>NW_028244591.1:600000-1050350 GCF_964263255.1 Lissotriton vulgaris
GATTGATACAGACATTCACACAGATTAGTCATGCATCCATACTTTCACTAAGATATGTTTATTCACTCACTTATAAACTAAGTAACGCACCTACTAAATCATCCATACAGACACTCATATACCCACTCATTCTTCAATACACTATGGCATATATATATATTTTTTTTTTTTTCACTGAAACAGGGCTCCTCCAAGGAAATCTGCCCGTCGTCTGGTGGCACGCGAAGCGTTGGTAGAGTCACTGCCAACAATCAATATTCCAAAACAATCCATATACCAGCGGGCTCTCAGTGCAGGAAAACAAAGATTTATTCCATCAACGTTACGTGTTTCGAGAACTCGTCTCTTGAACACACATAGGGATTGTAGTAACAAGGTGGTATACATAGATATCCGGCATGTTCATAGACAGAGGACAGTACAAATATCATGACATAGTAAGTGAGTAATCACAGTGGCGGTCATTTTAAAGAATGTTTTTCTGTATGCTGTTATACTTTTAAACCAACATGTATATCTCACATAGTGCAATAAAATTGCAATTAGCAAAATTAAACATTTCTAGCGTAATGTTAATACCATTTTCTGTATGCTGTTGGTCTTTTAACCAACATATACATCTCTCATAATAAAATCTTGGGGCGAAAATTAAATTATAATTCGCAAAGTTAAACGATTGTAGCGTAATGTAATACCGCTTCCATATTGCTAATAATTAGCACAGCCCATAGCAGTTAGATTATAATAATAAATTCACAGTTGCACATAGCTTAGCTTTTATGTTTCTATTCCTAAGCACAGACCCATGGAATAGATGTTACCCCACAAAAAATTGGGAACCAAATGCTAGCGCCAAGTGGCTAAATGATCTGGGTACTCAATATTTCAAACACATTGCTAGCGCCAAGTGGCAACTTCATGCAAAATGGGAACCAAATACTAGCGCCAAGTGGCTAAATGAGTAATGTACTCAATATTTCGAACAGATTGCTAGCGCCAAGTGGCAACTTCGTGCTACTCTGGGAACTCTTGGACTGGGTACAGCACTACAGAATTCTATCTATATGCCATCCCTCCCCGGAACATGCTCAAAATTATCTGAATTCATACCTTTAAAGTGATACATTTAAAGTGAAAAAGTGCTATATAAAAGTGAAAACTATATCCTTATCTAGGTGATATCCATAGTATCGGTGAGGAGATTTCTGGGTGACTCGTGATATTCAGTTAGAGCTCTACAGGACTCTCCCATACCTCCTATAAAAAAGATAAAACAAACATAAGATCAGTACAATGTACCTTCATCCAGATTAAAAGCAAATTGTTCTATACTATACAAGGTAGAAAAAAAGCGCAGTCAAAGAATCAGAATCATATAGAGTTAAGTTGAAACATACTGGTATGTGACCCACTACCCTTCTACTAGATGTATTGCCATTTCGTCATCCTGGTTATGCCCCAAAGCTGTTTCGTCTCAAGTTGGAGGATCCACTTGGATTGACAAAGAGTTCCCTATTGCCTCCTCGGTTGCCTATATGTACCTGCTCTATGGAAAAATATTTTAATAGGCTACTGTTGGAGAGATGGAATTCTGCGAAATATCTCGCCACCGGGTATTGGGGGTCCTTATTAGTTATTGCCCTAAGATGTTCGAGTTTAGCTTGTAATGTGGTGCTGCCCACATATCTCATGTGACAGGGACACTCCAACACGTAAATGGTGTACGTTGTACTGCAGGTGAGGAATTGAGTTATTTTATATTTTTCTTTCCTGTGGGGGATACGGAAATCCTTAACCATTACGCTGTACTTGCAGGCTTTACAATGGCCACATGGGTAGAACCCTTTCAAATTGTGGCGGTTCGGATCTGTGCGGATTGATATATCGCCATGGACCAATATATCCCCAAAACTCTTGCTTTTACAGTAGGTGACTTTAGGTCTCTCACTCACTTTCTTACCTACAATTGGATCACTTTTCATTATTTTCCATTTATCACTAAGTATGTTCTGTAATCTTTGTGAGTCCCTATTGAAAGTCAAAATGACTCTGGTGGTGTTCTCTTCCACTGTTGCATTTTTGGTTTCAAGAGTTTTCTCATGGGTCATTTCTTTCATTTTAGATACAGCTCTATTAACCCGTTCGGTGCTCGTCATGAGCCACGGCGCTACGGTGCTTATGACGAGCTGAGCTCGTCATGACCGCGCCCGTTCAGTGGAACGCTCGCACGCTGGGCTGATTCCCCTGCTGTGTTGAGCGTTCCATTGGAACGGGCGTGGTCATGACGAGCTCAGCTCGTCATGAGCACCGGAGCGCCGTGGCTCATGACAAGCTGACCTTGTCATGAGCACTGGGGCGCTGTGCGCGCCCCCTCGCCTCACAGCACAGTGGGGGAATCCTGCCAGCAGCAAAGGGGTTAAGGAACCAGTCTGAGTAACCTCTCTCCCTGAATCTCTGGAGCATGATCTTTTCCTCTTCTTGGTACCAGTTGTCATCACTACAGCTGCTTCTCGCCCTCAGCAGCTCGCCCTAAGGGATGCTCCATTTAAGAGTCTCAGGGTGGCTGCTGAGGGCGTGAAGAAGACTGTTACCAACTGCATCTTTTCTATAAAGCTTGGTCCCATGGGTGGTTTCAAAGGCTATCACCTTGACGTCTAGGAATTCTATCTCCTCTTTCCGGATGTTATGAGTTAGTACTATACTATACTGGTTCTGATTGAGGAGCTCAATGAATTCCAATGCTTCTGATTCTTCCCCACTCAAGATTAGAAATAGGTTGTCAATATAGCGCAACCAGCTAACGACCTTTTGGATGGGACTACTGTATCTCCTGTCGTATTGTATTTCTTCCACCATTTGCCAAGGAACAGATTTGCAAAACTCGGCGCAAAGCTTGTACCCATGGAAGTAGTACCAGTGTTTTGTTTATATAGCTCCCCATTAAACATAAAACTGTTGTTCCGCAGGCATATTTCCATCATCTCGATAAGCATGTTTGTGTGTTCTAAATACTCTATGTTTCTCCTTTCCAAGTATTTAGTGCATGCCTCAATTCCATGTTTGTGTTCTATGATGGAGTATAGTGAACATACATCTAATGAGAGGAATACATAGTTTTCTTTCCATGCAATTTTTTCTACTTTACATAGAAAGTCTTAGTGTCCCGTCCCATGTGAAGGACACTAAAGACTTTCTATGTAAACTTGGGAAAAGATCATGCTCCAGAGATTCAGGGAGAGAGGTTACCCGGACTGGGTCCCTAAAAGAGTTGTATCTAAAATGAAAGAAATGACCCACGAGAAAACTCTTGAAACCAAAAATGAAACAGAAAACACCACCAGAGTCATTTTGACTTTCAATAGGGACTCACAAAGAGTACAGAAAATACTTAGTGATAATTCGAAAATACTGAAAAGTGATCCAATTATAGGTAAGAAAGTGAGTGAGAGACCTAAAGTCACCTATCGTAAAAGCAAGAGTCTTAGGGATATATTGGTCCACGGCGATATATTGATCCGCACAGATTAGAACAACCATAATTTGAAAGGGTTCTAGCCATGTGACCATTGTAAAGACCTGCAAGTACAGCGTAATGGTTAAGGATTTCAGTATCCCCCACAGTAGAGAAAATTATAAAATAACTCAATTCCTCACCTGCAGTACAACGTATGTCATTTACATGTTGGAGTGTCCCTGTCACATGAGATATGTGGGCAGCACCACATTACAAGCTAAAAAGAGGGTACTTGAACATCTAAGGGCAATAACCAATAAGGACCCCCAATACCCAGTGGCGAGACATTTCGCAGAATTCCATCTCTCCAATAGTAGCCTATTAAAATATTTTGCCTTAGAGCAGGTACATATAGGCAACCGAGGAGGCAATAGGGAACTCTTTCTCAGGAAGAGGGAACCCAAGTGGATTTTCCAACTTGAGACGAAACAGCCTCGGCGGCATAACCAGGATGAGGAAATGGCAACACATCTAGTAGAAGGATAGTTCAAGTTCAAGTTAGGGTATTTTTATAGCGCACTGCTCACCCAGAGGGTCTTAAGGCGCTTGGGTGAGGGGTTCATTATTTGTCAAATAGCCAGGTTTTAAGTTCTTTTCTGAAGGAGAAGTGGTTTTGCGTAAGGCGGAGGTGAGTGGGGAGTGAGTTCCAGGTCTTGGCAGCAAGGAAGGAGAAGGATCTGCCACCCATGGTGGATTTTCGGATGCGCGGGACAGCGGCGATGGCTTGATTGGACGATCTTAGTTGGCGGGTGGGTTCGTAGAAGGACAGTCGAGTGTTGAGGCATTCGGGTCCTAGATTGTAGAGGGCCTTGTGTGCGTGGGTGAGAAGGCGGAATGTAATTATTTTGTTGATGGGAAGCCAGTGGAGGTCTTTTAGGTGTCCGGTGATGTGGTCTTGGCAAGGGATGTCTAATATGAGTCTCGCTGATGCGTTTTGGATGCGTTGGAGTTTTTTCTGTAATTTTGCTGTGATTCCGGCGTATAGTGTGTTACCATAATCCAGTCGACTCGTGACCAGTGCGTGGGTGACAGTCTTTCTTGTCTTAAGTGGGATCCAACGGAAGATCTTTTAGAGAATGCGAAGTATGTTGAAGCAGGAGGATGAGACTGCGTTGACTTGTCTGGACATCGAGAGAGAGGAGTCTAGGATGAAGCCAAGGTTACGTGCATGGTCTGTGGGTGTGGGTGCTGTGCCCAGAGCGGAAGGCCACCAAGAGTCGTCCCAGGCAGAGGGGGAAGATCCAAGGATGAGCACCTCCGTTTTGTCTGAGTTGAGTTTTAGGCTGCTATGTTTCATCCATTCAGCTACTTCTTTCATGCCTTCGTGAAGATTGGTTTTGGTGGTGTTAGGGTCTTTGGTGAGGGAAAGGATTAGCTGGGTGTCGTCGGTGTAAGAGATGATGTTAAGGTTATGTTGACGCGCGATGAAGGCGAGTGGACTCATGTAAACGTTGAAGAGGGTGGGACTGAGTGACGATCCTTGTGGTACGCCACAGATGACTTCCGTGGCCTCAGAGTTGAAAGGGGGAAGTCGGACTCTTTGAGTTCTCCCAGCGAGGAATGAGGTGATCCAGTCCAAGGCTGTTCCTTGTATTCCGATGTTGCTGAGGCGTTGTATAAGGGCGCTGTGGCATACTGTGTCGAAAGCGGCGGAGAGGTCGAGTAGAATGAGGGCCACTGTTTCACCGTTGTCCAGGAGTGTACGGATGTCGTCAGTTGCTGCAATGAGGGCGGTTTCGGTGCTGTGTTTGGCTCAAAACCCGGATTGAGATGGATCGAGGGAGTTGTTGGATTCAAGGAAGGCGGCGAGCTGGATGTTGACGGCTTTCTCTATGACTTTGGCCAGGAATGGGAGGAGGGATATGGGTCGGTAGTTTTTAAGTTCAGAGGGGTCTGCTGTCGGTTTCTTCAGAAGGGTGCTGAGTTCGGCGTGTTTCCAGCTTTCTGGAAAGGTGGCAGAGTTGAACGAACAGTTGATGACATCACGGAGATGGGGTGCGATGATGGAGTCCCCTTTGTTGAAGATGTGGTGGGGGCAGGGGTCAGTTGGCGAGCCAGAGTGGATGGAGTTCATTAGGCGGATGGTGTCTTCAGTGGTGATTGGGTTCCAGGCGGTGAGGATGTTAGTTGGCGGAGTGGGATCTGAGGGGGGTGGGGAGGGTTGAACGCTAGGAGTATTCTCGAAGCTGTTGTGGATGTCGGCAATTTTGTTGTAGAAGAAGGAGGATAACGCGTCGCAGAGGTCTTGGGAGGGAGTGATGTCGTTAGATGCTGCGGTGGGGTTGGTGAATTCTTTGACGATGTTGAAAAGTTCCTTGCTGTTGTGAGTGTTGTTGTCGAGACGATCCTTGAATGCTGATTTCTTGGCGGATCGAATCAGTTGGTGGTGTTTGCGGGTGGCTGCTTTGAGGGTGGACATGTTGTCGGTGGTTGGGTTTTTTCTCCATGTTTTCTCCAGGTTGCGGCATAGCTTCTTTGATGTTTTAAGGTCATCATTGAACCAGGGAGCCTTTTTGCTGGCTGATTTGATCTGGTGTTTTTTCAGGGGTGCTAATTCGTCAGCACTGTGGGTGATCCATTGCTTGAGATTGGTGGCCGCTTGGTTTGGGTCCAAAGAGAGGGTGGGAGGGTTTTTAGTTGAGTGATGTGAGGAGTTGGTCGGAGGTGATTTTGTTCCAGTTTCTCTGAGGAATAGGTTGTGGGCGGTTGTGGGTCAGGGTGGTTTTGTAGCTGAAGTGAACGCAGCTGTGGTCCGTCCAGTGGAGAGCTGTGGTGCGATCGAAGGAGATGTGCTTGCAGGAGGTGAAGATAGGGTCGAGCGTGTGTCCGGCTACATGGGTGGGGCTGTCAACGAGTTGTTTGAGTCTGAGATTGGCTAGGTTGTCCAGAAGGGTGGTGGTGTTGCTGTCGTGTTTGTTTTCAAGGTAGTTGAAGTCTCCTAAGAGAATGTAGTTCTCGGAGGGCGAGGGCATGTGGGCTGACGAAGTCGGTGATGTCGTCGCTGAATTGACTGCGGGTACCTGGAGGCCTGTAGATGAGGGTGCCTCTAAGTGTGGTCCTAGGGTCGGTGTGGATCTGAAAGTGGAGATGTTCGGGGGTTGCAAGATTATCATCGGAGCTGGTCGTGATTTTGATGGTGTTCTTATGTTCTTATGGATGATGGCGATGCCTCCTCCTGTTTGATTGGTGCGGTCTTTACAGGTAATCTTGTAAGCGTCCGGTATGGCTATGGCGATGTCGGGTGCTGATGATGCGTTCATCCATGTTTCTGTAAGGAAGGCGATGTCCGGTGATGCAGTGTCGAGTAGGTCCCAGAGTTCAGTTGCATGTCTGTGGATCGAGCAGGTTTTGAGCAGGATGCACTTCAGGCGGTTAGAGTCGGGGCTGTGTGTGGAGGGTGTGGATTTGGTGAGGCTTGAAGCAGTTGAACTTGCAGGAGAGGCAGGCGAATGGGCCGTGGGTACGTCCTGGGGTGGCTTCGCAGCATTGTGGTGCGCGTCCGGGGTTAAGGGCGAGGAGAGTTGCGGCATCATATGTGATTATAATGGGCTGGGTACGGCGGGGACCAGGGGGTCTGGCGCTGGGCGCAGTCCAGACGCGGACGGGCGTAGACGGGCTTACCTTTGGCGCACCTTCTGCGCGACCGCTGCGCGTGAACGCTGCGCGCAGATACATCTGTCATATGTGGATGATGGGAGGGGGAGGGGCGAGGGAGGGTCAGCTGGGAAGGCGGGAGCGGGGTGGAGACCCAGGCAGGGCGACACAACAACAACAACAAAATGGCCGGCGGCCTTACACGGAGCAAGCAGATACAATGCAATCAACAAAAATGGATTAGCAGAATGACACAGTGCAATGCGGCAATTATTATGTAAATCAGCAGTTAAAATCGGCAATTTCAATCTGATCAGCGGAGATGCGTTACGATACCAGGCTTTGAGGCGAGACAGGTCAGGGAGCAGCGTGGGGGAGCGACCGCGTCTGCAGAGAGCAGGACGGTCACATAGTGGGTCACATACCAGTACGTTTCAACTGACCTCTATATGATTCTGATTACATGACTGCGCTGTTTTTCTATCTTGTATAGTATAGAACAATTTGCTTTTAATCTGGATGAAGATACATTGTACTGATCATAGGTTTGTTTTATCTTTTTTATAGGAGGTATGGGAGAGTCCTGTAGAGCTCTAACTGAATATCACGTGTCACCCAGAAATCTCCTCACTGTCACTATAGATATCACCTAGATATGAATATAGTCTTCAATTTTATATAGCACTTTTTCACTTTAAATGTATCACTTTAAAGGTATGAATTAGGATAATTTTGAGCATGTTCTGGGGAGGGATGGCATATAGATGAATTCTGTAGTGCTGCACCTAGTCCAAGAGTTCCCAGAGTAACATGAAGTTGCCATTTGGCGCTAGCAATCTGTTTGAAATATTGAGTACCCTACTCATTTAGCCACTTAGCGCTAGTATTTGGTTCCCATTTCGCATGAAGTTGCCACTTGGCGCTTGCAATGTGTTTGAAATATTGAGTATCCAACTCATTTAGCCACTTGGCACTTGTATTTGGTTCCCAACTTTTTGTGGGGTAAAATATATTCCATGAGTCCGTGCTTAGGAATAGAAACATAAAAGCTAAGCTATGTGCAACTGTGAATTTATTATTACAATCTAACTGCTATGGGCCGTGCTAATTATTAGCAATATGGAAGCGGTATTACATTACTCTACAAACGGTTAATTTTGCGAATTATTATTTAATTTTGGCCCTAAGATTATATTATGGGAGATGTATATGTTGGTTAAAAGAACAACAGCATACAGAAAAGCGGTATTGCCATTACGCTAGAAATGTTTAACTTTGCGAATTGCAATTTAATTTTGCAATTTGATTGCACTATGTGGGATATACATGGTGGTTTAAAAGTATAACAGCATAAAGAAAAAGTCAAGTCAAGTCAATAAATTTATATAGCGCGCTACATACCCAGAGGGTCTCAAGGCGCTTGAAGAAGGATGGGGAATTACTTGTCAAATATCCACGTTTTAAGTTGCTTTCTGAATGCTAGGTGGTTCTGAGTAAGGCAAAGGTGAGTGGGAAGTGAGTTCCAGGTTTTAGCTGCCAGGTAGGAGAAGGATCTACCTCCCATGGTGGCCTTGTTGATTCGAGGTACAGTGGCAAGGGCTTGGTTGGAGGATCGTAGCTGGCGAGGGGGGGTGTAGAAGGACAGTCGTGTGTTGAGGCATTCAGGTCCGGTTTCGTAGAGTGCTTTGTGTGCGTGGGTAAGGAGCCGGAAAGTAATCCTCTTATTGACGGGGAGCCAGTGGAGGTTTTTCAGGTGACCAGAGATGTGTTCTTTACGCGGGATGTCTAATATGAGCCTGGCTGAAGCGTTCTGGATGCGTTGGAGTTTTTTCTGGAGTTTTGCGGTGGTACCGGCGTAGAGGGTGTTTCCGTAGTCCAGTCGGCTCGTGACCAGAGCGTGGGTGACTGTTTTTCTAGTTTCGGTGAGGATCCAGCGAAACGTTTTTTTGAGCATGCGAAGAATGTTGAAGCAAGATGAAGAGACGGCGTTGACTTGTCTGTTCATCGAAAGTGAGGTATCCAGGATGACGCCCAAGTTCCGTGCGTGGTCCGTCGGGATGGGTGCTTTTCCGAGGGCCTCTGGCCACCAAGAGTCGTCCCAGGCGGAGGGGGAGGTGCCTAGGATGAGGACTTCTGTTTTGTCTGAGTTCAGTTTCAGACGGCTGTGCTTCATCCATTCTGCTACTTCTTTCATTCCTTCATGCAGGTTGGTTTTGGCAGTGTTAGGGTCTCTGGTGAGTGATAGGATCAGTTGAGTGTCGTCTGCGTAGGAGATGATGTTGAGGTTGTGTTGGCGTGCGATGACCGCAAGGGGGCTCATGTATACGTTGAAGAGGGTGGGGCTGAGTGAAGATCCTTGTGGTACGCCGCAGATGACTTCAGTGGCCTTTGACTTGAATGGTGGAACGCGGACTCTCTGGGTTCTTCCGGTGAGGAACGAGGTGATCCATTCTAGTGCTTTTCCTTGGATTCCGACGTTTCTGAGGCGTTGTAAAAGGGTGCTGTGACAGACCGTGTCGAAGGCAGCGGAGAGGTCGAGGAGAATGAGGGCGACTGTGTCTCCATTGTCTAGTAGAGTTCGAATGTCGTCTGTTGCTGCGATAAGGGCGGTTTCAGTGCTGTGCTTGGCTCGGAAGCCGGATTGTGAGGAGTCAAGGGATTTGTTGGTTTCGAGGAAGGCGGCGAGCTGGTTGTTGACCGCTTTCTCGATGACTTTGGCCGGGAATGGGAGGAGTGAGATAGGGCGGTAGTTTTTGAGTTCGGTGGGGTCAGCTGTGGGTTTTTTCAGGAGGGCGCTGAGTTCGGCATGTTTCCAGCTTTCCGGGAAGGTTGCAGAGTTGAGGGAGCAGTTGATGACGTCTCGGAGGTGTGGTGCTATGATGGAGTCTGCTTTGTTGAAGATGTGGTGAGGGCATGGGTCTCTGGGGGATCCTGAGTGGATGGAGTTCATCAGGCGGATGGTGTCCTCAGTGGAGATTGGCTTCCAGTCATTGAGGATGTTCAGGCGGGGTGGGGGTCCTGCAGGGGGATGGGTGGGTTGGTCTTTGGGTTGGTTTTTGAAGCTGTTGCGGATGTCTGCGATTTTGTTGTGGAAGAATGAGGCTAGGGAGTCGCAAAGGGCTTGAGAGGGGGTGATGTTGTTGGAGTTGGCTGAGGGGTTGGTGAATTCCTTGACGATGTTGAATAGTTCTTTGCTGTTGTGGGCGTTAATATCTAGTCGGTCCTTGAGGGCGGCTTTCTTGGCATCCTTTAAAATGGCCACCACTGTGATTACTCACTTACTATGTCATGATATTTGTACAGTCCTCTCTCTATGAACATGCCGGATATCTATGTAGCCTCCTTGTCCCTACAATCCCAATGTGTGATCAAGAGACGAGTTCTTGAAACGCGTAATGTTGGTGGAATAAATCTTTGTTTCCCTTCACTGAGAGCGCGCTGTTATTTGGATTGTTTTGGAATATATATATATATATATATATTCACTGAAAAAAACATAGGTTTTAGGCCTTATATAGTTAGGAATTAGTATTTAAAAAACCTTGAAAATTCACTGAAAAAACCATAGGTTTCAGGCCTTTTATAGTTAGGAATTAACATATAAAAAACCATTGAAATTCCTCCTATATAGTTAGCTGGACATTTCATTGATATAAAACCAATGAAATTCCACATATAGTTAGTTGCACTAACTATAAATTTCGCGCTTCCGCAATCCAATGCTGATGATGTCACATATTACATCATTCATGACATGGTCAGTGACATCACTGATGACATCACTGATGACATCTCAAATGACATCACTGATAACATTACTGATGACATCATCCAGTGTCTGTGTGTTTTTGTAAAGTTTAAATATGTTTTACATATTGAAGAATGAGTGGTTGTATAAGAGTATGGATGAAGGATTTGATTGTATAAGTGAGTAAGTATGTGTTAGTATGTCTGAGAACATGTAAGCTGTTCTGTGTTTAACTGTATAGATGAAGAAATCAAAATGGAAGCTGTTCTGTGTTTAACTGTATAGATGAAGAAATCAAAGTGTGATTGATTCTTTACAGGACTGACTAGGTGTGTGAGTAACTCCATGTGTGAGTGTCTGCATAGGTGTATGAGTGCATATGATAGTGTTGTAATGATGAGTGACTGTATGTACGAGTGATTGTATGGGTGAATGAATGAATGTGTGTGTAGACGTAGGAATCAGTGAGTGCGTATGTAGTAAATGGTATTCGTGTGTCAATAGTTTCAAAAATGATACTCTGTATTTTACACTAGGTGTAACAGAGGTTATATTAGAGTGTAAGGAGGTGCTTTGTATTATCACATGTAGTATATCATCAGTGATGTGATCATTGATGTTAAATGAGATGTCATCAGTGATGTCATCAGTGATGTCATTTGAGATGTCATCAGTGATGTCATCAGTGATGTCACTGACCATGTCATGAATGATGAAATATGTGACATCATCAGCATTGGATTGCGGATGCGCGAAATATATAGTTAGTGCAACTAACTATATGTGGAATTTCATTGGTTTTATATCAATGAAATGTCCAGCTAACTATATAGGAGGAATTTCAATGGTTTTTTATATGTTAATTCCTAACTATATAAGGCCTGAAACCTATGGTTTTTTCAGTGAATTTTCAAGGTTTTTTAAATGCTAATTCCTAACTATATAAGGCCTAAAACCTATGGTTTTTTCAGTGAATTTCAAAGGTTTTTTAAATGCTAATTCCTAACTATATAAGGCCTAAAACCTATGTTTTTTTCAGTGAATATATATATATATATATATATATATATTACCTACTGGCGGTCGCCAGTAGGTAGTTATAGTTAGGATTTTTTTCAATGTTAAATCTCAAAATTCTATTTGGAATAACTTTGGCGCCGGTTGACGAATCTGCCTCAAAATTTCCTCAAAATGGCCTCGCGGCGTTCCGGTCCTTCCCTGAAAGTTTGGGGGGGATTCGTCAAGCGGGGGCCGAGATAAAAGGGGGGTCCCAAAACGCGTTTTCCCCATGTTAATTTCCATAGGGCGGTCGATTTCACTTTTAGCCCGAACGGCTGAATGGATTTCCACCAAACTTGGCAAAATTGTAGGGAATGGTAGCCCGATGTGCCTTTGCTATGTCTCAAGATATGTGCTCCAGTGTATTTTGAGTAATTAAGGTTCAAAAAAATATATATATCTATAGCCGCGCTCCGGTACGCGCACCGGTACGCGCACCGGGCGCTTACCGCGACTTGCGCGCAGAAAGCTGATTGGCTCTGGGGTGTCTGTAAACATTCTAAACAGTCCGGAGCGGCCGCCATCTTGTGTCTCGGTAGGATCGAGACACGAGAGGTGGCCAAAACAAAGAGGGAAATGACCATAAGGGGGCAGAGTAGACCCCCCTTGACCCCCTAGGTATGATGTGGGGGCCATAAAAGGGCCCCGCGGAGCAAAAAAAAAAAAATTTTGATTTTCGCGGGGTGATCGCCCGGTATAGATATATATATATATATATATATCTATATATATATATATATATATATATTTTAAATATTACATTTGGTGAGAAGTTGTGAAATATGAAGATTTGACGAGGGAGCAGTATGTGAAAATGGTGAAGCCGGGCTTAAAACTGGTTGTCCTGAGTTTGAATTATACAATAGAGGGAATTATTAGCAATTGTCAGGTGGGGGCACGGGGAGATTAAGTGGCTGGCTCACTAGCGCTTTGAAACAGCTCAAAGGAAGCATAAGGCAATCTATCATGCAGTAAATATATACATGTTGCCATTCAATTTGCTTCTGTGAAACATATTTCTTTGCTTATAGCGCCGATTACCCCTGCGCTGTTCCTAGCCATACGTGTATTTGAGTGTTGTTGTTAACAGGGAGAAATGTAGGCAGGCATTCTGCCATGTTTTTGCCATTAGCCAGTCTTGGCTGACCCCTTTATGGGCCTGTATGCACAATTATGTGCACGGGCGTGTGCGCTGAAGGACATAGCCAATTGTTTTGTTCTGCTGGGGTGTACAGTTGCCCAATCTTGGCGCCTGGTAGCTTCCATGTTTTGAGTCACCCTTGCCCAGGCAGTTTTGATTCTAATTTAAGAATTTTCTGAACAAAAGTGCTTAAAAATAATTCTTCAAAAAATGTGGCAAACATGCAGTTTGGTCAAAGTTTGCTAGAACAAGCACTTAGTGCCACCAGCATGGTTTATAAACACCACAAATAACTGGTGTTAGTGCCTGTCTGTACACAAGTCTGCTCCAACCCAGGGCAGAGCAGGGCTGGCAGCCCTATCAACCTTCCATTAAACCTTAAGAATCCTCAAATGTCAGCTCCTCTCCGTCTCCGTGTGGCTTTAAAAACAACAATGCCCTCGAGATTAACTGAAGCCAGTCCCTCGCCACACAATTACCGACCCCATATGACAATTCCCTGCCCCCGTTTCTTATTTTCAAAGGAGTCTGGTGATGAGGGGTGTCAGCGCCACTTACTGCATGCAAAAATTGCCGTTGGTCACGCTGTGAATGAATTGCAGGGCCGCTTACATGGGACAGCTGGCCCAGCCAAGACTAGGGGCATCTTGGGTTCAGGTGAGTTTAAGCTGTGTGTCTGGGTAACCATGCCTCACAAAAGCAGCAGGTGAAAGGTGTGGAATCTGAATATATTTTGACTGAGAAAGGAGGTGATAAGTAGTCAAATTCCGCAATCTCCACTTGACCAAACTGTGTGATCTTGGGCAAGCGATGTTCCAGATCTTCCCAAATCAAGAGCAATTAAAATCACCACAGTCTCAAATTCCTCTTCAGAAAATGGATATTTACATTTAAAGAGGGCAGTTTACTATCAGCCGTCTTTGTACAGTCGAACAAAAAGCAAAAAAAACATGGCTGACAAATTCAAAGTGTCAGGGGTTGGGGTTCAGAGATATGCTCTGTGCAGATACCTAAGGTATCCCCAAATAAACTGTGGCTAGGTAATCGTGTGGGTAAATATAAGATGGAGCGATTGTTTGATTAGGGTTAGTTTCTGTAGTGTGCATCATTAAGTTAACCGCCTGTTAACATGCTCAGCGTGCAAAAACATTGTTTATCACTTTACGTCTCTTGGGAGCAGCAGCTCCGTTACCATACTAGGCAGAATGGAATGTGCATAAGCCTCTATACTGTTCCTACAATACCAATGCGTAAAATCATGAATAAGAGAACAATGTGTGATTTTCGAGAGATGGTTAAAGATGCACGCCTTGTTAACTGCGTCTCACACAGATATATACTTTAAAAATTATACATTTGGATTTTTTAGGATTTGGGAGCGATACCTGCGTGGAATAAAAATAACCCATTCAATGACGTAATATGTATGGACAGTAAACTCATCATCACTGGAAATCTTCGGAACCAAACACAAATATCTGTCCATATTCCATTAATGTTCCACTAATGAGTGCAGATGACAAATGCGACTCCAAAAAAACCCTCTTGACTCCGTCCCAAACTCTTAGAAGTTCATCCAGTTTCGCCCACCCAAGCACATCATCCTTGGACTACAGTTAGGACTCAGCAGGCACCGAGCCCACTGCATGCCACCATTGCTGTTTACTTGTCTACAGTCCCTGGCAGCGGACTAGAAGGGGCAGCACCAGATAGATATGTGTTCTACAGAAGAGCGTCAAAAATAAGGTGGAACAAAAGGCGTGAAATGCATTGGGTTGGCAGTGTAAAAAGGAGAACTTATTGGCTGATTGTACCAAGCAGGCGAGTGATAAAGCTCACAAGCTCATGCATGACATAGGCAGCTATATCGGGGGGAGAGGGGAGCAGGCGGGGGAGAGGGAGGGGGCGGCAGCGATCACAGCACACACCTGTGCAGGCAGGGCTGCAGGAGGAGCCAATCAGCGCTCAACAACGACGTCTCCTCTTTTCCCGGGGCTCCTCAGCACACGGGAGCCCCGCAACAGCCGGCATCATTATCCGGTCTCCCCCTTGGCATGGGAGACCGGCGGGCACATCAAAGGCTTCCCCCAGGCAGGGGGAAGCAGAAACCACGTCCTCCCGGCCCCGCCCACAACCAGGCGGCGGCGGCGGCCATCTTGAGGCGGCTCGGGCCGCGGCCGTGATCTCGGGAGTAAAACGAGGCGTGGGCACCCTCGAAATTAAAATAAAACACAATAAAATAAAAGTGAGAAGCCCCCCAACCCCCCCCCCCAAAAAAAAAATTCCGAAAATTCGCGGGGGTGCGCGCACGGGTGCGTGCTTATAGATATATAATTTGTTTCTCTTTTACTTTTCTCAGGAACGACTGGAGGGATTTACACTATTTTACCAAAAGTGTGATCTGCATACCAGACACTACCATTTTGACAAGTTTGGTGTAATTCCCTTCAGCGGTTCAAGCTGTAGCCGTGTCTAAATGTCCTATGGAAATTAACATGGGGAAAACACGTTTTGGGACCCCCCTTTTTTCTCAGCCCCCACTACACGAATCCCCCCCAAACTTTCAGGGAAGGAGCAGAGCGGAGCGAGCCATCTTCTTTGAGAAATTTGCGAAGATTCATCAACCAGCGCCAAAGTTATTCTCAATAGAATGTTGGGGATTTCCTATGGAAACTAGGTCCTAACTATATATACCTACTGGCTACCGCCAGTAGGTAATATATTTATATATATATATATATATATTACCTACTGGCGGTCGCCAGTAGGAAGTTATAGTTAGGATTTTTTTCAATGCAAAATCTCAAAATTCTATTTGGAATAACTTTGGCGCCGGTTGACGAATCCGCCTGAACATTTCCTCAAATTTGCCTCGTTGAGCTCCGGTCCTTCCCTGAAAGTTTGGCGGGGATTCGTCAAGCGGGGGCTGAGATAAAAGGGGGTCCCAAAACATGTTTTCCCCATGTTAATTTCCATAGGGCGGTCAAACTCACTTTTACCCGAACGGCTGAATGGATTTCCACCAAACTTGGCAAAATTGTAGGGACTGGTAGCCCAATGTGCCTTTGCTATGTCTCAAGATATGTGCTCCAGTGGATTGTGAGTAATTTAGGTTAAAAAAACATATATATCTATGGCAGCGTCCCGGTACGCGCACCGGGGTGCGCCCCGGCCGCGACCCGCGACTTGCGCACGGAAAGCTGATTGGCTCTCGGGTGTCTGTAAACATTCGAAACAGTCCGGAGCGGCCGCCATCTTGTGTCTCGGTAGGATCGAGAAACAAGAGGTGGCCAAAACAAAGGGGGAAATGACCATAAGGGGACAGGGTAGACCTTCCCTGACCCCCTAGGTTTTATGTGGGGGCTATAAAAGGGCCCCGCGGGGCAAAAAAAATAATAATTTTTCTTTTCGTTTTGCGCGGGGGGAGCGCCCGGTATGCGCACCGGGGAGCGGACCGGGGAGCGTCCCATGGGGAAAAATGAATGATAGTGTTTTAAAAAAATGTAGCCTTTTTTTGGAAATTGGAGGTAGTTCTAAAAAGAACAGTTTTTTTTCTTCTTTTTGTTGTTTTATATTTTTTTATTGTTTTTTTGAAAATTTTGTACTTTTTTTGGCTTTTCAAAACAGTTTTAAATTTTTTTTGTATTTTTTTAGGGGGAGAAACAAAAAAAAGGGAATTGAAACTGGCTCAACTGGAGCAAAAAACAAAAAACTGAAAAAATTACTTCTTTTTGGGGCACTTGTGATTGTCACCAGCAAGGACGATGAGCTTTACGCTAATTTCACCATAGGCGATAAGCTTGCCACATTCAGTACAAGTGATTTTAAAATCAGCAAATCATTGCTGAATACAAGGCATCATCTCTGATGTTTCTGGTCCCGATGAAGTGGGTTCGTTTCTTTTGGAGGTGCTCCTTGAAGACTGGGGGTGAGGTTCCGTGACGATTGTAAGTGGTGTTTTCGTCTCGTACGAATATGATCGAGTCTGGTATCTATGAACCGCAAATGACGAGTTTAGTGGGTGTATGCAGATTTTTTAGGATTTGGGAGCGATACCTGCGTGGAATAAAAATAACCCATTCAATGGCGTAATATGTATGGACAGTAAACTCATCATCACTGGAAATCTTCGGAACCAAACACAAATATCTGTCCATATTCCATTAATGTTCCACTAATGAGTGCAGATGACAAATGTGACTCCAAAAAAACCCTCTTGACTCCGTCCCAAACTCTTAGAAGTTCATCCAGTTTCGCCCACCCAAGCACATCATCCTTGGACTACAGTTAGGACTCAGCAGGCACCGAGCCCACTGCATGCCACCATTGCTGTTTACTTGTCTACAGTCCCTGGCAGCGGACTAGAAGGGGCAGCACCAGATAGATATGTGTTCTACAGAAGAGCATCAAAAATAAGGTGGAACAAAAGGCGTGAAATGCATTGGGGTGGCAGTGTAAAAAGGAGAACTTATTGGCTGATTGTACCAAGCAGGCGAGTGATAAAGCTCACAAGCTCATGCATGACATAGGCAGCTACATCAGGAGGAGAAGGGAGCAGGCGGGGGAGAGGGAGGGGGCGGCAGCGATCACAGCACACACCTGTGCAGGCAGGGCTGCAGGAGGAGCCAATCAGCGCTCAACAACGACGTCTCCTCTTTTCCCGGGGCTCCTCAGCACACGGGAGCCCCGCAACAGCCGGCATCATTATCCGGTCTCCCCCTTGGCATGGGAGACCGGCGGGCACATCAAAGGCTTCCCCCAGGCACGGGGAAGCAGAAACCACGTCCTCCCGGCCCCGCCCACAACCAGGCGGCGGCGGCGGCCATCATCTCGGGAGTAAAACGAGGGGTGGGCACCCTCGAAATTAAAATAAAACACAATAAAATAAAAGCGAGAAGCCCCCCAAGCCCCCCCCCAAAAAAAATTCCGAAAATTCGCGGGGGTGCGCGCACGGGTGCGTGCTTATAGATATATAATTTGTTTCTCTTTTACTTTTCTCAGGAACGACTGGAGGGATTTACACTATTTTACCAAAAGTGTGATCTGCGTACCAGACACTACCATTTTGACAAGTTTGGTGTAATTCCCTTCAGCGGTTCAAGCTTTAGCCGTGTCTAAATGTCCTATGGAAATTAACATGGGGAAAACACGTTTTGGGACCCCCCTTTTTTCTCAGCCCCCACTACACGAATCCCCCCCAAACTTTCAGGGAAGGAGCGGAGCGGAGCGAGCCATCTTCTTTGAGAAATTTGCGAAGATTCATCAACCAGCGCCAAAGTTATTCTCAATAGAATGTTGGGGATTTCCTATGGAAACTAGGTCCTAACTATATATACCTACTGGCTACCGCCAGTAGGTAATATATTTATATATATATATATATATTACCTACTGGCGGTCGCCAGTAGGAAGTTATAGTTAGGATTTTTTTCAATGCAAAATCTCAAAATTCTATTTGGAATAACTTTGGCGCCAGTTGACGAATCCGCCTGAACATTTCCTCAAATTTGCCTCGTTGAGCTCCGGTCCTTCCCTGAAAGTTTGGCGGGGATTCGTCAAGCGGGGGCTGAGATAAAAGGGGGTCCCAAAACATGTTTTCCCCATGTTAATTTCCATAGGGCGGTCAAACTCACTTTTAGCCCGAACGGCTGAATGGATTTCCACCAAACTTGGCAAAATTGTAGGGACTGGTAGCCCAATGTGCCTTTGCTATGTCTCAAGATATGTGCTCCAGTGGATTGTGAGTAATTTAGGTTAAAAAAACATATATATCTATGGCAGCGTCCCGGTACGCGCACCGGGGTGCGCCCCGGGCGCGACCCGCGACATGCACACGGAAAGCTGATTGGCTCTCGGGTGTCTGTAAACATTCGATACAGTCCGGAGCGGCCGCCATCTTGTGTCTCGGTAGGATCGAGAAACAAGAGGTGGCCAAAACAAAGGGGGAAATGGCCATAAGGGGACAGGGTAGACCTTCCCTGACCCCCTAGGTTTTATGTGGGGGCTATAAAAGGGCCCCACGGGGCAAAAAAAAAATATTTTTTTTTTCGTTTTGCGCGGGGGGAGCGCCCGGTATGCGCACCGGGGAGCGGACCGGGGAGCGTCCCATGGGGAAAAATGAATGATAGTGTTTTTAAAAAATGTAGCCTTTTTTTGGAAATTGGAGGTAGTTCTAAAAAGAACAGTTTTTTTTCTTCTTTTTGTTGTTTTATATTTTTTTATTGTTTTTTTGAAAATTTTGTACTTTTTTTGGCTTTTCAAAACAGTTTTATATTTTTTTTGTATTTTTTTAGGGGGAGAAACAAAAAAAAGGGAATTGAAACTGGCTCAACTGGAGCAAAAAACAAAAAACTGAAAAAATTACTTCTTTTTGGGGCACTTGTGATTGTCACCAGCAAGGACGATGAGCTTTACGCTAATTTCACCATAGGCGATAAGCTTGCCACATTCAGTACAAGTGATTTTAAAATCAGCAAATCGTTGCTGAATACAAGGCATCATCTCTGATGTTTCTGGTCCCGATGAAGTGGGTTCGTTTCTTTTGGAGGTGCTCCTTGAAGACTGGGGGTGAGGTTCCGTGACGATTGTAAGTGGTGTTTTCGTCTCGTACGAATATGATGGAGTCTGGTATCTATGAACCGCAAATGACGAGTTTAGTGGGTGTACGCAGTTTCGCTGTGCTAACCTAAACCGTTCGTCTGTTTCGTGGGTTTTTCTATCTGTACCCACGGGTTCCATCTTAGATACGGCATCCATTTTGTATCTTGCCCTCAAGTAGCCAGCGAACGGACGTTGTCCGCTTCGCGACCCTGGGATTCCCAAGACATTTGCGGAAGACACATGTCCTTTGAAAGTGTCTTTATGATGAGGGGGATGATACTGTAAGGCAGATGGCCCCGCTCGAGGCTCATCTTGCCGTGCCGGTCTATTGTCTCAGCCGTGCATCTTATTAGGCACGTCCCTTTGATGCCTGTAGCTCGTGTTTCCCGATACCTCCCCTTTTACACCCTTCCCGATCTCCCCACTGTTTCCATCTTCCTCTGCACCTGTCCTTGTTCCTTCTTCGATCTGTTTTACTGCCGATTGGAATGTACTAATGGTGGGAAGATAGGTTTTTACAGTTGGGAACCGCCAAATGTTTCCGCACTTATGTTCCGGACCTTGAATGTATCAAAGTGACCCCTCTCGGGGATAATTATGGGAACCAAGTTATAAACCTTTGTGTACCATGTAAACCTATGGGAGAAATGTGTATAAAAGGAGCGATCCACAGTAGCAAATTGAAGCAGTCTCCTCGAACCTTCACTCGTTGTACTTCCTGTGACTTCTGTGTTCCCTGCAGTAAATAAACCTCAAATCTTTGACGCCAAAGGAAGTGTCCCGTGTCTCTGTCATCCGTACGCCAAAGCAGGTTACCCACGAAGGTTTCAGGTGTTGTCCCCTGGCACCGCTGGGTCTTAAATAACCCAGTCCTTCAGTTGGCGCCCAACGTGGGGCTGCATCAGTGGTACCGGTCCAAGCCCGACGATCGTGAGGAACTTCGTGTGAAATCTCCGAGGGAAGGTGCACCCCGCTTCATCGATCCTGTTGTCGAAATAAGTGGCCCGACGACTTTTCCCGCGAAGATTCCCGCCTCCTGACGGCTGTGACGGACTGCTGTCCTGACTGTAGACCTGTTTTGGCGCCTGGCGTAGACCTTGGTATAGCGAGACGATTGACGGGCCTTCCTGGGGACGCCATCGATCTTTGAGTTAAGTATTTGTGGGTCGCTCCCAGAGTTCTTGGTTGTGGTTGCTTAGTTGTTGCATGGTTCCATTGCATTTGTGGTTCTTGGTACTTTGTTGTGATATTTGACGACTGCAGCCGCCAAAGACGGAGGGTTTTTGCTCTTTGCAGGGACTTGGTAAATCCCGTAACCCTTGACGTTTGTGGAACTCGGCTAGTGTGCAAGATGCCTGGTCGTAGTACTTTGTTTAGTTGTTTCAGACGTTGTGGTACGGATTCCCGACTGGAGGACTCTTGTCCGATACCTCCGGTTGGAACTCCCACTTATGAGCTCTACAGTAAGCATGGGCTAGGCCCGATTACTTTTAATGAATATTGGATTTGTTACACCAAAAAAGATGGTGTCCTTAGTTGGCCACCTCATAGTAGTTTTGAGACCCCGATTTTAGATAATCTTGAGGCTAAATTGTTTAAGAAAAAGTCAAGGCCGGCCATGTTTGATGCCTTTCGGTTGTGGCGTAAAGAAGCCCGACAGAAAGAGATCAGACAGACTAAACGTAATCAGAGAGTTGGTGTTGCTGCTATTGTAAAGAAAGCAGAGCAGTTTCAGCGTGATAAGGAGGATAAGGAAAAGGAAGTATTTGATAGGCTACAGCGTATGTCTATAGATAAATGCTATCCCGCTTTGCCTACGGAGTCGGATAAAAAGGAAGAATTAGTTGAGGATCCTTTAATGTCCTATCTTATGAAGTCGCCACCTCCGTATGCACATGGTACCGCGGCTCCTGTGGTTCCCCCTGTACCTGCTCCTGTGCCTGTTCCTCAACCTGTTCCTCAACCCGTACCCGTTCTTCGGACTGTTCCTGCTCCTTTGCCTACTGCTGTTCCTACTGCTCCTCCGCTTGTACTTCCACATACTCCTGCTCCCGCTACTGCTCCTGCTCTACTTACTCCTGTTGCTTCTTCTGTTTCTACTCCTTCTCTTGTTAATCCTTTATGTTATACTTCTCCATCTACTCGATGTCGTACCTCTCCTGTTGCGGCTAGCTTCTTTAATTCTCTTGGACCTGTTCTTGAGTCCGCTGGTCCGGACGGTCCTCAAAGACGTAGTCAGCTTCCCGGTAACAGGGAGCGTGCCGCGCTGTATAACATGGCGATGGGTTGGATGACACACCCTCTTAGAAACCCCCCACGTGCTGTACTTGATACGTTCTGTCAATTCAATGTACCGACACAGAGATACGTGTTAGAAGAAATGTGCAAGGTTCTGCGCGATCAAATATCGGCCGATGCATCTGACGATGTATTGACCGCTTTGTCTGATCTACAGCTTCAGTTCTCGAACGGAATGATAGTGGATACCAACGTTCGACGCGCTGTTGAGCGGTTGTTATCCTTCCGTCCCTCTCCGATACCTCAGGCCTTGTTCGTTGAGGACGTTGAAAGACAGTTAGATGCGTCTGGTCAGTTTCCCATGCGGGAAGTTCCACCAGTGTGGATGCCAGGTGACGCTACTCGAATTCCACCGGTCCTGCCACATTTCCAGAGAGTATGGATACATCTCCCATGGAAACGATCGGAAGTTTTGCAGGTGAAGCAATCTTTGCCTGACCCTCGTAAAAATCCTGCAGGGTACTATAAGGAATTGTCGCAGCTCGTAGACGCTACGATCATGAATCTTGCCGATATCGATATGCTGTTTGGCAATGTCGTACCGCACCCGGTATGGGCCAAGATTCGTCAGGAAAATCATGCAAACGAATTAGGTGGTGATTGGGCTGCCATTGTAGCGGCGGATGGGTTGCAAACTGGTGGTGCTAAACCCGAACAGTTGATTGCTGCTCTCCCTCAGAGAATAATTACACTAATGAAAACACTTATGCCAGCTATGAGGGTGAACTGGGACAAATTGTCAGCCTGTAAACAGAAGAAGGACGAGAGTGTCTCTGATTTCTTTACGAGATTTGAGGAGGCATTCATCGACCATAGTGGTCAGGATATGGGCACTGAGGGTGGTCAACGGTTGTTTGTGGATAAATGTGTCTCTAATTTATTGCCCGACTTGAGCAATAAATTAAAAAATTCTGAGAGTGCGTGAGCTGTCTCTACATCTGCTCAAATATTGGCTACGGCACAGTATTACGAGAACAGAGAAAAAGAAGAGAACGACCGCGCTGATAAAAAGATGAAAGAACTCAAAACCAAAGTGTTGTTGCAGCAGGCTTATCCTCCGCGTTCGAATCAGAATGATTCACAGCAGCGAAATCGATCGCAGCCGCAACCGAATAGGTCGCAATTTCGAAATGACTCCTCTTCCCAAAGATCTTCGTTAGGGTACAATCAGTGTGCCTATTGTAGACAGGAGGGTCATTTAAAATTTAACTGCCCTGTTCTAAACGATCGTAATAGTGGTAACACATATAGAGGAGGTCGTGGTGGTTCTCAGCAGACATCACGTGGTAGGGGTCGTGGTGCTCAAAATGATCGTTCAGATAACTCATCAAATCCCACTAACTGTTTTGATCAACGTGGATCGTTGCAAGGACGATCCGCGCAGTACAATGTAGACGATTATTACGTCGATCAGGGAACTGACGACAGTAATTACTAGGACAGCCATAGACAAGGAGAGGGAGTGGTATCAGTTCCGGTTGATCAGAGAGGGCCTTACGTTGCAGTTGCTACATCGGGCGTCGTTGAGCCTTTTCTGTTGGACACTGGTGCAGCGAAAAGTTCCATAATGCATTCGAAACTCCCTGGCGCACCTTTGTCTGGCTTAACAAATGTTTCCGTTGGATTCTCTGGCGCCCCCGTTAGCAATCCAGTTTCGTGCCCTTTGTCCCTTACAATTGGGCCCTGTGAGCTCCAAGCTCCGTTGATTTTGACTACTGGTTGTGGTGAAAATCTTTTGGGCCTGGATTTGCTAAAACGTTTGTATGCAACTTTGTATTGTTCTCCTGCGGGAGTAAAGCTTACGTTGGGTGAGAGGGTTGTCTCTCCTATGTACTTGTCTCTCGATAAGTTTCCACCGGAATTGAGTTCTCTTCCTGCATCTTTGTGGGCAACAGGTCCCAATGATGTGGGCCTGCTTGACATCTCCCCTTATGTTGTTCAGCTGAAATCTAATGTACGATTGCCACGTATTCCCCAGTATCGAATCTCTCTTGATGGTGAACGAGCACTGTTAGCGATCATCTATGATCTGATCGAGAAAGATGTTATTGAAGAAACTCGGGGAAACGTGTGCAACAGCCCTGTACTGCCCATTCTGAAACGTACTGATCCCTCGAAACCGCCTGTTTATCGTTTTGTTATCGATTTACGGGAGGTAAATAAGATTGTGATTCCTCAGTTCCCTGTTGTGCCTGACATCACGGCGCTACTGACTCTGATTCCAGCTTCTGCATCTTGGTTTTCGGTGATCGATTTGAAGAATGCTTTCTTTAGCATTCCGATTGCCGAAGAAAGCAGAGACCTTTTCGGTTTCTCTCTTGGTGGTCGTAGCTTCCGGTTTAAACGTGCTCCTCAGGGCTACTGTGAGAGTCCATCGATTTACAGCCAAGCCTTGAAGGGTCAACTGGATGCGTTTATGTTGCCGGCTGGTGCGGCCTTAATCCAATATGTCGATGACTTATTGGTGGCTGCTGATACTCAGGACATTTGCAAAATTGCTACGGTGTCGTTGCTGCAACATCTCTGTGACTTACATCACAAGGTGTCACCTTCTAAACTCCAATATTGTTGTCAAGAAGTAACCTATCTAGGTCACTTATTGTCAAAGGAGGGAAGGCGGTTGACCCCAGAGAGAATTGCAGCAATTGCGCGAATGACTGTGCCAACAACCCAAAGAGATGTGCGTGCCTTTCTAGGTATCACGTCATATTGCAGGCAATGGATTCCAAATTTTTCATTGCTAGCGAATCCATTGGTGGCTCTTACGTGCAAGGATGTTTCAACTCCTTTACCATGGACGGAAGAATGTCAGAAGAGTTTTTCTGAACTGCGTGACTCATTGTGTTTGGCTCCTGTGTTAGGTACCCCTGACTACAGCAAGCCGTTTACATTATATGTTCACGAGAGGGAAGGTTGTGCCTTGAGTGTCTTAACGCAACCTTTTGGTGGTAAGCAACGTCCATGTGCATATTTTTCCTCGACCTTGGACCCACTAGCTAGAGCATTGCCGAGTTGCTTGAGAGCAACAGCGGCACCTGCGGTGTCCATCCGACAATCAGCAGGATTGGTCATGGATAATATGCTTACGGTGATGGTTCCGCATGCAGTTGACACTCTTTTGAATCGTACGAAAACCCAGCACTTGACGAGTGCGAGGTTGTCTGGGTACGAGTTGACGCTGTTGGCAAGTCATATTCAGATAAAACGTTGCAATGTTCTGAACCCGGCGACTTTGTTACCAAGCAGCACGGAGTCAGATGAAATAGCGGAACATGACTGTTATTTGAGGACTGAGGAGGAAACAAAAGGTCGAGTGGACCTTAAAAACACTCCTTTGGAAGATCCAGATGGAACTTTGTATGTGGATGGTTCATGTTTCAAATTGCCAAATGGTGATGTGACTACTGCGTATGCTGTTGTAACTTTGAATACTGTTGTGGAAGCTGCGAGATTGAATCAGAACTCTGCCCAGGCTGCAGAACTGATTGCCTTCACTAGAGCGTGTGTGCTAGCAAAAGGGAAACGTGTGAATGTGTTTACCGACAGCCAATATGCATTTGGCGTCGCGCATAGCTTTGGACGGTTGTGGAGAGAGAGAGGTTTTATGACATCGCATGGCACGAAGATTCAGCATGGACAGCTTGTGAATGATCTTTTGGATGCACTTACGTTGCCTAAGCAGGTAGCGATTGTTAAATGTAGTGCACATCGTAAGGTGACAGATGATGTTGGTCGTGGTAATGCATTTGCGGATGAGACTGCTAAGGAGACTGCCCGGAACCTTAGCACTCGAATGTATGTGATGAGTTCGGTTAGGTGGCCTACAGAGACTAGTATGTGTGAGGACACTATCGAGAGTGTGAAAGCGATTCAGAATGAGGCCACCGAGACTGAAAAGACGAAGTGGAAAGAAAGTACGGGAAAGTTGGATGCGAATGGTTGTTGGGTTGATTTGTCGGAATATAAGAGATGGATGTTGCCGGATGCGTATGGGCTGGCTGTTGTGACAATGGCACATGGGTTGGCACATATTAGTGTGAAAGGTATTTGTAAGTTGCTGTCCCCTGTGTGGAAGAATGATGGTATCACGAAATGTGCTGAACGATTGGTTAAGAATTGTATGGTGTGTATGTTGTACAATCCTGGTAAGGGAACCCCAACACCTCCTGGCCATTTTGCCCCCCCTTCATGTCCTTTTGAGGTGATTCAATTAGACTTTATCCATATGGAGCGATGCAATAACCTGAAATACGTTTTGCGCGTTCTCCCGATGGATTGAAGCCTACCCTCTCAAAGACAACACTGCCCTGTCGACAGCGAAAATCCTACTGAAGGAATACTTTCCTCGGTATGGAATGCCTCGGATAGTATGGTCTGATAACGGAAGTGAGTTTGTGGGGAGTGTGATGAAGAGTGTGTGTAAGGGCCTTGGAATTAATCAGAAATTCCATAGCGCCAATCATCCCCAGTCAGCTGGTTTGGTTGAAGGGTATAATGGCACCCTTAAACTAAAGCTAGCGAAGATTCAGGCTACGACTGGTCTTTCGTGGCCTGACGCTTTACCCTTAGCTTTATTGTCAACAAGGGCAACGTACACTCCCGAGTAGGGCTTAGTCCCTATGAAATAGTGTTCGGTCGTCCTGCGAATGTTTGGGGGGTCCCTAGACCGGGTGTGTTCTCTAGTCTTGAGTATCCAATGTTGATTGACTATCTTCATGATCGGACTGCTAAACTGAGGTTAATTCACCAACAGGTTTACGAAGCATTGCCGACGCAGACGGAGGGTCCAGGCCACCAGCTCCAACCCGGAGACTGGGTGGTTACCCGCAACTTTGCCCGTAAGAAGAATTTGGAACCCCGCTTCACTGGACCCTTCCAGGTCCTCCTTGCCACGAGAACTGCCGTCCGTTTGGAGGGTCGAAAAAATTGGGTGCATGCCACCCATACAAATAAGGTTCCAATACCTTCCCCGGCAGACTCGTGGGTGAGGAAGGGCATTGCTTCAGCTGAATCCGAAGGATTGCCGGCTTTTGTACCTTTTAGCGACGCACAACCTGTCGGAGAATCCTCAGTGCAGCAGAAGGACATTGTTGAACATTTGTCACCAAAAGACTCAAGACCAGAACATTTGACTGATCAGCAGAACTCTGTTCCCTCAACGGATCCTTTGTTTGATGAACAGACACGTCCTGGGAAAACTCGATACTTTTTGCGATCCAGCACTAAAGACTAATAAAAAGGTTTCGTTTTGTCCCTTGACAATTGCATTTTCCCGTTTTCCACGATCAGTCTGAACACCCGTATCATTGTGATTATTTTTGTATATATTGAGTTTCGTTCCATATGTATTTTTGCTTCCACAGCTGAGAGACTTTTTGTATATACATTGTGAATAAAGGCCGTAGGGCCGCGCGTGTACTTCCTTCTGGTTAGTAGGTCTTGACGTTTGGTTAAAGACCGTCGGTTCCTGGGAACTCCTAGGGATTGACTACTGCTACACAGAACGAAGTGCGTCAAGAAACGTTGTGGACGGTCATAGGGGATGGCGTTTTTAAAGCTGATGGACTTGGAAGAAGCTCAGGCGCAAAGATTCAAACTGCAACAACTTATTCGTACCAAATGTTTTATGTTTCAAGTGTTCTTATTGTTTTTGACTGTTTCTGCACTATTGGCGGGTGGGGTGTATTACATGATGTCGTACTTCTTACCTTCTGCCATACCTACTCCTACTTCTGACCCTAAACTTACCTCCACTGCATCCCCTCATTCTTTCCATATCTTACCCGAACACGAACAGGCTAGACGTGCAGAATTCCGAAATAATTCCTTTATTCAGCTCCTTCATCAGCACCAGTTAGTGGTTAACACTACTAATTGTTGGGTGTGTGGGCTGATGCCACATACCACGGATAAGGGAATTCCATATCTGGTCTTACCGTATAGTTCCCAGGGTTCAGCTCGAGCATTCCAAACAATGTTTCGAAGCGCACTAGATTCTTACCCCAGTCGAGAGCCACGTTCTCCCTACTTTGGCCCTGGCTCGTATCATAAACCTTTGTCTATAGCGATAGAAGATTTAGATAGAGATATCTATGAGCCGTCGCTCATCCCAGAGGAAGAGGTACAAGCCTATAGGGTCCTGAGTAATCAATCAATCAATCAGTGACACTTATAAAGCGCGCTACATACCCGTGGGGTCTCAAGGCGCTGGGGGGGGGGGAGCCGCTACTGCTCGAACAGCCAGGTCTTCAGCTTCTTCCTGAAGGAGAGGTGGTCTTGGGTCAGGCGCAGGTTGGTCGGGAGGGAGTTCCAGGTCTTGGCGGCCAGGTGGGAGAAGGACCTTCCTCCTGTAGTCGCTCTTCGGATGCGGGGGACGGCGGCGAGGGCGTGGTTGGCTGATCGGAGGTGGCGTTTGGGAGCGTAGAAGTTGACTCGGCTGTTGAGGTAGCTCGGGCCTTGGTCGTGTAGGGCTTTGTGTGCGTGGGTGAGGAGGCGGAAGGTGATTCTTTTGTTGACGGGGAGCCAGTGAAGGTCTCGCAGATGTCCGGAGATGTGGCTGGTTCGTGGGATGTTGAGGATGAGTCTGGCTGAGGCGTTCTGGATCCGCTGGAGTCTCTTCTGGAGCTTGGCGGTGGTCCCGGCGTAGAGGGCGTTGCCGTAGTCCAGTCGGCTGGTGACGAGGGCCTGGGTGACGGTCTTCCTGGTCTCGGTGGGGATCCACCAGAAGATCTTCCGTAGCATGCGTAGGATGTTGAAGCATGCCGAGGAGACGTTGTTGACTTGCCTGGTCATGGAGAGGGAGGAGTCCAGGATGAAGCCCAGGTTGCGTGCATGGTCTGTCGGTTTGGGTGCGGTGCCCAGGGCGGGAGGCCACCAGGAGTCGTCCCAGGCGGAGGGAGAGGAGCCCAGGATGAGGACCTCCGTCTTGTCCGAGTTCAGTTTCAGGCGGCTGGTCGTCATCCACTCGGCTACCTCTTTCATCCCTTCGTGCAGGTTGGCTCTGGCGGCGGCGGGGTTGTTGGTCAGGGAGAGGATCAGCTGGGTGTCGTCGGCGTAGGAGATTATGCTGAGGTTGTGTTTGCGTACGATGGCCGCGAGGGGGCTCATGTAGACGTTGAAGAGGGTGGGGCTCAGAGATGATCCTTGGGGGACGCCGCAGATGACTTCGGTGGCCTCTGACTTGTACGGTGGTAGGCGGACTCTCTGTGTTCTCCCGTCGAGGAAGGAGGTGATCCATTCCAGCGCCTTGTCCTGGATTCCGACGTTGCTGAGGCGCCGTACTAGGGTGCGGTGGCAGACCGTGTCGAATGCCGCGGAGAGGTCTAGGAGGATGAGGGCCGCTGTTTCTCCATTGTCCATCAGGGCTCGGATGTCGTCGGTGGCGGCGATGAGGGCGGTCTCGGTGCTGTGGTTGGCTCGGAAGCCGGACTGTGAGGGGTCGAGGGATCCGTTCGTCTCGAGGAAAGGTCGAGTATAGTGCGCTTACGAGTGAAAAACAGCTTAGAAGCTCACCTCCGATATGGGTCGTACCCCACATTGGTAATTTCTGTCTAATGGGTCGTGGCCGAAGATCGAAAGCTCGTCTTGGAGAGAGTGCTTGCTCCGAGAATTACATTCTGCCGATGGTCTCATCCCCTGTGTTTCTGGCTGCCAAGGGTACATACTTTGTCTGCCATGATCGTGCGTATGCATGGTTGCCCTCCGACTTTGTGGGCTCATGTTTTATCGCAAATCTGTTGCCTCCGACGTTCACTGTAGACGCAGACTATCACAAGACTAGAGTTGTGAGAGGCGTAATTAGCGAAGAGGACACTGCCGGTCAAGAGGCAGGAGACTTTTTCAAGGGTTTCCTCCCGTTTTGGGGGCCTATGGTTAATAGTAGGAACCTGAGACAGTTGACTCGAGTGGTGGAATCGACAGCTAATATTACTGCCAGTGCCCTTGGTAATATCACCACAGAACTTCAGGCGGATAGGCTTATGACCTTACAAAACCGTATGGTTTTAGACGTGATCTTAGCAGATCGAGGTGGAGTATGTAAGGTGATCCATTCGAGCTGCTGTATTTTCATTCCAGATAACGCTCCGACCGTCTATCAAGCCATCTCAAAGTTGCATAAGATCTCTGAATCCATACACGTGGTGTAGGAGATTGGACGCTACTTGGGTGGTTTTGGGGCCTGATGTCGACTTGGGGTTGGAAGATTCTGACGATTATCGGAGTTGTTGTGGCGTTTCTGTTCATGTGTTGCCTTTGTGTGCAGTGTGGTCCTGCCTTATGTGGCCTCTGTGCTACGACGTGTATAAGACAGCCGCCTGTTACCAAAGGAGCTCGGTTGGACAGAGCTATGTTACAGCAACATCTAGATGGTCTGATGAATATCGAGTATGATTCCGACTAGTGCTTGCCTACATGAGGGCAAAAGGAGCGTCTGAGGTTCCGTGACAATTGTAAGTGGTGTTTTCGTCTCGTACGAATATGATCGAGTCTGGTATCTATGAACCGCAAATGACGAGTTTAGTGGGTGTACGCAGTTTCGCTGTGCTAACCTAAACCGTTCGTCTGTTTCGTGGGTTTTTCTATCTGTACCCACGGGTTCCATCTTAGATACGGCATCCATTTTGTCTCTTGCCCTCAAGTAGCCAGCGAACGGACGTTGTCCGCTTCGCGACCCTGGGATTCCCAAGACATTTGCGGAAGACACATGTCCTTTGAAAGTGTCTTTATGATGAGGGGGATGATACTGTAAGGCAGATGGCCCCGCTCGAGGCTCATCTTGCCGTGCCGGTCTATTGTCTCAGCCGTGCATCTTATTAGGCACGTCCCTTTGATGCCTGTAGCTCGTGTTTCCATATACCTCCCCTTTTACACCCTTCCCGATCTCCCCACTGTTTCCATCTTCCTCTGCACCTGTCCTTGTTCCTTCTTCGATCTGTTTTCCTGCCGATTGGAATGTACTAATGGTGGGAAGATAGGTTTTTACAGTTGGGAACCGCCAAATGTTTCCGCACTTATGTTCCGGACCTTGAATGTATCAAAGTGACCCCTCTCGGGGATAATTATGGGAACCAAGTTATAAACCTTTGTGTACCATGTAAACCTATGGGAGAAATGTATATAAAAGGAGCGATCCACAGTAGCAAATTGAAGCAGTCTCCTCGAACCTACACTCGTTGTACTTCCTGTGACTTCTGTGTTCCCTGCAGTAAATAAACCTCAAATCTTTGACGCCAAAGGAAGTGTCCCGTGTCTCTGTCATCCGTACGCCGAAGCAGGTTACCCACGAAGGTTTCAGGTGTTGTCCCCTGGCACCGCTGGGTCTTAAATAACCCAGTCCTTCAGGGGAGGTTACTGGCCAGTTCCCTGAGCTCTGCACGAGAATAGTTGTTAGGGTGCTTACAGATCATATGTCAAATCATGGTATTGTTACCAAAGGAATACTTTTTGTTTGGGTTGCCCCTTGAGAGTTGTTCCTTACAGATTAGGCAAGTTACCTTGACCGCATTCACTTTTTTCTTGCCCTCTGGGAGTGAAAAAAACTCCCATACAATGTGTGACTTGGGCTTGTATGGGGTATTTTGTTCAGGCAGCCATGTTCTCCCATCCTCCTCTTCCTCTTCCTCCTCCTCCTCTTCAATAGCACCAATGTACTGTTGTGTTGGTCCTATTGGTGGTTGTGGTGGTGGTGCAGATGCTCCAGCTGTTGCAGCTACAGTAGCCATTAGAAAGTACAAAATAGTTGTCTCTCTATTACTGAAACAGGTCTTCCTCAGTCAAAGGACAAAGTCAGAATAAGGAAAAAAGGTGGGTTCTTTCATCATTCGGAAAAAAAAGGCCTGAACCAATGAGAAGTGTTATTTTCAGGTCACAAGACCAGGGATTTCATCATTATGAAAGTAAAATTGTTCTGCACCAATTAAAAGTGTTATTTTCAGGTCACATGACCGACGCGCTTACGCGACGCGCTTATGCGACGCGCCCAGGGGCACGCCCCCCAGGACGCGTTGCGTAAGCGCGTCGGAAGTTTACGTTGCGCAATCGTATTTGCTCGAGTGCTTCTGGGGCGCTTACGACGTGCGTATCACGCGGATGCAGCTACGCGATACGTCACGATCATGTTTTTGTTTGCGACATTGGCGCTAACGGGACGCTTCCCGGTTCGCGCACGGGGTGCTTCAAACGACTACGCTCTCCAGGGCGCGCCCCGGGAGCACTCCAGGGTCAAAAATAAAAAAAAAAAAAAATAATTGTTTAAAATACAAATAAAATATAGGATTCATTTATTTTCAAAAATATTAGATTTCATAGCTATTTGCTATTAACCAAATTTTGAGCTTCAAAGAAAAAACATAGGTTTGGGGCCTTATATATAGTTAGGAATTAGCATTTAAAAAACCTATGAAATTCACTGAAAAAACCATAGGTTTCACACCAGTTATAAATAGGAATTAGCATTTAAAAAACCTATTAAAATCACTAAAAAAACATAGGATTCACACCAGTTATAGTAAGCTGGAAATTTTACTGACATAAAACCAATGAAATTCCACGTTACAGTTAGTTGGACTCACTATAACTAGCGCGTGTAATGCACTGCTGATGACATCACATATTACATCACTCATGACATGGTCAGTGACATCACTCATGACATCACTGATGACACCATCCAGTGAATGTGTGTCTTTCTGAAAAATAAATATGTTTCATATATGTATATGTAAAGGTCGATGGAAGAATAAATGTTTAAATTATTGTCTTAATGAATGTTTTTTTAAATAAAAAAATGATTGTATAACTGGCTTATTAAGTGTATCTTAGTGAATACATATATTAGCGAATAATGATTAAATATTTAAATATATGTTTCAGTGTTTCACTTTGTGTATAAGTGGCTACATGGGTTGGTGAGTAGCTACATGTGTGTGTATATGGGTTATTAGATTTTTTTTAGTATCAGCATGAGTGTCTGTATGGTTTGGTGGGGGTGTTACTTAGCATATAGATGCATCAATGACTGACTCACTGTTTGTATCTTTTTTGAAGACATCATATGTGCAGGACTGTATGGGTGGATGAGTGTGTATATATGTGTGTTAGTGAGTGAATGCCTGCCTCACTAGTGTCTTTAACAGTAACTACATATGTTTTAATCTAGTTTATGTGAGTATTGATATATATAAGTCAGTATATGTGAGAGTGAGAGATTGAAAGAGTTCCTGTTTAAATAACTATGTGTTTCTATAAGTGATTGTTTAAGAGAGTAAGTATGTGTAAGTTTCCTTAGAAGTAAGGTGGTAGTGTGTGTATATATGTATATGTAAATAAATGGATGTTTATTAGTTTATTTGCATTTGTAAATATGTGTGTGAGTAACTTTTGGATGACTGTCGGTGTGTAACAGGATGTATAGGTGTATCACTACATATGATGAGTGAGTATATGTGCGAGTGACTATATAGAACTGTTGGTGAATGAGTGGATGTGTATATAGATGGTGGAATTACTGAATTAGTTATTGTAACTGGTATGGGTATATCCACTTTTTTGAAAATGTTAGTTTCTATTTTTGAATATGTGTTTCAAGGGTTACTTCACAGTGAAAGGAGGTCTGTCACTCTGTCACAAGGATGGTGTCATCAGTGATGTCATGAGTGATGTCACTGACCATGTCATGAGTGATGTAATATGTGATGTCATCAGCAGTGCATTACACACGCAAGTTATGGTGAGTCCAACTAACTATAACGTGGAATTTCATTGGTTTTATGTCAGTAAAATTTCCAGCTAACTATAACTGGTGTGAAACCTATGGTTTTTTCAGTGAATATATATATATATATTCACTGAAAAAAACATAGGTTTCACATCAGTTATAGTAGGCTGGAAATTTTACTGACATAAAACCATTGAAATTCCCACATTATAGTTAGTTGGACTCACTATAACTTGCGCGTGCAATGCACTGCTGATGACATCACATATTACATCACTCATGACATGGTCAGTGACATCACTCATGACATCACTGATGACACCATCCAGTGAATGTGTGTCTTTCTTTTAAATAAATATTAGTGAGTAATGTTTAAATTTTTAAATATATGTATTAGTGTTTCACTTTGTGTATAAGTAGCTGCATTGGTTGGTGAGTAGCTACATGTGTATGTACATGGGTTATTATATGTTTTTTTAGTATCAGTATGAGTGTCTATATGGTTTGGTGGGGGTATTACTTAGCACATAGATGCATGATTGACTGACACTCTGTTTGTATACGTTTTGAAGACAGCATATATGCAGGACTGTATGGGTGAATGAGTGTGTATATGTGTATGCTAGTGAGTGAATGACTGTCTCACTATTGTCTTCATCAGTAACTACATTTGTTTTAATCTAGTATATGTGAATATTGATGTATATAAGTGAGTATATGTGAGAGTAAGAGATTGTAAGAGTTCCTGTTTAAATAAGTATGTGTTTCTATATGTGTTTGTTTAAGAGAATAAATAAGTTTTAATTTCAATAGAAGTAAGGTGGTAGTGAGTGTAAAGCTCTATAAGCAAATAAATGGATGTTCAATTGTTTTTTTGCATGTGTGAGTATGTGTGTAAGTAACTTTTGGATGACTGTCAGTGTGTAACAGGATGTATAGGTGTATGAATACATATGATGAGTGAGTATATGTATAAGTGAGTATATTGAACTGTTTGTGAATGAGTAGATGTGTATATAGATGGTGGAATTACTGAATTGGTTGTTGTAACTGATATGGTTATCTCCATTTTTAAAAAATGTTTAGTTTCTATTTTTGAATATGTGTTTCAAGGGGTACATTACAGTGAAAGGAGGTCTGTCACTCTGTCACAAGGATGGTGTCATCAGTGATGTCATGAGTGATGTCACTGACCATGTCATGAGTGATGTAATATGTGATGTCATCAGCAGTGCATTGCACGCGCAAGTTATAGTGAGTCCAACTAACTATAACGTGGGAATTTCAATGGTTTTATGTCAGTAAAATTTGTAGCTAACTATAACTGGTGTGAAACCTATGTTTTTTCAGTGAATTTAATAGGTTTTTTTAATGCTAATTCCTAACTATAACTGGTGCGAAACCTATGTTTTTTTCAGTGAATTTCAAAGGTTTTTTAAATGCTAATTCCTAACTATAAGTCTCAGTTTATATATAAGACTGTTAGCGCTCTAGTGGTTCTTTAGAACACTCTGGGACATTCTGTCATTGGGCTATATTTGGGCTACATCTGGCTGACATTTGGGCTACATTAGTTTTTTGTCTCTGGTGGCCATCTTTGGGCTACATTGGGCTACATTGGGCTACATTTGGGCTCTAACATATATATATAGCCCAATGTAAGCCAATATATATTTTTTTCAAAGTTAATTTTCGTAAAAACCATTTGAGCATATATCTTGAGACATAGCAAATGCACATCAAGCTACCAGTCCCTACAATTTTGCCCATTTTTTTTTGTATATTTATTTTTTTTTCATTTTTTTTGGAGCGCTCCCGGTGCGCGCCCCGGTGAGCGCCCTGGAAAGCGTAGTTTAATGAAGTGCCCCAGGGCGCGCACCGGGGAGCGTCCCGTAAGCGCCAATATCGCAAACGAAAACATAATCGTGACGTATCGCGTAGCCGCGTCCGCGTGATACGCACAGCGTAAGCGCACCCGGAAGCACTCGAGCGATTACGATCGCGCAACGTAAGCGTCCGACACGCTTACACGACGCGCCCCTGGGCGCGCCCCGGGGCACGTAGCGTAAGCGCGTCGGGTCATGTGGCCTGAAAATAACACTTTTCATTGGTTAATAACAGTTTTTTTTCACAAGTAGGGAAACACCCCACCCATTTCCCTAATAACCTGTTTGCTTTTGCTGAGACAACACCTCTTGTCTGTTCCTGCAAAAACAAAACTTCTACCATCATGTCTTGTTCCCAGAACCCTTCCCAGGACCAGTCCTCAGACTCTTTGGATGGATTCCTGCCTGAGGTCCCCCCACAGAGAAAAGTGAAGGACCACTTCATTTGGAAGTTTTTCTCTTTTCCAGTGGGGGAGAAAAAATGCAATGCAGCAAAAGTCACGTGTAAAATTTGTGACACTGTACGCTCACGTGGAGATCCCACCCGTAAATATAGTTTTGGAAATGCAACATTAATCAGACATGTCGAGAGGAAGCACCCGATTAATTTTGCACTGGAGAGCACCAGGGACCTGGCTCGCAATCCACCACCCGATTGCCCCTCCACTTCCACGGGAGCTTCAACATCATCGGTGAGAGGAAGACCAGCAGTGATGATCCCAAATATTCAGCCTGTTTTTGCAGATATTACATTTCGTTGTAAGCAGTGTGACCAACTACTCTGTAATGGGGAATCCCCCCAAACTTTCAGGAAAGGAACAGAGCGGAGCGGGCCATTTTCTTGGAGAAATTCGCGAAGATTCGTCCACCGGCGCCAAAGTTATTCCCAATAGAATGTTGCTGATTTCCTATGGAAAGTAGATCCTATATATATATATATATATATGTATATATATATATTCACTGAAAAAACCATAGGTTTCACAGCAGTTATAGTTAGCTGGAAATTTTACTGCCATAAAACCATTGAAATTCCCATGTTATAGTTAGTTGGACTCACTATAACTTGCGCGCCTGCAATGCACTGCTGATGACGTCACATATTACATCACTCATGACATGGTCAGTGACATCACACAAATTTCCAGCTAACTATAACTGCTGTGAAACCTTTGGTTCTTTCAGTGAATTTAAAAGGTTTTTTAAATGCTAATTCCTAACTATAACTGGTGTGAAACCTAGGGTTTTTTCAGTGAATTTCATAGGTTTTTTAAATGCTAGTTCCTAACTATATATAGGGCCTCAAACCTATGTTTTTTCAGTGAATTTCAAAGGTTTTTTAATAGCAAATGTCTATAGCTATGAAATGTAATATTTTTTAAAATGAATCCTATATTGTATATTTATGTAATACTATTTTTTATGTATATTCATATTCACTGAAAAAAACATAGGTTATAGACCATATATAGTTAGGAATTAGCATTTACAAAACCTTGAAAATTCACTGAAAAAACCAAGGGTTATAGACCATATATAGTTAGGGATTAGCATTTACAAAACCTTATTTTACTCACACAAAACCATTGAAATTCGCATATATAGTTAGTTGCACTAACTATATATCCCGCACCCGCAATCCACTGCTGATGATGTCACATATTACATCATTCATGACATGGTCAGTGACATCACTGATGACATTACTGATGACAACTCAAATGACATCACTGATGACATCACTGATGACATCTCAAATGACATCACTGATGACATCTCATTTGACATTACTCATCACATCACTGATGATATCATTCATGTGATAATATGATGAACCTCTTCAGATTCTAATATAACCTTAGATACAATCAGTGTAAACAGACACTCACAGACTGTCACTCATCCATGGAGTTACTCACACACCTAGTCAGTCATGCAAAAAATCAATCACACCTCCATTTCCTCAACTATACAGTTATACACACCTTACTTATTCAAACATATACTAACACATATTTACTCGCTTATACAATCCCTGATACAAGTTTACAATGATCCATACAGCCACTCACACATTCACTGGCTCTTATGCACAGTTATTTATATATGTCAACTCTCACATGTACTGTGTTTTACATATGTTCTTACTTTGACATGTAGCACTGAGATATCCATTCACTCACCAATACACTCATGCACACAGTCAACCGCCCATACAGCTGATTCCACATGCACTTTTGAACCCATACATCTAGTGAATCAACTGTTCACACATCTATGCACAGAGTCACACACCTCCCAGCCACCCACACACACACACTCAGTCTCCCATACAAATACTTAGGGAACCAATCAATAACCCATATAGTTACTCATATAGGTACTGATCAACACATGCAGCAGTTTACAGAACAACAGACATAATGATGCACAAATTAAGACAGTTTAGTCACTAACCCATGCACTCAGTGAGACACATTTAATCACTCTCTCATACAGTCTGTCATGCACCTACTAAATCCTTCATCCAGACACTTATACATCCACTCATTATTCAATATGTAAAACATATTTTAACTTTACAGAAACATACAGTCACTGGATGTTGTCATCAGTTATGTCAGTTGAGTTGTCATGAGTGATGTCATTAGAGATGTCACTGACCATGTCATGAATGATGTAATATGTGACATCATCAGCAGTGGATGGCGGGTGTGCGATATATAGTAAGTGCAACTAACTGTACATATGCGAATTTCAATGGTTTTGTGTGAGTAAAATAAGGTTTTGTAAATGCTAATCCCTAACTATATATGGTCTATAACCTATGGTTTTTTCAGTGAATGTTCAAGGTTTTGTAAATGCTAATTCCTAACTATATATGGTCTATAACCTATGGTTTTTTCAGTGAATTTCAATGTTTTTTTTATTGCAAATATCAAAAACTGTTAAATGTATTATTCTTTTAAATGAAAAATATATTTTATATGCTTGTAATATAATTTTTTTATGCATCTGCCAAACCCTAACCTCTTAATAGTGCACTGTGGTGGAACTGATTTTGGGACTATGACTGGGGTTGATCTGGAAATATAGTGGTCCAACCAATTTTTTCCACAATTTGAGAAAGCACGGAAACATGTGAATAAATCTGTTTCTGCTTACATGAGAGAATTTACAATAATAAATAATAATAATAATAGGGAGATTTGTAGAGCGCATGGTGACGCCGACGGCGTGTCCCCGCGCTGAGATCCTAGTGCAGGCTGGAGGGGAGGGAGGAGGAACACTATTGAGAGTAGAGAAGTGTTTTCAGTTTAGCTCTAAAGGTGGGCTCTGAGGGTTCCAGGCGGAGCGCCACAGGGAGTTCATTCCAACTGGACGCTGCTAGGTACCTAAAGGACCTGCCACCCATCCTGGCTTTGGACACCTTGGGAATGGCCAGGCGACGCGTGCAAGATGATCTGAGGGAACGCACGGGCTCATATTGTGTCAGAAGATCTTGCAAGGGGAGGGGTGCCCTACCGTTGATGATCCGGTGGCACGTGCAGAGTGCTTTAAATTTCACCCTGTTTCTCACCGGGAGCCAGTGGAGTGCTTGAAGCGCGGATTTTGAGGCTGATCTTCTAGGCCGTCTGAGGACCAGCCGGGCTGCGGCATTTTGTAAAACCTGCAGACGGTTTAAGTTCTTCTCGAGGGTCCCCAAGTAGAGCAGGTTGCCATAGTCCATTTTAGAGGTGACTAAGGCGTGCACAAGTGTTTGGCGGGCTTTGATGGGAAGGAACTCCAAGACCTTCCTCAGGGTCTTGAGGGTCCCAAAGCATGAGCCGATCACACGGTTAACCTGAGGTCCGAAAGTGAGTTTAGAGTCGAACCAAACACCGAGATTCCTCGCCTCCTGGCATGGGACTGGTGTGGGTCCTAGGCAGGGTGGCCAATGGGTTTAATATACAACAATAACTTGCGTTACAACATGCAAGACATCTACAGAGGAGATGGTGTGCACTTCTCCGATGAGGGGAATAGAATATTCCTCCTGAATTTAAAACTGTGCATTGGAACCTACTTGTAAGTACCTTAATAAGCCACAGAACCCAATAGCTCTTTTCATTGCTTCCCTACCTCTGATCATTCAAAACGTTTATCTTTTTCTAACTTTTTTTTTTCCACCAAAGTACGCTCCCCGGTTCGCTTACCGGTGCGCGTACCGGGCGCTCCCCCCCGCAAAGTTTTTCAATTTCTTTTTTTATTTTTGCATATATCAGCATCCTAAGCCCCGCTCAGAAAACCTAGAGGGTCACAAAGTGTCTACCGGGCCCCTACCCATTCCGAACATTGTTTGTCCTCCATCTTGTGTCTCAATTCTACCGATACACAAAATGGAGGACTCCCGTTACGCTGCCGGTTCGCGTACCGGGGCGCGCACCTGTGAGCGCTCGCTAAAAAAAGGTGGGAAATTGATTTACAGAAAAACCACTAGAGACACTTTCTTCAACGATAGAATAGGCCCTACTACATAGCAGTCCCTACCATTTACCCAAATTTGATGGAATTCCATTGAGAAAATTATGCTGTAGGCCTGACTAAATATCCTGAGGTAAATTACCTAACAAAAACACTTATGAAGTGTTAGAATTGACAACCAATTAAAATGCTACTTTCATTATCTTCTAATATTTCATGACATTTGATTGGTTATGGACCTGAATATATATAAAGAAAGAGAGAGAAACACAGCCATTTTGACTACTACTTCCTGAAGTACATTTCAAGTGCATTTCAACTGAGAACTTAAACTTCTTTTTGAAAGGTAAGATGTTATTTTAAAAACTGAAGTATGTTTTGCACTTTAAGTTAATTAGGAAAACATTTTCTGATAGTTATATACTATCCCTCTGTAATAGTTATAGAATAAGATAGACTTCTCTGTTATAGTTATGGATGGAGTTAGGCTTGTCTTGTATAATTATGAATTTACTTAGGCTTTATCACATACACTTTTTTATATTTCTACTTCCAGTCTGATACCATACACTGCCCAAAGATAAAATCACTGTTAGAAAAACCAAACTACCTGTCTGAACTTAAACCCAACAATGCCCTATCTCTACTGATATATTTTTTTTAAATTCAAATTACAGCACAAAAATGGAAGCAGAGCAAATAAATACCATCAACATTGTTCTGGAAAGCAACAAAGATACAGAAATTGATCCCAATGACTCTGAATTCTTTGATGAATCACGGGACTATGAACTTCTACAATGTGTAGAATCAGTAGATTTCCTGATTGAAAATGAGGACATTTCTGACAATAAAATATTAGAAGTTCTTTTAAATTTTGAAAACGAATCTGAGATATACATTTATATTAAATAATTCAAAAATTGTTTGAGACATTATTAATTTTTATATGTATTTTTTAAACTAGTACCAAATTGATTATAATGTAAAGTCAGACTTTAAATATACTGTGCAACTTTTTTGTGTAACATAGTAAGTTTGCTCATAGTTACTTCCTTTCTCCCACTATTTTATCTCCAATGTGTATTTAACATCTCTTTTTCATCTCCTGCCTCCATATTCTTTCTGCTTTCCTCACATACTATGCTATGAATTCCATATACCACAATAACTTCTGAAACAACATGCAAGATATCTACAAAGGAAACGGTGTATTTTTATTTTTAGACTCTGCATTGGTACCTACATGTTGGTACTTAAATGAAAAAAATAAAAAAAAATACAACAAAAAGAACAATCAATATACATACATTATTTGAACATTCTTTCATTCTATTTTCCCTATATTACGCTCCCCGGACCGCTTCCCGGTGCGCGTACCGAGCGCTCCACCCGCAAAAAAAACGATAATAAAAATTATTTTTTTTTGCCCCGCGGGCCCCTTTTAAAGCCCCCTCATCAAACCTAGGGGGTCAGGGAGGATGTACTCTGCCCCCTTATGCTCATTTCCCCCTTTGTTTTGCTACATCTTGTGTCTCGATCCTACCAAGACACAAGATGGCGGCCGCTCCGGACTGTTTAGAATGTTCACAGTCACCGGGGAGCCAATCCGCTTCTCCTCGCGAAGTTCCGTTACGCGTCAGGTACGCGAACCGGGGCGCTAACCGGGACGCTGTCATAGATATATCTGTTTTTTAAAACGTTAATTTCTCAAAATCCACTGGAGCACATATTTTAAGACATAGCAAAGGCACATTGGGCAAACCATATCTACAATTTTGCCAAGTTTCGTGTAAATCCATTCAGCCGTTCGAGCTAAAAGTGATTCCAACCGCCCTATGGAAAAATTAATGGGAAAAACGCGTTTTGGGACCCCCCTTCTTCCTCGGCCTCCCCTTGACGAAACCCCCCCAAATTTTCAGGGGCTGCTCAGAAACATAATGTGCCATTTTACTGAAAATTTCAGCCAATTCCGTCCACAAACGCTAAAGTTATTCGACATAGAATTTTCAGAAATCCCATAGGAAAAAAATCCTAACTATATATACCTACTGGCGACCGCCAGTAGGTAATATTATTATTTTTTTTTTTTGCCCTGGAGCGCTCCTGGTGCACGTACCTGTGAGCGCACCAGTAAGCGCAGTCTTGCGGCACGCCCCGGTGCGCGTACCGGGGTGCGTCCCGTTAGCGCACCAAAAAAGAAAAAGAAAAAAGAAAAAATAAATAAAGAAGGAGTGAGCATAAGCAAAGGGGACAGAGAGATTGGTGTTAAGAGAAAGAGAGCTAGAGGGAGGAACACAGAGGGACTGTGCAATATATAGTAAGACGGAGAAAAGGTGTAAGAGGAAGTAACTGAGAAAAGGAAAATGAATAAGGGAGCAAAAGAAGAGAAGAAAGAGGAAGAAGACTAAAGCAGAGGTACTGGGAGAATGTGAGTGGGTGATGAAAGTAAAGGGAAGGAGAGTAAAGGATGGGGAATGAGGGGTAGTGACGGAACCAGAGAAAAGGAACAGCGGTGAGGGAGGGTAAGAAAAGACCAGTGAGTGTAAGTAAAGAGGGGTGAAAGAGGGTGAATAAAAGTGAATAAGGGTAAGACATGGGGAGTGACAGGGAGAAAAGACAGAGAGAGTAAAGGAAGGAGTGACAGAAAGGGACTGAGTGAAGCAGAAAAGAAAGGTAAGTGAGGGAGTGTGGGTGAGTTATAGGGAGTGAGCATGACGAAAGTGTAGTGACACAGTAAAAGGACAGAGACAGTGAGGATAACAGAGACGGAGTGAGGGAATGGGAGTGAGGAATTGTGAGGACAGAAGGACTGAGAGAAGAAGTGAGAGGAGTGGAGTAAGTGAGTAAGGGAAAGGGAATGAGTGAGGGAGTGAACGAAGCGAACACAGGGTAAGGGAAGTAAAGCAGGGGGACTGAAAGAAGTTGAATGTGGTAGGAAAGTAAGAAAAAGAGAAGTAAACATGGAGGATAAGAATAAGTGAGGGAAGCAGAGTAAGGAAACAGGGGTGAGGTAGGGTGAGAGAAAAGTTGTGAGGTTAAAGCAAAGGGTGATGACAAACTACATTTTTTTAGTCACACTTGCAATATAATTAATGTAAACTTAATTACATGTTTTTACTACACTTTGTATCTGTGAAAGAGAGAAGAAAAAATTAGTAAAATATATATTTTAAAATAGAAGAGACAGGTCAAGAGGTTAAAAATCATAAAAGTGTACTAAAATATAAAGCAAGAGTGAAGGATACAAAAAGGGAAATAAAGTAATGTAGAAGGACAAAAAGAGGGAAAAAGAAATAGAAGGAGAGCAAATTACTAAGAGTAAGGCAGATAAATTCAGAAACAGAGAGGAAGAGAAGAAGAGAGAAATGAACTGAAGGTAAGTAAGATACTAAAAGAATGTGAGTTACCAAAACTAAATCAGGAAAGAGGAGTAATTAAAAGGGGAATGAGTGAGAGGGAAAGGAGTCTGAATGAGGATCCATTTACAAGAAAGAGGAATGGAAGATGACTGAGAGTGAGTGAAGGGGAGTCACAGAATGAAGGGATGAATGGAGTGGGGATAATATAGAAGGATTGAGGGAAAAGGAGTGAGGAAGTAAGTAGACAGAGGGACTAATGGAAGGACTGAGTGAAGTGGAGTACAATGAGTGAGGGAAGGAAAATGAGTAAGGGAGCAAAAGAAGGAAAGAGAGGGGAAGAGGACTAAATCAGTGGTACTAAGAGAATGTGATTCGGTGATGAAGGTAAAGAGAAGGACACTGAAAGATAGGAAATGAGGGGTAGTAATGGAACCGGAGTAAAAGAACTGGGGTGAAGAAGGATGAGAGAGGAGCAGTGAAGTTGTTGTAAGAGAAATGATAGAAGGTAGATAAACACAAGTGAGCATAACACAAGAAGAGTGAGGGACTGAGGACATAGAGGTAGTGAACGAAAAAAGAAGACAAAAGAAAGAAGCAAAGAAAGATAAGTGAGGGAGAATGGGTGAGTTATAGTGACAGAGTGCGACAACAGAGGTGACTGAGTAAAGAGGAATTAGTAAAAGAGCAAAGAAGGAAAAGATGGAAAAGGAAAGTAAAGCAGAGAGACTGAAAGCTGAAAAGTGGTGCAAGGGAGAGAGGGGATGCAGACAGTTGAAATGGGATTGAAGGGTTGTGAAAGAAGTGGAGTAAAGGAACGGAGATGAAACAGAGTGAGAGAAAGGCAGTGTGAGTGAGTAAAGAGAGCTGAAAGAGGGTGTAAAAAGGAAAGTGAGTGTGAGAGAATGGGAATACAATATAAATTACACAATACAAACTATAGAATAACTTGTACAACATGTTAGATAGTTTATTTTTGCTGTTCTCAGAATATATTGAATTTATCACCAAGTAATAGACAACATACTAAGTGATCACTATGCATTAAAGATTGAACTTCACCTATCAGAATACAAATCCAAGGTCACGGACATCGCAGCTGCCCTCACTCAAGATAGCCTGCAACTGCGCAAACATAATGGCTATGCCATAAAATGGGAAAAGATTGACCCACAAAAATGTACAAAACAATTAGTCAACCAGGCATATCCATATATCATTAACTGCCTGGACCCAGCCATAAATCATTCCGAGGTCCTGTTGAACTTCGCAGAAATTTTGACATTAGCCAAGAGACTACTCACGGGGAAAATAGCTAATAAACACACAGAAAGGAAAGGTTGGTTTAACCACAATTGCACGAGAGCTCTAACTGACCTAAAATCCGCCCTCCACAAAAAACCAAGGGATGTGGGCCATATTCAACTTCTGAGAAGAAAATACAAACTGGAACGTAAATTAAAATTACAATAAATGAAAGAGAAGCTCTGGAATGACCTAGACAAGAGCTCTCTATCAAAAAACAGTAAGGACTTCTGGAGAACGATCAGATCCCCTTTCTTCTCGGACAACAACTCTCCTAAGATAGAGGGGGCTATAGATGAGGGAACTTGGATAGCTCACTTTGAACAAATATTCAAAGACCAAGGAATCACAGACCCTCCACCTCACCACTACAATGAAGTACAATACCCAATTTCAATATCTTTTGACATCTCCAAAATCCTGGTGGCGTTGGATAAAAGCAAAACAGGAAAAGCCCCGGGTCCAGATGGCGTGCCTGTGGACCTTTTCAAATGCAACCAGGAGCTTTGGGCACCTATCTTAACAAGAGTATGCACAGCAGCAGCTAGTGAGGGCATTTTGGACTCCTGGACTAGATCAATCATGGTCCCCATCTTTAAGAAAGGGGACCGACAGGACCCAAAATGCTATCGTCCCATATCCCTTCTGGACTCCCTCGGCAAAGTGGTGGGGAGGGTCATTCTGGAGAGACTGCAACTGTGGAGCGAGGAAAAGTCCATCATCTCGGACTTACAATTCGGCTTTAGAGAAGGCCTTGGGACAGTTGAGCAGGCACTTAATCTCAGCCTTATAATGGCCAAATACATGCACGCAAAGAAATCGACGCTATACATGGTCTATGTAGACCTATCTGCCGCTTTCGACTGCGTTGCACACTCCAAACTATGGACAGTCCTAAGAGAGATGAATGTGGACCCCTCATTGCTGGACCTTCTTAGAGAGCTGTATTCCGGGGCCTCGGCCAGAGTCCGGTTCGGAAAGAATGGTGAGCTGACAGCATCATTTGATGTGGAGCGAGGAGTTAGGCAGGGCTGCGTCCTGGCCCCCTTTCTCTTCTCGCTCTACACAAACGGCTTGGAGGAGGCGATGCTGAGGGGGGCCCAGGACCTCCCAAAAATGAAACAGAGACCGATTCCAGCGCTCCTCTACGCGGATGACGCCGTCATCCTAACCCGAACCCCGCGTGAACTCCAGCACTCACTAAATAGATATACCACCTTCATGAACTCCCTGGATCTAAAGGTTAACGTAAAAAAAACTTTCGTTATGATCACGGGGAGGGCGAAGAAAGGCAAAAAAAACATCTTTCTTGATAGCCAACCACTGGAGATCGCCACACAATATCCATACCTCGGGATTTTGATTGACGATAACCTAACATGGAAACCAGCAGTAGAAGCGAGATGTCACATTTTTAAGCGCTCAATAGCAGCCCTGCAGACCTTTTCTCGGAAACTGGGAAGGAGGCGTCCAGTAGAACTGCTAAGAATCTACAATGCCAAGTGTCAGGCGATTGCCCTTTATGGAGCAGGGGTCTGGGGCCACACAGACGTTGGAGCTCTCCAAATAATCGAAAACCGATTAATAAGATTTCTTCTTGCCACCCCAAAAGGCTCATCAAACTACGCCTCCCACATGGAATTGGGAATTCCTTACTTGCAGGATCTCCTTAAAATCCAGCCATTGCTTCTGTGGAGGCGTATATGGACCTCGGACGCTAACATGTTATCACAGTTGATAGTGGCCGACACAATGTCACTTGACCACGCCCTTAGAATAAAATGGCTTCGCTACATTAGAAACTTTTTCACTGACCTTGGCCTCGAAAAATATTACCTCCATCCAGAATCGTTAGTTGCTCTCCCAAAAAAGGAACTTAAGGAACTTGCATTACGGCATCTGGAAACACTAAGACTGTCAACCGAGTCAGCAAAACCTTCAGTGGTTCACGCGAACACAGTTCAGCAAACGTTTGGCATCCAACCGTATCTTACTCTCGATACTAAAACATACGAGAGGATGCTGCTCACCAGGCTCAGACTGAACCTTTTTTTTAGACTTGTCGCCTTTCCCTTAAACAAGGCCTGGGACCCAAATCTGCCTCTGTGTCCCTGTGACGCGAAATCAACTCAATCCAATATCCACGTCATCTTATTTTGTAAATTTTATCATCCCCACAGAAAATATTGGATACTTCCGCTATGCAGGCGATGGGGCCTCAGACAATGTCGACCAGCCTTCCTAAGACTGCAAACTTTAGAGTCTGAAGAAGTCTGTTACCTGGTCTTAAACTTTTTAAAATGCATTTTGAATCACAGAAAAAACCTCTAGCAAACTGCACTAGGGAAAAAGAAAAAAACATAATGATTTAACGATTGATGATCCTCTGAAGCAAAAAACTTCTCTTCTTTTTTTAACAAACGACATTTGTTCCCTTTTTCCTTATTGCACAAACGCTTCCATGAAATGGCTTTTTTAACTTATGTATGTATGATCTTTTTATGCTGATTGTTTCTTTTATGGTTTTCTTCGTGATTAACCGAATAAAGAATTATTAAAAAAAAAAAAAAAAAAAAGAATGCAGAACAATGGCTTACATTCACCCCAGTACAAAGATCTGGGCCTAAATCCATCGTGTTTTTGCACTCCACACCAAACTAGGTTAGACACTGGCTATATGCAAATCAGCCTTGACCCTGTGCCTCATGGGAACAGTCCAGCCCAAACTACCAAGCCATGTCTTTCCTAGACCGGAATCAAGCATCCGAAAACTGGTTTCTGGCTATCAGCCTTCTTCAGCCTGGATAGCTTGACTCCAGTGATGTGGAGAGCCTGGGACTCACGTCTGAACATACCCAGCCCACTCGGGGTGAAAATTGCAAAAAACACAGTTGATGGACAGAATGCAGAACAATGTCTTACATTCACCCCAGTACAAAGATCTGGGCCTAAATCCATCGTTTTTTTGCACTCCACACCACCCTAGGTCAGACACTGGCTATATGCAAATCAGCCTTGACCCTGTGCCTCATGGGAACAGTCCAGCCCTAACTACCAAGCCATGTCTTTCCTAGACCGGAATCAAGCATGGCAGAGTGGGCTAAAGAACGCTGATGGATCAAACCCAGATCTTTTGACTGGGTGTGAGTGTTTGATTGGTTCAGATGCTCCGTCCATCACCACCCCCTTTTGTACCGCTTTTGGCCGCCATAAGTGTGGCAGGGTATGCTCAGACGTGAGTCCCTTGCTCACTTTGCACCTGGATTCACGCAAACCGGGCTGAAGATGGCTGGAATGCCAGAAAGCTTTCCTTGGAAGCTTGTTTCCGGTCCAGGGAAGACATGGCTTGGCAGTTCAGGCTGGACTGTTCCCATGAGGCACAGGGTCAATGATTTGCATATAGCTATTTCTGAACTGATGTGGCAGAGTGGGCTAAAGAACGGTGATGGATTAAACCCAGATCTTTTGACTGGGTGTGAGTGTTTGATTTATTCAGATGCTCCGTCCATCACCACCCCCTTTTGTACCGCTTTTGGCCGCCATAAGTGTGGCAGGGTATGCTCAGACGTGAGTCCCTTGCTCACTTTGCCACTGGATTCAAGCAAGCCGGGCTGAAGACGGCTGGAATGCCAGAAACCGGTCCTCGGAAGCTTGTTTACGGTCCAGGGAAGACATGGCTTGGCAGTTCGGGCTGGACTGTTCCCATGAGGCACAGGGTCAGACTGATTTGCATAAAGCCATGCCTGAACTGGGGTGGCAGTCTGGGCTAAAGAACGGTGATGGATTAAACCCAGATCTTTTGACTGGGTGTGAGTGTTTGAATGATTCAGATGCTCTGTCCATCACCACCCCCTTTTGTACCACTTTTGGCCGCCATAAGTGTGGCAGGGTATGCTCAGATGTGAGTCCCTTGCTCACTTTGCCACTGGATTCAAGAAAGCCGGGCTGAAGACGGCTGGAATGCCAGAAACCGGTCCTCGGAAGCTTGTTTCTGGTCCAGGGAAGACATGGCTTGGCAGTTCGGATGGACTGTTCCCAGGAGGCACAGGGTCGGACTGATCTGCATATAGCCATGTCTGAACTGGGGTGGCAGAGTGGGCTAAAGAACGGTGATGGATTAAACCCAGATCTTTTGACTGGGTGTGAGTGTTTGATTGATTCAGATGCTTCGTCCATCACCACCCCCTTTTGTACCACTTTTGGCCGCCATAAGTGTGGCAGGGTATGCTCAGATGTGAGTCCCTTGCTCACTTTGCCACTGGATTCAAGAAAGCCGGGCTGAAGACGGCTGGAATGCCAGAAACCGGTCCTCGGAAGCTTGTTTCTGGTCCAGGGAAGACATGGCTTGGCAGTTCGGGATGGACTGTTCCCAGGAGGCACAGGGTCGGACTGATCTGCATATTGCCATGTCTGAACTGGGGTGGCAGAGTGGGCTAAAGAACGGTGATGGATTAAACCCAGATCTTCTGACTGGGTGTGAGTGTTTGATTGATTCAGATGCTTCGTCCATCACCAGCCCCTTTTGTACCACTTTTGGCCGCCATAAGTGTGGCAGGGTATGCTCAGACGTGAGTCCCTTGCTCACTTTGCCAATGGATTCAAACAAGCCGGGCTGAAGACGGCTGGAATGCCAGAAACCGGTCCTCCTAAGCATGTTTCCGGTCCAGGGAAGACATGGCTTGGCAGTTCGGGCTGGACTGTTCCCATGAGGCACAGGGTCAGACTGATTTGCATATAGCCACATCTGAACTGGGGTGGCAGAGTGGGCTAAAGAATGGTGATGGATTAAACCCAGATCTTTTGCATGGGTGTGAGTGTTTGATTGATTCAGATGCTCTGTCCATCACCACCCCCTTTTGTACCGCTTTTGGCCGCCATAAGTGTGGCAGGGTATGCTCAGACGTGAGTCCCTTGCTCACTTTGCCACTGGATTCAAGCAAACCGGGCTGAAGACGGCTGGAATGCCATAAACCGGTCCTCGGAAGCTTGTTTCCGGTCCAGGGAAGACATGGCTTGGCAGTTCGGGCTGGACTGTTCCCATGAGGCACAGGGTCAGACTGATTTGCATATAGCCATGTCTGAACTGGGGTGGCAGAGTGGGCTAAAAAACTGTTAAAATCTAGTGTGCGACATCAACATTATCAGCGCCATCTTGCTCCCTTTTGGCCCGTTCGTGCGTGTAAGCAGCAGCCATTTTTTCTATGCCATGGCCTCTCTGCCCACTGCCGATAGCCAGCGCGTCTCTCTCTCTCTCTCTCTCTCTCTCTCTCTCTCTCCTGACCTTGCAAACACCCCCCCGCATGCTGATATCCCGGCTCTCACATGCTCGGGCCATAAACCCCTCTTCAGCGCAACCCTGCCTCGGAGCCCCATCCTGTATCCTGTTCCCATCTCAATACCTCCCTCGATTCCTTTTGTTATCCCGTATCCTTTGATAAACACCCATTCCCCCTGTGCCAGATTGTCCCACTCATCCCCAGGCTGCCACCTGGCCCTGCGGATGCTGTTTATTGCCCCCCCCCATACAGTAGGAGGTTTCCCCCATCAAAGGACCCACGACGGATCAAAAACCCCTACCCCCTGAGATCCGATCATTCCGGGAATCGGCGGAATACCCAGCTGCGTGACAATCATTACCTATTGTGACCGGGGTGGGGACTTCTACTGTAAATGTGTGTGGGAACAGGCATGAAGCAGGGATTCCGAGGATGCCTTTTCATACTTCAAAGTATTTTCAGGAATACGTTACATGTAATAAACTGCAATAAAGATCATAAACCTATGTATAAGAGGCCAAGCCTCAGAGATGCGGCTAGAGCACTTTGAGAAGATACCCTGTTGTCTGAGTTGACGTGTTCTGCTCTGTCGGAATAAAAAAACTTCTGTTTCCTGCCTTCCTGTCTCCAGCGCCTGCCTCTTTGTTTGAAAGATTCGAGTGGTATGAGAGGCGGTTAGCGCCGGGCAGCAAAGAAAAGGGTTCTCGATCAGCATCAGCCCTACCTTTTTCCTCAATTGGCGTCCCAAGCGTGGGGCCCATCAGCGACACGTGGATCCAGTGGGAGAGGTCCTGACGACAGAGTGAACGACTGCAACGATCGGGAGAGCTCCTGTCCGATAGACCCTCGTCTGACAGCCGATCATCCGAACTTCACTGGTTCCGAACAGACCTCTCTCGAGTGATCTACGGTCCTGACTGGGAACCATCCGGAGTGCCGCGACAGTCACGGAGAATAGCGGACGATCGGGCGCTGGATTCGGAAGACAAGAAACTGTCCATGCGGTCCGGGTAAGGTCATGTGACACGACAAAAATTGCGAATTGATTGTTTGATTGTTTTGAAAATACTAGTATTACTCTTCGAATTGTTGGTTCTCTTTGGAGATTCTCTGTCTGCAAACGGAGTAGAACAGAATAGGTTCTCCCTTCCTTTGCAGGTAGTGAATGGTAGGTAACACAGACTTTTGTCCCCGTTGTAACCCGTCGTGCCTACTTTTCTCCCCCACTGATTGATTGTTTGCCCGAACATTGTTTGTTCGAGGATTGTTCTCTTGAGATTCTCTCTGTCTACAAACGAGGAGGAATAGAAAGGTTCTCTTCCTTTGCAGATAGTGAGGGGTAGGTAGCGCAGACTTTTGTCCCCGTTGTAATCCGTCGCGCCTATTTGTATCTCCCCACTGATTGATTGATTGTCCGAACATTGACTGTTCGATATTGGTTCTTTGGAGGTATTCTCTGCTTACAAATAACGTGGAATAGAGATATTCTGTCTAGTCTTTGCAAGCGGTGAAAAGATAGGTAGTGCAGACTTTTGTCCCCGTTGTAACCCGTCATGCCTATCTTCTCCCCACTGGTTAGTAGTTGGATCAGCCCGGACCGCTTATTAGAGATGAACCATCCAGCTCCACTGGAAGGCACCCCTAATAAAGACATGTTCATGAAGCATGGATTAATCGCCATAGCATATAGCAAGCTGTGGCATAAATATACCAAAAAGGATCAGAAAAGTCAGTGGCCACTGATAGGATCCTTCGATGAAGATAAAATAAGCGCACTAGAAACAGCCCTCAGCAACCATAAGACAACGCCCACAATGCTCGATAGTCTCGGCATGTGGCGCAAAGAAATGGAGCAACGCAAAAAGAGAAACGAAATTTGATTAGAGAAGGAGCAACGAAAGGCAGCTCACCTAGCGGCTAGAAAGTTAGAAGAAGAGATAAAAGAGAGAGAGGAAGCTAAACGGAAACAAGAAACCGAAACATCGAGTCAGTGTCCTGTTAGAACACCCTCTACGCTCTACCCTGAATTACCCTCGAAACAACGAGCCAACGATGATCTCTTATTAGGTCCTCCGATCATCTACATGCCGCCTCCATACGCCCCCTCCCAACCCTCAGCGCAACACCCACCGCCCCCAAGCACCGGCAAGAGTAGTACCAGGGCCTCGGTCCCCATAGCCTCCGTGCCGGCCGAACCACTTGTACTAGATGCAGCACAAGCGACAATGTCAGATGACCCTGAGGCCCGAAAGACAGATCCCACAAGAACGAACAGATTGAGCAAAGATGAGCGAGCAGGGATTGATAAGGTAGTCAGGACACTAATGGAACGAAAGGAGAGTGAAGGGCACATCATGGATATGTTCAATTCATATGCGGGGAGCCACAGACGACACTTTGTCGTACGATTGTGCTATCATACCCTAAATGCTTATGAGGACCGATATCGGGACAAAGGTCCCGAGAGCCTAACGACTCTGTATAGAAAGGTTGATATCGGGGATGAGAGCGAGTGTGACGTGACGGACCTCCTCGCGCGTACGCTTGAGGTTTTCCGCCACCTCACTGAACAAGAGTTGGAAACTAAACCTACAACACCGGTAGTAACCGAACCCCGAACAGAACAAGCTAGCACCATGATGCCAATAAGAGAGGCCGCCCCCTACTGGCCCCCCCGAGGTCTGGGAACACACGATGATGTTAACCATCAAGATGCAAGAGGGAGGGTAGTGTATAACTGGGTCTACCAACCATGGGATCGGCAGGATATTCTGACATTCCGGAAATCTCTGCCCGATTTACGTAAAAACCCAACTGCCTTCTATACCGAACTAGGTACAGCCCTAGGATCGACGATTATGACCCTGGCTGACATCGATTTGTTCTTCGGGCTATGTCTACCAGCTGATGTGTGGAAGCAAATCCGGAAAATCGACCACCTTGAGCTGTTCGGACATACCTGGTCACAACTCGATGGCATAGATAGACAACGAGAGCCTGGACAGAAGCCTCTGAAACCCATTTTAGAACTCCCAGACAAGATTTTACAGAAATTGAAAACCCTGATCCCAGAGAAGAAAGTAGACTGGTCAATAGTGACGGCCTGTCGCCAGAAACCCCAGGAAGACGTGTCAGAATATTTCTCCCAGTTTGAGATGGTGTTTTCTGATTACAGTGGCCAGGACATGACCTCTGCGACCGGACACCACCTGTTTGTCCAGAATTATGTCAAAGGTTTGTCTCAGGAAGTCTCTCAGAAACTGCAGGCCAGCGAGAGTAGTTGGGCAGCCTCCAAACCCGCGGCTATCCTCCAGATGGCCCAGTATTACGAGCATCAGAAAAATGAAAATGATAGAGCGACCGAGAAAAAGAAAAAGGACTTGAAGGCGAGGGTGATGATTGCACAGTTGCAAGGGGTTACGGACGAGAGCAGTACAAGGGAAATTACCAGACAAATGCCCCTAGGAAGCCACCTTCTAAAGACCGTACTCCCGTACCCTATGTTGGACGTAGAGACATTAGTGAGGACCAGTGTGCATTCTGCAAAGGATTCGGCCATTGGAAATCCCAGTGTCCGGTCCTGTTGGAGATGAATAAAAATAGGGACCCCAAAGACGCAACGAGCGGACCGAGAAACAGAGGACAGGGACGAGGCCCACGAACGATATGAATAACGACAGATCAGGCAGACCGAATACATTTGACCGTCCCCGACAGAACCAGTACCAACAGTCTGACTGCGACGACACCCACGACTTCGCATAGGACTGTCAAGGACAAGGGAGGGATCCAGTCGAGCTCTATGTTGACCAGCAAGGTCCTTATGTCACCGCTAACGTCCTGGGTACGAAGTCTCCATTTCTGGTAGACACTGGCGCGACACGTAGTGTGTTATCTAAACGACTGATTCCAAGGGCACCCTTGTCTGGCTCACTTGTAACATCGATAGGTTTCGATGGGACGCCCTCCACTAACCCCTTGTCCACACCGATCTCCTTTGACTTAGAAAATAACATCACTGACACGACATTTTTGCTTTCCTCAAATACCCCTGACGCCATTATGGGACTTGACTTATTGAAACATTTTCGGGCCACCATTAGGTGTTCACAAGATGGAGTTCGGGTCTTCCTGTACGACAACCCGGCTCTGCTCAGATTTTGTCCTTCCCGATTCATGCTTTCCATCACTGACGCTGACTCGTCCCTGCTTGACACTCTGCCCCCGTATCTGTGGGCCAAGACTGACTCAGATGTAGGACGTATGATGATCGACCCAGTGCACATAACTGTTCGACAGGACGCAATACTCCCAAAAGTTCCACAATACCGGATATCGCCCGAGGGCGAGAAGGCATTGGTAAAGATTATTTAGTCCCTGATAGACGCAGGAGTGGTAGAGGAAGTAGTTAGCAATGTTTGTAACAGCCCCATCCTACCCATCATAAAGAAACAAGGAGAGGGAGATGAGAAAGCATACTGCTTCATCCTCGACCTACGAGAGGTCAACTAAGTGGTTGTACCTCAGTATCCCGTAGTCTCAGACATCACCACTATCCTGACTCTGATTCCTTCCACGGCCACCACCTTCACTGTCATTGATCTGAAAAACGCCTTCTTCTCTATCCCCATCGACCCAGATAGCCGATACCTCTTCGGCTGCACCCTAAAAGCCCGCTCATATAGATTCTGTTGAGCACCCCAAGGCTACACTGAAAGCCCCAGCATCTACAGTCAGGCCCTAAAGAGACAACTTGACGCAGTCCAGTTACCAGGTGGAGTGATATTGATACAATATGTTGTCGACATCCTTTTGGCGGCCGACACCACTCCACCTGCGGTCACAGCCACAATCCAACTCCTGCACTTCCTCGCGGAAAATGGCCACAAGGTCTCCAAAAAGAAGCTGCAATTCTGCCAACCCCAGGTCACTTACCTAGGCCACCTTTTGTCCAAAGACGGATGGAAGCTTACCCCGATCGAATCCAAACCATTCTAGAGACCCCTGTCCCTAAAACCCAGAAAAAGGTTCGCTCCCTATTAGGCCTCACTTCCTTCTGCCGACAGTGGTTGCCCAATTTCAGCCTTATTGTGAAACCTTTGCTTTGTCTGTTAGCTAAAGATATCCCTTTCCCACTCCCTTGGACCCCTGAATGCCTATCCTCCTTCATAAAACTAAGAAATGTCCTCTGCTCAGCCCCTGTCCTAGGAACCCCCTACTGCACGAAGCCCTTCTCCCTCTACACTCACGAAAGGGAGGGATGTGCTTTGTCTGTCTTGACCCAGTCCATTGGCCCAAAGCAACAACCATGCGCTTACTTCTCTGCCACTCTTGACCCCGTAGCCAGAGCTTTGCCTGCCTGCCTTCAAGCTGTAGCTGCCGCTGCTATCTCCATCGGCCAAAGTGAGGGGATCGTGCTCTCGAACTCCCTCACGGTGTTAGTACCCCATGCAGTTGACACCCTCCTGAACCAGACTAAGACACAACACCTGACGAGTGCACGACTGACTGGATACGAATTGACTCTGCTTGCACCCCACATCACCCTGAAGAGATGCGCCACACTGAACCCAGCGACTTTGTTACCCCTACCAGAGAACGACCCCAATGTGCCCCCTGTACATGACTGCGTGACCCTCACGGACGAGCAGACTAGAAGTAGGGTCGACCTCAGAGACACAGCTTTCCCTGACCCTGACGGAGAGCTGTGGGTGGACGGTTCTTGCATCAAACTCCCCGATGGCACCACTTCAGCTGCCTATGCAGTCACCACAGCCCGAACTGTAGTAGAGACAGGCCGCATCACGCAACGATCTGCACAAGCAGCAGAACTGATTGCCCTCACACGAGCATGTATCCTGGCAGCAGGAACCACAGCAAACATTTACACCGACAGCCAGTACTCCTTCGGGGTGGTTCACCATTTTGGGCTCCTTAGGAAGGAAAGGGGATTCCTGACCTCACACGGGACCCCCATCTTACACGGAGATCTAGTCTCCGCCTTAATTGAAGAAGTCCTTCTTCCCAAAGGACTAGCAGTAATAAAATGCCAAGCACACAAGAAGGTGACAGACATCATTGGACAGGGGAATGCACTGGCCGACACCACTGCCCGAACCACGGCTGAGAATAGGACAACGACACGCATGTACGTGACCAGGTCACAAGCAGAGAAATGGTCAGACGCTAGGGAAACTATTAGGGACATCCAAATGGCCAGCTCACAACACAAATTGACTGATTGGGCAAAGGTGGGACTGAAAGACGATGAAGGCTGCTGGCGGACAAAAGACACAAACAAATGGCTGTTACCCGACTCCTACCTGATCCCCATACTAACCATGACACACTCCCCTGCACACATAGGATCAGCCCCCATGATCGAGCTTGTCTCCAAAGTTTGGCACAATGACAAGATCGCAGACTCTGCCCGACGTCTGGTCCAACAATGCCTGATATGATTGCAACACAACCCTGGGAAAGGAACTGTAGTACCCCGGGGAGGGTTTGGGGTCCCCAATCATCCATTTTAAGTCCTACAGATGGACTACATCCAGCTGGAAAGATGCCAAGGCCTGAAGTACGTACTTGTTGTAGTGTGCGCATTTAGCAAGTGGGTGGAAGCCTATCCATCCCCGTGACAACACTGCCATGGCCACTGCAAAGGTGCTGCTAAAGGAATTCTTCCCTCGCTACGGCCTTTGCCGAATTTTGTGGAGCGACAATGGCCCCCACTTCGTAGCCGAAGTTATCCAACTCATCTTGAAGGGGTTGGGTGTAAAACAAAAGTTCCACGCAGTCTTCCACCCCCAATCTGCTGGGCTCGTTGAACGACATAACGCCACTTTGAAACTCAAGTTGGCTAAGATAGTGGCCACCACAGGACTAAAATGGCCAGACGCTCTCCCACTGGCTTTACTATCAATGCGTTCCACCCCCACCAAACATCACCTGACACCTAACGAGGTCGTTTTCGGCCGACCCATGAACGTCTGGTCTGCACCGAAACCAACTTCCATTCATGACGTCCCGGACGTCCTAATGTCAGATTACCTGTACCAATTAACTAAGACACTGTCTGTTATCCACCAACAGGTGCTGCATGCCATTCCCGACGCTTCCAGGGGTCCCGGGCACACCATCCAACCCGGGGACTACGTGCTGACCCGGAACTTCCAGTGTGCGAAGAGTCTGGAACCCCGGTGGACGGGCCCCTGGCAAGTCTTGATCACCACCCGAACAGCTCTTCGAGTGGAAGGGAAGCGCAACTGGGTGCATGCACACCATTGTAAGAAGATCTCCTCGACCCTGACGACGACCGAAGACGTGGCCACCCAAGAAGAGCTCCTAAACAAAGATCGACCATCCCTGAACTGTTACCCTGATAAAGAGACTCTCGAACTGACCGAATTTCCCGATCCCACTGTGCCATCCAGAGAAGGGTATAACCTGCGACGAAAGGAGGGAGTTTCGGCTAAGCAGACCACTGACTGAGTCATAATTCTCAGAGCGGTAGCCTGACACTACTAAGGCTGCCAGGAGAGAAGCCAGACGAAGTTTGTGGTTCTGCCCGCTACCGAGCCCCTTGTAGTTGATGGAAGCGCCCGACGAGAAGATGATGGAAGCCCCCGACACGAAGATGATGGAAGCAACCGGACAACCAAAGACCCGCTATAGAAACCCAAAGACTGACAAAATCCACAGTTCAAAGACTATTGCATTTTTCATCGCTCTTCTCTTTTGCCTCCTCCTCATGACCACCCTCTGGATTGTGGAGGAGAGCACACCAGCTCGTGAAATATTTCTGACCACTGCCCAGCCTACCACAATGAAAGAACACTACCTGATCTCTCTTTCACCACAACTCCGAGAGAGGCGTAAGGAGTTTTGGAACAACTCTTTTGTGCAACTGCTGCACCAGCACAATCTTGCTACCAATGCCACCAACTGCTGGATCTGTGGGTTGCTACCCCACGCCACCGGACATTCCATACCCTTCATCCCTTCACCTTTCTCAGTTCACGGCTCCTGCCTTGCTTGGCTGATCCTCCTGCAAGAAAGCTATAAGGATAATGCCACCTCCAGCAGAACTGTGGCACATTTCTTTCATGAGGTTTGGCAGAACAAAACACACTTCTGCCCGCAGACCTCCAACGACTCTGTCCGCATGGACATCCCCGTCAAGGAACGGATTGAGATGCAGGTGTTTAACAATCCGACCAGACCCACTTTCTCCTACCTCCGGAAACGAACAGCTGCCACCTTGACTGTGGCCCTATCCGTCATCAACGTCACCGGCCTTATGTGCATCGAAGGGGTTGGGACACAGCTGGTAAGCCGCAGCGCTTGCCGCATCACCAGAACTCTGGATTCCACTGATCCACCCTCTTTTGTCTCCTCTCCAAGCATGTACTTTGTTTGTGGTACAAAGGCTTACACCTGGCTCCCCAAAGGGTGGGTGGGCACCTGTTACATTGCCTTCATCCTTCCTCCGACCTATGTAGCTCCGGCAAATCATCACAGACAAAAACGAGCGAAATACATTGAACAAGCCGACTCCACCGGAGCACAAGTCCTCGACGCAATGAAGGGACTTGTTCCACTCTGGGGCCCAATGGCAAACAGCCGTGCCATCCGACACTTGACCCAGGCAGTTGAAACCACGATGAACATTACAGCTGGGATCCTCGCCAACAATACAGCCGAGCTCCAAGCGGTCCGCCTGGTGACCCTCCAGAACCAACTCGTTCTAGATGTGGTTCTAGCGGATCGCGGAGGGGGGTGCCGCATCATTGGGTCCAGCTGCTGCACATATATACCGGACAATTCACCCTCAGTATTCAAGGCCATTGAACATCTCCACAGACTTTCCTCAGAAGTTCACCAAGAGCAAGAAGAATTGTCACTTGGTGGTTGGTTCTGGAATACTGTAAAGGACTGGGGGTGGAGGTTATTTATGGTTATACTGATTCCTGTTGTTGTGATATGTGGGTTTTGCCTAGGGATCCAATGCCTGCCACCTCTGTGTTCACTATGTGCAAACTGTATCTGCCCTAAGACTTTGGACTTCGAAAAGGAACGCATGAGAGCATTGTATGACGTCGAGGTTAGGAACATGATGAAGATTGACATTGATTAGACAAGATGGCTAGATATGTTGAAAAGGGAGGACTGTTAAAATCTAGTTTGCAACATCAACATTATCGGCGCCATCTTGCTCCCTTTTGGCCCGTTCGTGCGCGTAAGCAGCAGCCATTTTTGTATGCCATGGCCTCTCTGCCCACTGCCGATAGCCAGTGCGTCTCTCTCTCTCTCTCTCTCTCTCTCTCTCCTGACCTCGCAAACACCCCCCGCACACTGATAGCCCCGCTCTCACATGCCCGGGCCATAAACCCCTCTTCAGCGCAACCCTGCCTTGGAGCCCCATCCTGTATCCTGTTCCCATCTCAATACCTCCCTCGATTCCTTTTGTGATCCCGTATCCTTTGATAAACCCCCATTCCCCCTGTGCCCGAATGTCCCACTCATCCCCAGGCTGCCACCTGGCCCTGCGGATGCTGTTTATTGCCCCCCCCATACAGTAGGAGGTTTCCCCCATCAAAGGACCCACGACGGGTCAAAAACCCCCTACCCCCTGAGATCCGATCATTCCGGGAATCGGCGGAATACCCAGCTGCGTGACAATCATCACCTATTGTGACCGGGGTGGGGACTTCTACTGTAAATGTGTGTGGGAACAGGCATGAAGCGGGGATTCCGAGGATGCCTTTTCATACTTCAAAGTATTTTCAGGAATGTGTTACATGTAATAAACTGTAATAAAGATCATAAACCTATGTATAAGAGGCCAAGCCTCAGAGATGCGGCTAGATCACCTCGAGAAGATACCCTGTTGTCTGAGTTGACGTGTTCTGCTCCGTCGGAATAAAAAAACTTCTGTTTCCTGCCTTCCTGTCTCCAGCGCCTGCCTCTTTGTTTGAAAGATTCGAGTGGTATGAGAGGCGGTTAGCGCAGGGCAACAAAGAAAAGGGTTCTCGATCAGCATCAGCCCTACCTTTTTCCTCCGAACGGTGATGGATTAAACCCAGATCTTTTGACAGGGTGTGAGTGTTTGATTGATTCAGATGCTCCGTCCATCACCAGCCCCTTTTGTACCGCTTTTGGCCGCCATAAGTGTGGCAGGGTATGCTCAGACGTGAGTCCCATGCTCACTTTGCCACTGGATTCAAGCAAGCCGGGCTGAAGATGGCTGGAATGCCAGAAACCAGTCCTCAGAAGCTTGTTTCGGTCCAGGGAAGACATGGCTTGGCAGTTCGGGCTGGACTGTTCCCATGAGGCACAGGGTCAGACTGATTTGCATATAGCCATGTCTGAACTGGGGTGGCAGAGTGGGTTAAAGAATGGTGATGGATTAAACCCAGATCTTTTGACTGGGTGTGAGTGTTTGATTGATTCAGATGCTCCGTCCATCACCACCCCCTTATGAACCACTTTTGGCCGCCATAAGTGTGGCAGGGTATGCTCAGACGTGAGTCCCTTGCTCACTTTGCCACTGGATTCAAGCAAACCGGGCTGAAGACGGCTGGAATGCCAGAAACCGGTCCTCGGAAGCTTGTTTCCGGTTCAGGGAAGACATGGCTTGGCAGTTCGGGCTGGACTGTTCCCATGAGGCACAGGGTCAGACTGATTTGCATATAGCCATGTCTGAACTGGGGTGGCAGAGTGGGCTAAAGAACGGTGATGGATTAAACCCAGATATTTTGACTGGGTGTGAGTGTTTGATTGATTCAGATGCTCCGTCCATCACCACCCCCTTTTGTACCGCTTTTTGCCACCATAAGTGTGGCAGGGTATGCTCGGACGTGAGTCCCTTGCTCACTTTGCCACTGGATTCAAGCAAGCCGGGCTGAAGACGGCTTGAATGCCAGAAACCGGTCCTCGGAAACTTGTTTCCGGTCCAAGGAAGGCATGGCTTGGCAGTTCGGGCTGGACTGTTCCCATGAGGCACAGGGTCAGACTGATTTGCATATAGCCATGTCTAACTGGGGTGGCAGAGTGGGCTAAAGAACGCTGATGGATCAAACCCAGATCTTTTGACTGGGTGTGAGTGTTTGATTGGTTCAGATGCTCCGTCCATCACCACCCCCTTTTGTAGCACTTCCACAGCAGCACCAAATGCATCACCATTGACTGCACAATTAGATGTAAGCCCTTTTTTGGGATCTGTGCACCTGAGGTGCAACATGTGCAACGAAGTCCTTATATATGGAGAGCAGAACATCAATTTGATTCAGCTAAAAATTGAACAACACCAATGTTCCAAGAAGAAATAACTTTTTTTTCAATTTTAATTTCTGTCTCGCTGTTGAATAGTTTTCAAGTTCCAGTTTCCTGTTCCTGTTTAAAATAAAAAAATATATACAACTTTCAAAAAAGATAAAAATATATAAAACAACAAAAGATAAAAACAAAAGTTCTTTTTAGAACTAACTTCACTTTTCCAAAAAGAGCTATATTTCTTATATACTGTGTCAGTCTTTTTTTGAATGTCAGTCAGTCAGTCAAAAATACTTTTATTCGATAAATTAATATCATAAAAAGACGTGATACAATTATACAAAACATACAGCACAAACAACATTTCATTTAAGAATATTTTTGCCTAAATATTTATGTAAAACATAATATAAAGTATAATAAAAAGCTGCATTCACCTAATTGTTTATCATATCATAATTGTTCTCATGGTGTAAGCAGATAAAGTTAAAAAACGTCCTAATCCAGATTGGCTAAAATAGGTAGTGCCCTGACTCTCCTATTCCTAATTCGTACTGCAGCTACTAGGAAATTTGCAACAGAAAATATTATTCGGTGAGTATTTAGAAGGTGAAGAAGCAGCAGGGCTGGCCTAACCTGTATGAACCCAGCGTCCCTCAGGATAGGCAATAAAAACTTCTTCCTGATTTTACTATAGAAATCGCAAAACATAAAAAAAATGCAAGGTGTCCTGCATTGAGAATTCATCACAATTGCAGGGACTTGCCCTATCCGGGGTACTCCAACTAGGGAAGACGCCAAGTGAAAAATGGATTAGGTTAAAATGAAATCTAGTTAAAATTTGCCGATGGTAGGGGCGGTTCACTATAGTGAGATAGAGTTCAGGTCCGGGGGAACTAACTATAGCGTAGTTTACCCTTACAGTTGGTTTCCTGATTTCTATCTCCTCTCTCTCTAAAGATAACTGGTTCATCATGGCTTTTTTCGTCTGTGAGACGTCTGTTCTTGTTATCATCTCTGGGGAAATGAAAAGCTCAGGACGCCCTATTTTCTCCAGGCTAGATTTAACATAGGCAAGCCAAGGGATCTTTCTAACATTTTCTAGCATAAGGCAGTTTTTGAGTATACTATGGTTCCTATGGTTCAGGGAAATTTCGTGATTAAGCCAGGTCTTCATCCAACACGTTAATGGAGCTGTCTTTATCAGATCCATTACGTATCCCACCCCCAGCTCAGTATGGATCGAATAGGTAGGGGAGGACTGGGGGACTGTTAAAACTGATCTCAAAAATTTGTTTTCAGTCACCTGAATTCTGTCATGAGTGGAATAACCCCATATAAGCAGCCATACGTTGCGACCGCAAGACATTTAGCTTTGTATACCTTCATTATTGCCTCTACTGGTCTGGCCATTAGCCTTTTTATAAAGCCGAACAGAGCCGATTTTGTTCTAGCGAATGCAATACTTCTGCTCTTGCATTGCGGGGCCCAGCTACCTCTTTCATCAAATAATGCCCAAATTAACGGTACTCTGTTAATTACCTCGTCACCACAAATAAAAGTTTTAACTCTGCTTTTCCTACAGCACTTTCCTGCATGCATTACATGGGACTTTTTAGTGTTAATTTTTAAGTCGAGGGACTCCATAAAACTCCCAAAGGCATCTAATCCTACACCCATGAATGATTGTGTAGTGTATAAATGAATGACTGAAATGAGTGAGTGAAAGGGAAGTAGGTTTTGTTTTTGAGGAGAGGGAAGGGGGAGTGAATGAGTGAGGGTGCGTTGACGACAGTGAGGGATGGAAGGTGAGTGAAGGGGAGTGAAGGGGAGTGAGAGAGTGAGGGGACAGAGGGAGTAAGGGTTAGAGAGAGTGAGTGAGGGAAGAGGAGTAAAGAAGTGAGAGGATAGAGGGAATAAGAGAAGGAGTGCGTGAAGTGGAGTAAAGTCTGTGAGGGAAGGGAAATGAGTGAGGTAGCGAAAGAAGGGAAGACAGGAGAAGGGGAGTGAAGCAGAGGGACTGAGAGAAGGTGAATGGGGGAGGGGAGTGAGGAGAAGGGGAGTGAAGGATGGGAAGTGGAGTAAGGGAACGGGGGTGACGGAGGGTGATAGAAGAGCAGTAAGGGTGAGGAAACAGGGGTCATAGAGGGTATATAAAGGCGAGTGACCGTGAGACAAGGGGAATAAGGGGGTGAGGGGACAGAGGGAGTGAAGGAAAGAGTGAGAGAAGGGGACTGAGTGAGTGAGCAAAGAAAGGTAAGTGAGAGAGTGTGAGTGAGTTAAAGAGAGTGAGTGTGAGGGAAGGAGAGTGAGAGAGTGAGGGGATGGAGGGAGTGAGGATAAGACAGAGGGAGTGAGGGAAGGAGAGTAAGGATGTGAGATGACAGAGGGAGTGAGAGAAGGAGTGAGTGAAGTGGAGCAAAGTGAATGAGGAAAGGGGAATGACTGAGGGAGCGAAGTGGGACACCCCTGCGCCGCACGGCCACCAGCTGCTGCGTGTGCCCCTCAGCCCGTCCCTGCCTCGCTGCCTGCCTCGCTGCCGGCCGACTCGGTTGTCATTTGTTTTGTTTTTGTTTTGACCTTCATTTGTGCTTGCTAAATTGTTTCCTTGTTTCCTTGCCCGTGTTAGCGTTTTCTTCTGTTTTTTCTGTATTTTTCTTTTTCTCAGCTTGTGTCCTTCCTGTTTGCCCGCCTACCCTCGCCGCCCTCCGTCTTCCCTCCCCGCTCCCCGCTTCCCGCCACCACCGCAAGCCCCGCCCCTTTTTTCATTCTGTTCCCTCCCCGCTCCCGCCTCCCAGCTGCTCCGCCCACCCGCGCACTTCGCCTTTATATGGCGACCGTGCGAACGTGCAGCGGTCACGCGCAGTGGGTGCGCCGATTGTGCGCCGAAGGCGCGCCAAAGGTAAGCCCGTCTGCGCCCGTCCGCGACCGGATCGCGACCAGCGCCAGGACCCCTGGCCCCCGAAGACCCCGACCGACCCGCCTGACGTACTCCGCCGCCACCCTCATCGCTCTCAACTCCGGCCGACTCCCAGAATGCCTTCAAGCCACACCACGACACACCCACGGACCTTTCAGCTGCCACGCCTGCAAGTTCACCTGCATCCGGACCTGCCTCGCACCAGCACCCGCCAAGCCGAACACCAGCAGCACCCACCTCAAGTGCATCCTGCTCAACACCCGCTCCGTCCACAGACACGCCATCGAACTCTGGAACCTCCTAGACGCCACAGCCCCTGACGTTGCCTTCCTCACGGAGACCTGGATGAACGCCTCCTCAGCTCCCGACATCGCCATCGCTATCCCAGAGGGCTACAAGATCGTCCGGAAGGACCGCAATGCCAACCAGATGGGAGGAGGCATCGCCATCATCCACAAGAACACCATCCGTCTCACGACCAGCACCGACAACACCCTGACCACCGCCGAACACCTGCACTTCCAGATCCACACCAACCCGAACACCACCCTCAGAGGCACCCTGATCTACCGACCCCCTGGACCACGCACACAATTCAGCGAGGACATCGCCGACTTCGTCAGCCCGCTTGCTCTCCCCTCCTCTGACTACATCCTCCTGGGGGACCTCAACTTCCACCTGGAGAACAACAACGACCGCAACACCACCCTACTGGACAACCTCGCCAACCTGGGACTCAAGCAACTGGTGTACACCCCCACCCACCTCGCCGGACACACACTCGACGCTGTCTTCTCATCCAGCACAGACATCGACTTCAGCCACGCCACAGAGCTTCAATGGACGGACCACAGCTGCGTCCACTTCACCTTCAAGAGAACGACGATCCACCACCACCAGCAACAGGCCGCCCGCAGAAACTGGAACAAGATCACAGCAGACCAGCTCGCCACCTCCCTGAGCCAGCACCCTCCTGCCAGCTCAGCGGACCCCAGCCAGGCCGCCGACAACCTCACGAAGTGGATCACCATCTGCGCGGACGAGCTCGCCCCGCTGAGGACCCCGCCCAGCAGACCTGGCAGCAAGAAAGCCCCTTGGTTCACCGACGAACTCAAGAGCTCCAAGAAGAACTGCCGAGCCCTCGAGAAAGTCTGGAGAAGGGAACCTACACGGGACAACAGGACCTCCTTCAAGCTTGCCACCCGGAAGCACCACCAGCTGATCCGCGCCGCCAAGAAAACAGCATTCAAGGAACGGTTGGACAACAACGCACACAACTGCAAGGAACTCTTCAACATCGTGAAAGAGCTCTCCAACCCCAGCGCAGGAAACAACGACATCACCCCATCGCAAGACCTCTGCAACTCCCTCGCTTCATACTTCCACAACAAGATCGCGGACATACACAACAGCTTCAACAACCATCCAACGCACACCATGACCGAACAATCACCCCCCACCACCACCCTCCACGCCTGGACCCCGATCAGCACCGAAGACACCATCCGCACGATGAACTCCATCCACTCCGGATCACCGACCGACCCCTGCCCTCACCACGTCTTCAACAAGGCCGACGCTGTCATTGCACCCCACCCGCGAGACATCATCAACACATCCTTCGACACCGCCACCTTCCCTGAGAGCTGCAAACACACCGAACTCAGCGCTCTACTCAAGAAACCAACAGCGGACCCCACCGAACTCAAGAACTACCGCCCCATCTCGCTCCTCCCGTTTCCAGCCAAAGTCATCGAGAAGACCGTCAACAAGCAGATGGCCGCCTTCCTCGAGACGAACGGATCCCTCGACCCCTCACAGTCCGGCTTCCGAGCCAATCACAGCACCGAGACCACCCTCATCGCCGCCACCGATGACATCCGAGCCCTGATGGACAATGGAGAAACAGCAGCCCTCATCCTCCTAGCCCTCTCCGCGGCCTTCGACACGGTCTGCCACCGCACCCTAGTACAGCGCCTCAGCAACATCGGAATCCAGGACAAGGCGCTGGAATGGATCATCTCCTTCCTCGACGGAAGAACACAGAGAGTCCGCCTACCACCGTACAAGTCAGAGGCCTCCGAAGTCATCTGCGGCGTCCCTCAAGGATCATCTCTGAGCCCCACTCTCTTCAACGTCTACATGAGCCCCCTCGCGGCCATCGTACGCAAACACAACCTCAGCATAATATCCTACGCCGACGACACCCAGCTGATCCTCTCCCTGACCAACGACCCCGCCTCCGCCAGAGCCAACCTGCACGAGGGGATGAGAGAGGTAGCCGAGTGGATGACGACCAGCCGCCTGAAGCTGAACTCGGACAAGACGGAGGTCCTCATCCTGGGCTCTTCCCCCTCCGCCTGGGACGACTCCTGGTGGCCTCCCGCCCTGGGCACCGCACCCAAACCGACAGACCATGCACGCAACCTGGGCTTCATCCTGGACTCCTCCCTCTCCATGACCAGACAAGTCAACAACGTCTCCTCGGCGTGCTTCAACATCCTATGCATGCTACGGAAGATTTTCCGGTGGATCCCCACCGAGACCAGGAAGACCGTCACCCAGGCCCTCGTCACCAGCCGACTGGACTACGGCAACGCCCTCTACGCCGGTACCACCGCCAAGCTCCAGAAGAGACTCCAGCGGATCCAGAACGCCTCAGCCAGACTCATCCTCGACATCCCACGAACCAGCCACATCACCGGACATCTGAGAGACCTTCACTGGCTCCCCGTCAACAATAGAATCACCTTCCGCCTCCTCACCCACGCACACAAAGCCCTACACGACCAGGGCCCGAGCTACCTCAACAGCCGGATCAACTTCTACGCACCCAAACGCCACCTCCGATCAGCCAACCACGCCCTCGCCGCCGTCCCCCGCATCCGAAGAGCGACTACGGGAGGAAGGTCCTTCTCCTACCTGGCCGCCAAGACCTGGAACTCCCTCCCTCCCGACCTGCGCCTGACCCAAGACCACCTCTCCTTCATGAAGAAGCTGAAGACCTGGCTGTTCGAGCAGTAGCGGCACCCCCCCCCCCCCCCCCAGCGCCTTGAGACCCTCTACAAGTGTCACTGATTGATTGATTGATTGAAGGAAGGGAAGAGAGGACAAGGGGAGTGAAGCAGAGGGACTGAGAGAAGGTGAGTAGAAAATGGAAGTAAGGGGAAGGGGAGTGAAGGATGGTGAATGAGGATACGTGAGGGAAGCGGAGTAAGGGAACGGGGGTGAGATAGGGTGAGAGAAGGGCAGTGAGGTTGAGAAAGAGGGGTAATAGAGGGTGGATAAAGGCAAGTGAGCGTGAAACAAGGGGACTAAGGGAGTGAGGAGACAGAGGGAGTGAATGAAGGAGTGAGAGAAGGGACTGAGTGAGGGTGCAAAGAAAGATAAATGAAGGAGTGTGGGTGACTTAAAGAGAGTAAGTGTGAGGGAAGAGGAGTGACAGAGTGAGGCGATAGAGGGAGTGAGGCTAAGAGAGAGGGAGTGAGGGAAGGATAGACAGAAAGAGAAATACTAAAAAAGTATTTTTTGTTAGTCATACTCACCTTATAAATGTAATATCTGTGGAAACGATTAAACAAATCAGTTATAATATATAATTCACAATACAAGGGACAAGGCTGGAGATTAAAAGTCACAAAAGGGTACTGAAAGATAAAGTAAAAGATAAAAAAACAAAAAGGGAAACAAAGGAACGGTGAAGAACTGAGAGAGGGAAAGAGAAATAGTGAGAGAGCAAATAACTAAGACGATAATGAGGCAGATAGATTCAGTGACACAGAAGGAGAGAGAAATGATCTTAAAGTGAGTAACAGACTAAAGGAATGGGAGTTTTCAAAACTAAATGAGGATAGGGGAGTAAGGGAAGGGGAGTGAAGGAGAGGGAAGGGGGAGTGAGTGAGGGTACGTTGATGACAGTGAGGGATGGAAGGTGAGTGAGGGAGTGAGGGAAGAGGAGTGAGGAAGTAAGAGAACAGAGGGAGTTTTGAGAAGCTATGTTTGAAGTGGAGTAAGGTGAGTGACAGAAAGGGAATTAGTGATGGAGCAAAGGAAGGAAAGAGAGGTGAAGGGGAGTGAAGCAGTGGGACTGAGAAAAGATGAGTGGGGGAGAAGACTAAGAGGAAGGGGAGTAAGGTATGGGGAATGAGGATAAGTGAGGAAAGAGGAGTAAGGGGACAGGGGTAAGGTAGCATAAGAGAAGGGCAGTGAGGTTGAGAAAAGAGGTGTGATAGAGGGTGGATAAAGGCGAGTGAGCATGAAACAAGGGAAGTGATAGAGTGAGGAGACAGAGGGAGTGAAGGAAAGAATGAGAGAAGGGGACTAAGTAAGGGAGCAAAGAAAGGTAAGTGATGAAATGTGAATGAGTTAAAGGGAGTGAGCGTGAGAAAAGCGGAGTGAGAAAGTGAAGGGATGAAGGGAGTGAGGGTAAGAGAGAGGGAGTGAGGGAAGGATAGTTAGAAACAGAAATAAAAAAGTAATGAAAATATATGTTCTATTAGTCATACTTATTATAAATGTAATATCTGTGGAAGACAATAAACAAATCAGTTATAATATATATTTCTCAATATAAAATACAAAATAACTTGTACAACATGTTATATGGTTTATTTTTGCTGTTCTCAGAATATATTGATTTTCACTAAAAACAGTGAGTTCAATACTACTCATCATATCACAGCGGGCAAAAATAACCACAATTAAAATGATTGTGTTTAAAAAACCCATTTGACATTTCAATAAATAATGTAAAACTCAGGAAAAAACATATCTTAAATGTTTTCTTCCAAACAGCAATTTCTTACTTACAATTTCACATTCTCAAACTAATAAAACATTAGTATGTCATTTTTATACTCTCAAAGTAAAGTGATATGCAACCATAAATTACCAACATTTACCCGAAATACTCATTTTTCATTCACATACTTTTCCACATGGCCAAAAAGTATATGGAAAGTCCTTTGTTTGGAAATTACTTATGTAGAAATGTATATTATCAGCATTTACCCGAAAAAGTCATTTTTCATTGACACACTTTTCCACATGGCCAAAAAGTATGTAAAAATTCCTTGGTTTAGGAAGCACTTAATACTACTAATAACCTTCCATTTCCCGACCTTCTGCATGAAAATCTCCAACGTCTTTTGTAACAGCTTACAATAAATATATCTCCACCTAATGTTCATGTACTTAAAATCTAAAACAACCACTAAACTATCAGAATCTCAACATCACATAGTATGATGATGACTAGCTTTTATTTACTGCTCCAATATTTCTAGGCCAATTACTTTTCCTAAAATTTAGGTTGTAAAAACACTAGGTAAGAATTTCTTAAGTCAAAAGGCAAACGTTGTTTAAAAGTCAAAACAGTATCATTACAATATGTCCAGCCTTTTTGACATTTTAAATAAGCTGTATAATGTCCAGATGTTGTCGAAGGACCATCATGGAAAATAATTCCTGCAGATACAAAGGTTCTTCCTGAAATTGATAATTGAGAATGCACAACATTTTTAACTAAAGTTGTCAATTTAGTTCCATCAGTTCTACATCGTTGGAACATTAAAATTACATACTGTCCAAAACTTTGTATAAATAATGTTGATAGCATGGCAGAGTTACATTGGGTACAGACCATGTTTTGATCTGCTTTTCTAACTAGATTATTAAAAGACACTGATTTGCCGTCTGGTAAACTCAAATATATAAATCTTTCAGTGTCTACTGTAGTACTACTTGAAAAGGAATAATTATCGCAGTCATGGTACCATTTGTACGAAAGTCCAAAAAGAATTTCAACATCCATACCTTCATTCTGCTTTACAACAAGCATATACATTAGAAATTCTTGACAATCTTGCTGAATATCCTGTGTAAATTGACTTAGACCTAAACATATGTCTAAAACATTCCGAGTTTCAGAAACACTTTCTAGTTTTGTTCTATCACTGCTACATTTCTCAAAAACAGAATTCAACAAACAACAAAATCTTTGATCCCGATTTTCGACAATCTGTTCTTGTAAAGTTTGGAGAAAAAAAAACAACATTAACCACTACATTAGTATAGCAGTTGACACCAGAGCTGTTTTTAAACTGAAATCCAACAACATCTTCAACAGACCCCTTTTTATTTCTGCTTACAATTACTGGTTCATCTACTTTTCTTCTTTTAGCTACAACCTCGCTACCATTTTTTTTGTTTCTTCTTTTTCGGCCTACCACACGCTTTTCAAAAAAAGGATATTGAGGTAAATCTGGAGCATACTCTCTTCTTAACCTATTATATTCTTTTACACAATATACATCTGCACTAATCTTTGTCTCATCAAAATCAATCTGTGGTAAATATTTGATTTACCGTCCTAATTTCTATGCAGGTAAGTACTTAATCAATAATAACTCAATCGGAAAGAAAGAGGCAGAGTCCGTGGTGTTAGAGTTCTTAGGGGTTTTATTCCTTAAAAAGGAATGGTTCTTGAACCGGATATCATGTTCCTACCACCACTGGGGTGTAGGAAGGGATAGAGCCATATTTTATTGACAATACATAGCTTATATACTTAAGTCACATTATAGAAACCAATACAGTAGGCATAACAGCTGAGAGAAACAAGATAAAAACACACACGTGGTAGTGATACGTAATTAGAAGGCGTGAACTAGGCGTGAACATAGAGGTGTGTGCTAGAAACGTCACAGGTAGGTGTCACAAGTGGGTGGCACAAAGCAGAATCTTGTAATGTCAGCAGAAATCTGAGGCCTGGATGCGCGCGCAGCTGCATGACGTGTGATTGACGTGAAGCTGGAGGGTGCAGGGGACTTGACATTTACACTAGCGGAAAGAGACAGAAGTCTGGCATGTCAGATCAACTCGTACCTCTATCATATCTGATATCTGATGTTTGGGAACCATATTATCTAGAAGGAAAAAGGTCTCTGGGGCAGAAGCTATTCTATACTGACTGTGAGTGCGTGTATAAGCGCCTAAGTGTCTGCATGAGATGCGAGGGGCATGGGCCTGCCATGGTAACAGAGGCTATGAATTATTTGCACGGAGACAGTGAGGCCGGGCCCTTTGCTCTGCAGCTTGGGGAATGTTTACTTAAACTAGTAGGCAGGAATGCATTTTCGAGGAGCGGAACAGATAATTCGAAGGTTGAATTCAGTCTTGGCAGGCAGCAGGCTGAGCTAAGCGCCGTGAGCCGCACAGGGAGTAAGGCAGAGGTCACGGGTACAGAGACAGCCTGGGCTGAGGCTTTCAGAATCAGAAAGCAGAAAAAAGGCTCGATGGCAGAATTCAGGGCCTACTTCGCCAGAGCTGAAAAACGTGTAAAGTACACCACAAAAAGACGTTGGCCTGGCATACTTAGAAACGGAATATTCAACCCATTCAGGGTGGCATGTTAACGTTGGACGCAAATGTATTCGCGTCTTCATAGCTGGTACAGGAGGGAAGTTACATGCACTTTAAGGTGGTACATGGAGACGGTGGGGTACACGTTAGGGAACATTACTTGACCATAAAATGTATATTTCCTCATTCCCTCCTTGTTCCCTACGGACCCTTCATGATATATCGATCCTCATGAATCGATCAGTCTGTTCTTGTAACATCATTTGCTCTTCTTTCTTCCTTTGGCGGTTTGAGAGAAAACTGGAATGTTCAATGCACGATGTGGCGCATAGTCCACAAATCGCTGGCCCACTCTGTAGGCACAGGCAGCAACTGAATACTATGACAAGGGCAATGCCTAGGAAGGATAGGATCTTCCATCCCCAAGCGGTCAACGTTGTCCAGAACCAACCGGACCAAGTCCAGGTGCCTGGATTCTGATGTATCAGACTTGCAATTTTATGAAGACGTGTAATAGCTTGGTATACCGTTGGCGCGTTTTCTGGGATGAAAACACAGCAACTTGACCCGATGACCTTACAAGCTCCGCCTCTATCTGCCAAGATGACGTCAATAACAAGACGATTCTGAAGAACAACAACCCTCATGGCGGACTGCTCCTCTGTTAAGTTACCTAGGGCGGAGGCCGTCTCATTTACTACTGCTTCGAGTGTTCTAGTTAATCTGCGTATTAGTTTACTATTCTGGACGGGGCCTGTGAAGAAAAAGAATCCTTTATTGAAATCTGTGTATTGCTCCCATGCCGTTTCAGTATAGTCGACAATCAGGAGATCTCTTCAGAGTCTATTCTTTACTAGATTTGTATTTCTGTGATAATCAGGAGGTGCTAGAAAAACAGGTGGCAGAAGGAATGCAATGTAACAGGTACCATCCCAATCTGGAGGTAAGCGTATGTATGCGGTATGGCCACAAACAAAGTAGGAGTGGCGTGTAGCTCGAAATGAGGACCTACCCTCATCAGTGAATTCGACCACAGTAGTACATTTACTATGACCTAAGTGTACTGAACCCTTCTTTCTAACACAAAAATGACCAGTGACTGGTAATACTGACATAGCAGGGAGAACTGGTGCAGCTTCGGATTCGACAGTAAGAATCATAAGGTTAATTGTATAATTACCTAATCCATATACTTCATTTTCTAGATCAGTTCCTATTCTAACGGGTTGTCCATTTTTGTCAGGATAACAAGCATCGAGCAGAACTAGATTCAGGTTTCCCCAAATCCAACCCCCCTCGAAAACAGCAATATCAGGATCTAAAGAATTAAGTAATCCAATCCATGCACCACAGGAGCCATTGTGAGTGAACGGGTACGGAAAGAGGGGCAGAACTCCCTTGTATTTCTGATAGGGAGGGAGTCGGCCACATATGCAGCAGTTTGTAGCATTGTTAGTCTGATGGGAGTGATGTAACATACTAATGAATGTGTTGTTGCGCAGCGCAAGTCTGTAGGACAGTTCGTGAGGCGGTAATTCACTAAAGGAATGTTCAGCAGAAACATTGTAAGCAGATTGTTCATGCTTGAAGATAGGGTAGTATATTGGCAATAGTATGCCAGCAACAATAATCAGAAAACTTATAAAAAACATAACCAATAACGTCACTATACAGTGACTGCGGAGTGATTTACAATATGTACGTTTCTTGAGTTGTCTCTCTCTCTCTCTATCTCGATCTAGGGGATACATGTCAGAAACTATTTAACCGATTCACCTAGGGGAGGACTTAAACAATTAAACTGTCTGACTTGCTAGATCGAAGTTTCACTCTATACTCCTCTTGGGGAGTTTTCTCTCGTTCGGGAACTTTAAAGTCACTAGGTTCGATGCAGTCTTTGGAGGGGGTGGACGAGTCTGTTTCTGGCAGCAGTTCGTTACATTTTTTAATATGACTCGTGTGGATCCACCCCTTTCGGCCTTCCACCTTGATAGCGGTCCTCGTGGTAAGAAGGACGGTCTTCGGATCTTTCCAGCGGGGCTCCAGCGGGCTTTTCCTGTCGAAGTTCCTAATTAGGACTGTATCCCCGGGGCGGACATCGTGTGGCTTTACATCAGTGTTGTCAGGGAAGGCTGCAGCAACCTGTGAACGACATGATTGGAGTGCAGACATCAAGGAGGCAAGGTAATCTGTCAGCATATTACAATCGACATCTGTTATTTTCTTAGGCATGGGCGTCCCCCACATATTCGGTGGTCTGCCAAAGACCACTTCATACGGGGATAGTCCTGATCTCGAATGGGCAACCATTCTCATGTAGAACAATGCAACTGGCAGGGCGACTATCCAGTCGACCCCTTTCTCTTTACAGATTTTAGCAAGGCGGGTCTTTAGTGTCTGGTTATGCCTTTCTACAAGGCCAGCGGCTTCGGGATGTCGGACACAATGGAATCTCCACTGATATCCTAGCAGAAGGGAAACCTGTTTCATGAGTTCGGATGAGAACGGCTGTCCGTTATCTGAGTACACGACACGAGGCAAGCCGTACCGTGGGAAGAATTCTCGAACCAGCTGCCTGGCAGTGGTCGGGCAGTGTAATCTGAGACTGGATATGCTTCGGTCCAACGGGAAAGTGCACAAACAACTACGAGGACATATTTGAATCCCCGACAACGGTCCATCTGGATATAATCCATCTGGAGGACTTCAAAAGGGTGATCGGGAGGATGGAATCCACCCTGCTCTACAGGGACGCTTTTACCTGGATTGAACTGACAACAGATCATGCAAGTACGCACTTTCTGTTTTGCTGCTGCTCGTAAGTGTTTGTTGTACCAGAGATTCTGTAAACTGTCTAACATCGCTTTCTCTCCTAGATGTGCGGGACTATGTGCTGTATTTATCATGATTTGAACCATTGAGTCAGGGAGAAACCATGTAGATTTTTCCTTCGTGACCCATCCTTGATCTGTCTGGATCCCTCCTAGTTCAGTCCATTTCCTTATTTCATCTGAAGTGGCATGCGTCTGGATATCGATTACATCTAGGGTGGGATCCCTAACTGACATACACTGTGTCGGTACTATTGTCTTTGTCACATCAGTAGTCTGGGTGTGAGTCAATGCTGTATGCTTTGCTGTCTGGTCTGCCAGGTCGTTACCCTGGGAAACAGAATCTGTAATTTTAGTATGTGCTTTACACTTCATGATTGATATGCCTGAAGGCAGATGTATTGCTTCTAACAGTGCTTGAATGAGGGGACCGTGTTGGATCTTGGCACCATGAGAGGTCAAAAAACCTCGTTCTTGCCATAACACTCCGAAGTCGTGTACGACTCCGAAAGCATAACGGGAATCAGTGTATATGTTAACATTTCTGTTCTTGGCTAGTATACAGGCTCGGGTCAGAGCAATGAGCTCTGCCGCTTGAGCGGACAGTGTATCAATACGATATGTTTCTTTTACTTCAGTTTCAGTGGTCACTGCATACGCGGCCACTAATTCTCCTGTACTTGTTCTCATGCATGAACCATCCACGTAAAGTGTCAGGTCTGGATTTGTCAACGGAACATCTGTTAAGTCTCGTCGGGGCTTTGTTACTGCATTAATGATCTCTATACAATCATGCGGGGCTGGATCTGTCATAATTGAAGGTAACAATGTTGCGGGATTTAGAATGCTGCAGCGTCTGATTTCTATGTGTGGCTGGAATAGCGTCAATTCATAACCTGTCAGTCGTGCTATAGTCAAGTGTTGAGTCTGAGTTCTGTTTAAAAGAACCTCTACAGAATGTGGAACTTGTACTGTTAATGGATGTCCTAATACAATTGAGTCGCTCTGTCTGATTGCTAGGGCTGTCGCTGCAACTGACTTCAAGCACGCAGGGAGTGCCTGGGCTACTGAATCCAATGTACTTGAAAAATAAGCGCAAGGCTTATGTGAACCTGCTTGGTCTTGAGTGAGGACAGACAACGCTGTACCATCACGTTCTGTAACAAAAAGTGTAAAGGGTTTGCTGTAACATGGTGTCGCTAAAACTGGTGCTTGGCATAAAGCTTTCTTTAATTCCTCAAAAGCCTGTGTATGTTCCTGAGTCCAAGGAAGGACAGTCGAAGTCGCTGCCTCCTGTGTTGTTAACTGGATGAGTGGTTTGGCTAGAAATGCATACTGGGGAATCCATTGTCTGCAGTACGAGGTGAGGCCTATAAAGGCCCGCACTTCCTTTTGTGTCTGGGGTTGTGGCATATTTACAATTAACTGAATACGGTCAGGAGTGAGCTGTCTCCCCACTTTGGACAGCAAGTGACCCAAGTACACAACTTGCTGAACACAGAATTGTAGCTTCGAAGGAGACACCTTGTGTCCCTTGTCGGCCATAAAATGTAAAACTGTCAGTGATGCTTGTTCACATTCGGGTTCACTTCGTGCGGTGATCAGCAGATCATCGACGTATTGCAGTAAAGCGGTGTTAACTGGCATTTGAATACAATCAAGTTGTCTTTTCAGTGCTTGACTATAAATGCTGGGGCTTTCTGTGAATCCTTGAGGTGCGCGTGAAAATTTGAAACTTCGTCCATTTAAACTGAATCCGAAGAGATATTGGCTCTCTGGATCAATGGGTACACTGAAGAAGGCGTTCTTGAGGTCAATTACAGTAAATAACGTTGCTTCTGAATCAATAGCAGTCAATAGGGATGAGATGTCGGGAACCACAGGGTACTGTGGTACAATGCATTTATTCAGTTCTCGCAAATCAATCACCAGCCGATATACTGGCGGTGCATTGGGATCAGTGCGTTTAAGAATCGGAATGATGGGGGAATTACAGATATTGGAGTCGGTCTCTACGACCACTCCTTGGGCAATGAGCTCTTCAATGATTTCCAGTAAAGCCACTACAGCATCGGGTGGTAACTTGTATTGTCTGATTCTGGGTAGAACAACACCTGGTTTGAGTGTAACACGGTATGGTGTAATGTGCATACAACCTACGTCAGTTGGGCCTTGTGCCCACAAGTGATCCGGTACATTTTTCAATCTGACATCAAACTCTCGTAACACATAATGACCCTTAAAGTCTCTCAAAAAAAGTCTAACTCCTTCCGGAGAACAACATATCACTGCTCCTAGAGCCTTCAGTGTTTTGATACCTAACAGATTTTCTGGGCATGATTTCGTAAGTAACAAGTCTGTAACACGTGATAATGGACCCACAGCCAGGGGGACGGGTTTCGATACCTCATTTACAATAGGCTGTCCTAAAAAAACCAAGGGAAACATTCTGTGAGCCTGAGAGGGGTGCCCCTGGGACTTCATCATGGCTGATTGTTGTGCGACTTGCCCCTGTGTCAATTAAAAACTTTCTGTCTTTTCCCAATACCTGACTGTGTACATAAGGACCCTCTTGATCTACAGGAATCTCAATAAGAGGCAAGCCACCCTCCCTCTCTAGGCTGTTTCATGTGTATTGTGGATAATCGGGGTAATCAGATTGGGCATACTGGAACATCTGTTGTGAAACTTGCTGAGTCGCGGCAATGGGCTGTGGCTGTGACTGTGGTACCGCTACTGTCTGTGCTGTATGTGGTGAAACATGCATAGGCCGTGTATTCTGCATGGGCTGTATATTCTGTGAAGTCGGTTGCTGGACATGGTCTTGTCTAGGCGGACGCGGTCTTTCTTTAGTTTTACCTGTTGATATATTATGTTTCAGGACTGGGCATTCATGTACGTAGTGACCTGGCTGCTTGCAATAGTTGCATGTCCCTTTAACGGGAGCTGCGGCGTTACCTGTCTGGGTCGTACCCTTTCTCTGGCCGTCAGCTGGAACCGACTGGGCCACTAACATTTTCATTTTCGTGTCTTTCATGCATTTCTGTTCATGATCCTGTTCTTCTCTGATTCTGTTCTGATGGTATTGTAACATCTGCAACATCTGGGATGGCGTATTTGCTTGCCATGTACTCTCAACCTTTTATACACGGGTTTTAACTGCTGTCAGGGAATTCTCGACTAATTTTGATACAAAAAGATGCGGGTACGACTCGCTACTTGGTTTAAGGCCACTATTAATAATGAAACATTTCTCGAATCTTGAATAGTAGTCACTAGTATCTTCATCGTGTTTCTGTTTACAGGCCGAAATTGCGTCCCAGTCTTCCTTTCTAGTTGTCAGTAATCTTGGCAGAACCTGTACTATTAAACCTGGTAATGCTTTAGTTTTCTCCCCAAGGCCTAGCCCGGGGGTACAAAGTTTCTCCTCGTCTTCTATTTCTGTCCATATAATCTTTTTCTCTCCCACCTCCCATTCTCTTTCCTTCAGTTTCTCGTAGATGCCGGTGGGCAGCAGTACCTTTAACATTTTCATGATATCTGTATATGTGTAATCTCCCATCAGTAACATGTCTTTAAGTTCTCTGTGAAAACCTGCAGGGTCTTTGTCGTGACAGGGTACTAGTTTCTTCATTTCCAATAGTTCTAACTTGGTCAGAGGTGTGTGTACATACACACGTTTCAAAGTATTATCGGTACCCATAACTGGATGTACTTCTCGTAAAGGGTTCTGCCTGTCAATGCCATGAAGACGCTCCATATGATATGTTTTTCTTTCTGGGGGCGGAGCGGGAACGTATTGTGAGCTTAAGAAAGTGTTATATCTGTGCCGTTGTTCTAGAATTGTTTGTATTAACTTGGTACTTAGGCCTCTCCATCTATCCATGAGTAGTGCTTCTAATGTATCGTGTAAGGGACCTGGATCAGAATGAGGATTTCTGTATAACGTGAGGAGGTGCTGAATCATGTATACACCTGCTAATTTCTGCTCGTCTGGGGAAAGGTTCAGAAATGTCTGTGCTACTGTGTCATCATTGTATATATTAGGATTGTCGGCCCATAGTACTGCTGACCGGGCTAGTTCTTGTTCATCCATAGAATTGAGTACATGGTACCCCATTCGTTCTCGAAGCATTTTATCAGTGTCTTGAAACTGATGTTCAGGAGAATTCGGTTTTGATATGCCAGAGAGAAAAACTCTCTTGCTTTCTGGACGAACGCCTTTCCTAAGGTAAGTTCCCTTACCTACATACGCTATCGTATCTGTAGTCGTTTCTTGTTCTTCAGGTCCTTCCTCCTCCTCAGAGGAAGCTTTTTCTTTCTCTTTTTCGTGTATATCTATTACTGCTTTTCTTATTTTCTTGTACATACTTGCTATACACTTTACTTTATCGTGTTTTCCTTCGGATATATTTTGACCCCACTTGGTTAGTGCCTCCATTTCATCCTGTTCTGTCTCAGGCCTGTCTCGTTCTCTTATTAAGCAATTTATGAAAAAACGTAGTATATATGCTTGAGTGTCAACTTTCTGATGTGCCATGGCCTCCTTAATACTTTCAGGGTCTTCCCCAGTCTGGACAAAATGATATATTCTATCTAGGTGATCTTTCATTCCTGAGAATAACATTAGGTAATCTGTAGCTTGTCGTAAGCGTAGTGATGCTATCAACATCCTATCGTCTTTACCGGGTACTGGATCGTATCTGCAAACTTGAAGCGGTTCTTTGAGTATGTCGAGACGGGGTGATTGGAGTGTAAGATGCTTCTGCATGTCCCTAAGGTGTAATCTGTGTGTTGCTGGCGGGGTCTGGTAACCCCCGGTCGCACCTCCTGAGGCTGAGGCTTGAGCATTATCTCTCTGTGGAGTCTGTATCTGTACTTGAACTTGTCTTTTAATAGGGTCAGGCGCAAACGGATTTGGTATCTTAACCTTAGGTGAGGGAAGTGGTGGGGGCGGAGGGACGGCAGGCTGTAAATCGGCTGGCTGACGGACGGGGGAACTTTGTTGCGGTAACGGCGGGATATGGTCTGGAGGCGGGTTGCCACCTCTGTCCCCGTCACCGTCAGTAGGCGGGACGTGGGCACGTGGATTGGTGTAAGCGGGTGCTACATCGTTTAGATAGGAATTCAGAAATATGTCCTTAGTAGTCCTGTGATTTACTTTAGTTGGAACCAATGGTGGCGGCAGATCTTTCGGTATTCCTGAAGTGGCCTCAGGCGAACCCTCGGCCACTAAGTACATACCATTTACAAGATTGTTTCGTGCGCGGTCTATTTGTTCTGACTTTACTCGAATCCCTTCAATAACTAATTCATTTTCTCGGACTTTATCCGGCTCCTCTCTAAGTCTGTCTTCTCTATGGAGTTCTTTTTCGGCACGTTTATGTGATACTTTACGCCACAGTTCTCTGGCATCTTTCTGGGATTGTCTGGCTTTCTTTCTCCATAGAGCTTCTTCTACCTTAAGGATGCACTCGGCATCCCATGTTCCTGTAACGGGCCACCTGTGTCTTTCTTCTAGATGCTTTGTATAATCGGCCCATAAATCTAGATACAGTATGGCGTCTATGCCATGTTTATGGTACATGAAATTTCCAGGCGTGTCCCTAGGGGGGATAGGAATTTCTTCCTCTAGTATCCCTTTCCTAGTTCCTATCTGCTTTAACTTATTGAAAAACGGCATCTTGTTTACTTAGTACTGAATGCTCAATCCTTGCTGCTTAACTCTAGACACAACTAGTTACACAAGAACACAAAAATGCACATTAAAAACAATCACTCATACCACGACATTAATCACATGAAAACATTAGAAACATATATGACTACCCCCTATACTGGATGTACTGCTAAACAGCACAGATACACTGCTAAGAACAGTGCAGGAACTTGAATAATCGGATATACTGCTAAACAGTACAGATACACTGTCTAAAACAGTGCAGACCGAATTTGTGTACCCAAACCCGTCTTTACCGGATACATAATAATGCACCCGTCTAGATACGTCCCAGCAATGGTACTCACCGGGAAGCACGGAAACAGAAGGCCTCGGAAAACTCGACTGGACTGGACCGGACTCGACTTGACTCGACACGTGGATACTTCGGAAACTGGTGGGCCTCTTGACACCTCGGACCTTGCTTCTTTCGGCTAGGCTCTGGTCGGGATCCTCCGCACTCCTCACCGCCTCGTCTGGGTGCTGATCGCAGTCTTCGTCACCTCCGTGGGCCAGAGGGAGATACAGGAAATCCTGCCAGTACGCGTAGTTCTGTCTAACTGATGGCAGGGGACAGAGCTTGCAACGCACCAACCGGCGCGTGGGGTGGGGGAGGGGTCCCTATTCGGGCGCCAGAATAATGTGGTAAATATTTGATTTACCGTCCTAATTTCTATGCAGGTAAGTACTTAATCAATAATAACTCAATCGGAAAGAAAGAGGCAGAGTCCGTGGTGTTAGAGTTCTTAGGGGTTTTATTCCTTAAAAAGGAATGGTTCTTGAACCGGATATCATGTTCCTACCACCACTGGGGTGTAGGAAGGGATAGAGCCATATTTTATTGACAATACATAGCTTATATACTTAAGTCACATTATAGAAACCAATACAGTAGGCGTAACAGCTGAGAGAAACAAGATAAAAACACACGTGGTAGTGATACGTAATTAGAAGGCGTGAACTAGGCGTGAACATAGAGGTGTGTGCTAGAAACGTCACAGGTAGGTGTCACAAGTGGGTGGCACAAAGCAGCATCTTGTAATGTCAGCAGAAATCTGAGGCCTGGATGCGCGCGCAGCTGCATGACGTGTGATTGACGTGAAGCTGGAGGGTGCAGGGGACTTGACATTTACACTAGCGGAAAGAGACAGAAGTCTGGCATGTCAGATCAACTCGTACCTCTATCATATCTGATATCTGATGTTTGGGAACCATATTATCTAGAAGGAAAAAGGTCTCTGGGGCAGAAGCTATTCTATACTGACTGTGAGTGCGTGTATAAGCGCCTAAGTGTCTGCATGAGATGCGAGGGGCATGGGCCTGCCATGGTAACAGAGGCTATGAATTATTTGCACGGAGACAGTGAGGCCGGGCCCTTTGCTCTGCAGCTGGGGGAATGTTTACTTAAACTAGTAGGCAGGAATGCATTTTCGAGGAGCGGAACAGATAATTCGAAGGTTGAATTCAGTCTTGGCAGGCAGCAGGCTGAGCTAAGCGCCGTGAGCCGCACAGGGAGTAAGGCAGAGGTCACGGGTACAGAGACAGCCTGGGCTGAGGCTTTCAGAATCAGAAAGCAGAAAAAAGGCTCGATGGCAGAATTCAGGGCCTACTTCGCCAGAGCTGAAAAACGTGTAAAGTACACCACAAAAAGACGTTGGCCTGGCATACTTAGAAACGGAATATTCAACCCATTCAGGGTGGGTCTGAAAGAGGACATGTTAACGTTGGACGCAAATGTATTTGCGTCTTCATAGCTGGTACAGGAGGGAAGTTACATGCACTTTAAGCTGGTACATGGAGAAGGTGGGGTACACGTTAGGGAACATTACTTGACCATAAAATTTATATTTCCTCAAATCAAGTACAATCCGGATAAAGTTCTGACTTGAGATAAAGCAACATATGCCATACCCTCCTTGAACACAGAACTGCCAATATTCACCAAAGCACTATATACACTTAAACCTTGAGATTTATGAATAGTCACAGCATATGCCAAAGAAACAGGAAACTGTTTTCAGCGAACATATAAATCTTTCACAAGCAAAAACTGAGCAGAACAGTGACTGAATTGTTGTACTTCTTCAATTCCATCAAATTTAATTAAAAAAAATTCAATTCCATCTCTATTCCGGTAATTTACAAAATCAACAACATGACCCATTGCTCCATTTACTAAACCTCTTTCCACATGTAAATTCCGTCGTAAAATTATACGACAATTTAAACATGCATATAGAGTCTTTTCAAAACCTGCAGTTTTAGATATTGTCTTCTCTAAAGAATCCAATTTTGATTTCAACTTTTCTGACAATACAATAGTAACTCCTTCATGCTCTATTTTATCAATAGCTTCCAGTTTCACAATCTGTTGATTTTCTAACTTTAACATTTTGTTGTTGAAGATTGAACATTCTTGTAGAGTTGGCATCAAGCATATCACAGATTTGTTTTCAGCAATTTTCTGATAAATATTCTCTGGGAGAATATTTTCGTTTGAAAACAAATTTGAAATTAGTCATGCCTGTAATGCTTCTTTGCCATGTTCAGTAATTTTTACAATTCTTACATCTTGTAAAATATTTTTATAATCTTCATCCGCTTATTTTGAAGCAGTTCGGCATATTTGAAATATAACCATATATTAACATTCCCAATGCTTCCTAGGTACTTTCTGGTATCTTCATGCGTAAGCATTTTAAACACTGGTTGTCCTTTCACTGGAGTTAGCTGCAGTAGATCTCCAAAGACAATGATGTGTTTGCCTCCAAATAACACATCATACTCTGTTTTGAGAATTTGTTGCATTCTTAAATGCACAAAAGCAAGCATTACATTTGATACCATGCTTACCTCATCAATGAAAAGAAGTTTCATTTTCTTCAGGACCCTGGAAACTTCACAACAAGCTTCTCCAGATAGCTTGTGGTATTGTAATTTATTATCATGCTCTACTGGTAGGATCAGTAAACAATGTAAAGTAATTCCTTTAATGTAATGTGCTGCCAACCCAGTTGGAGAGGTAACAACACAAGAGAGTCGCAATTGCCTTAATCAGAACATTTTTTCCAGTTCCCGCTTCTCCACTCACGTATAGTCTCACAAGTTTAAATGACGTACATGAGCATTCTTTTTTATCATGACTTAAACCATGCTCAATCTGTTATGTGACTTCGTCATATATTTGTTTCTGCTGCACGTTTAGTTGTTTCTCCAAATCTTCTAAGTTAACTATATCCTCCTGAGCTTGAACCATGGCTCTTTCCACCTCATCCATGGCAGTGGCAGCTTCATTTTGAATGATCCTATTGGATCCTGACTCAAAGAAGCTGAACTCTGACTGTCTTGAGAACTGTCTCTAGCAATCTCTGCTGCAATTGTAGCTTCTTGCTGTATTTCATCGTTTAAAATTTCCAGATCTTTTGAAAAAACAGGACATTCTATGGTATCCTTGGTTGCATTGAAAGAATCTTTGTAACAGAGAAAATCTCCAAGTAGTTCCTCTTCTGTACGCCATGGCTTAAAGAGTTGCAAAAGAGCTAAATAGTAAAAATTCCCATTTGTCAGGAGATTCGCAACTCAATTTTTGATGATTAATCAAATGTCCTTTTCTTTGTTTCACCAGACATCCTTCACATCCAATTACAGCATATACTCCTTTATTGATATCTTCTGTGATATTCCTCTTAAAAGTATAGCTTTGCAGTACTTCATAGAGACAAAGGTTCTAAAGATGACTACTTCTATTTGGATAGTATGTATCCAACATGTTTGTCTTCAAAATATCTGTACTGTTTGGTTCTTTCTCCGCCAAATACTCAATTTCTTGTACAGACTTCAAAACTCGGTTTCGTGTTGCAGCAAGACCTAGACTCACCTAAATGATGGATCTAGATTTGGCATACAGACTTGCTGATGATGACCGATCCGAACATTCATATGCTCTAATTTCTCGATGCGACAACATCTTCAGACTGTAACTGTATAATTTCTTTCTTAGGCTCTTTTCGTGAGAAATTTCCTCCCACATTTTCTTTAGTTCTGTCTTCTCTGATTTTGTTATGTAAGATTTTTCATATTGAGCCACAGTAATAGAGTTGTCAGCAACATATTGAATATCCATGTTAGCATTCCACATGGACAAAATGACTGGGTTATAGTCATTTATGTATTTGGACTCTTCATTTCTTTTCAAGTTGTACGCATTTTTCGGTGATTTTCTTGTCACAGTATGTCGCAGTGAAGACATAAAATTGTTCACTTTTCCTTTTGATATTACTGGTCGCGGAAATCCAAAACAATATTTTGTGTAGAACTTGTCCTTGGATTTAAACAACAGTATTTTCCACAACAATGTATTTGAAAGCGTAAGACTTGATGTCCTAAATTGTTTTCTTCTGTACTTTTCGGAACAGCACATGTAGAATACTCTTCAATGAAACTCATCACTGTGTCATCCGAATCTGTTCCAAATTTGGGAGCATCTTTGATCCATAACAGCATATGTCTATACCAGCATTTAATGAAAGCATGAGAAACAATATAAACAAAGAGGGGCATATTTACAAGCCCATTGCGCCACTTTTGCGTCACCTTTGACATAAAGAGGGGCATATTTACAAGCCCCATGCACCACTTTTAAGTCACCTTTGACATGGGTGCAGGCAGTCAATGCAGGCAGAGGGATATGGATGGCAAACACAGAAAATAATATGAAATGATTGCAGTGAGACAAATGCTACATGCAGAAGCAAATTAGAGCACACAAAAGGGAGATAGTGATATTTACAAGCCCAATAAAACCATTTGCAATATCTCTGGACCAGCATTGAATCCAAGCATGAGAAACATTATAAAAAAAGTCTACCCTATAAGCTAAGAGATACAAACTGTGAGGAGACACAGGTGACATTAGAGAAAAAGGTGAAAATATAATTCTTTAATTCACACACACACTCAATGTGATCCTAGGCAAAAATGTTAAAACAATCATTTTACCTAAAAGCATATACCACAATAAATCATTTAAAAGACAGAGCAAAGCCCATTTAAGTAAGCACTACATTACAGTGCAGAAAGCTGACTCATTTTCAAAATACAAGAATAGACAAGCCCAATATGCTTGTTAATCTTCCCAATAGTGCATACAACACTCTCTCTATATTAATTGAAGCTGTACTCACCAATAAAAATGCTTTTGAAGAATTAGAACAGTGTCACACACACAGCAGATTTTCTTAGGCAGAATCTCTGAAATGCACTTCAAACACTGCAACCACAAATGGCACAGATTTTCAGAAATTCTTCACACATATCTCTGGACATAACCAATGCAATTTCTTCCCACACTATTTCAAAATTTATCTAACATTTTAATTGGTTCTACATTTCCACACTTTCAAACTCACATAACATTCCTCCATCCCCCTAGTGCTCATTCAGCCTGTTACCATGGTAACTCCCACCTAACTCAGCACACAGGTGAAAAGTTCATCATACTATGTTGCAAATGAACTGAGCAAGGGTGTTTGAGCTCTCAATATACCAGCTAATCAGGTGCATTGTTCCTTTCAATGACCTTTTCTCAACCATTAGAATTACTTCTTTCAAAAATCAAAAGCATGCACCCTAATATGCTGTGTTACATTTTCAGAAAGCACCAATCATTTCTTAACATTCAAGTACACTGAATCTCATCCTCTTTTTTTCTAAACTGCTAGATTTCCAACTTATTTCATTTACAACCCTCATCTGAGTACAACCAGACCTACATTGAAGATGACAAGAGTATGGATTGTGGGACACAGTTAAATTTTTGGGAGTGAAAGGTATGCATCAAACAGAGGTATTCCAAACCTTGATTTACTAAATGTGGATATAAAGTGGATTGGCCAGAGAGGATTGAGATGTCACCAATTGATGCCATTGGTGAAATCCTTTATGCATCTCCCACAACCTGACCTCATAATTGTGCACTGTGGTGGAAATGATCTATGCACTTTGACTGGGGTAGGGCTGGAAATACTTTTAAAGGACACCTTTCAGAAATTGATGGCACTTTTTCCTCAAACTGCCTTGGTATATTCAAATATATGCCAAAGACAGAAATGGAACTGGTCTGACCAATTTTGTCAGCAGATTGAGAAAGCAAGTAAACATGTGAATAAATCTGTTTCTGCTCACCTCAGAGACTATGGTATGGGTTCTATATACCACACTAACTTGCGTTACAACATGCAAGGCATCTATAGGAGAGATGGTGTACATTTCACAGATGAGGGGAACAGAGTCTTCCTCTGTAACTTAAGACTCTGCATCGGTACTTACTTGTAGGTACCAAAAAACACCCAATGACCACAACAGCTCTTTTTAGAGGCAACTAACAACTAAACACTCAAACTTGATTTTTAACTGTATTATTTTTATCATTTTCTTACACCGGGCGCGCACCGTGCGCGCACCTCGTAATTATTTTTTTTTTAAAAACACATTTTTGGGGGGGCCATAGCGGACCTTCACGGACCCTTTTAGAAGGCCTAGGGGTCAGCAAGACTGTACCTTGCCCCCTTTTCACGTTTTACACTTTCGTTTTTCACTTTCTTCTGAAAATCCACAAAATGGCGGCGGGAGGTTGCGAGCACCGTCCGTGCACCTCGCTGTAAAAGAGTTTTTTGCACTTTGGGGTCCTTCAAGGACCCCCTAAGAAGGCCAAGGGGGTCACGAAAACTCTACCCTGCCCCCTTTTCACAATTTACACTTAGTTGTTTGACTGTCTTCTGCCTCAGAGACACAAAATGGCGCCTTGGGGTGCGAGCACCGTGCGTGTACCTCACTGTATTTTTTTTTTTTTAAATTTTTTTGCACTTTGGGGTCCATCGGGGACCCCCTAAGAAGACCTAGGGGGTCAGGGAGACTCTACCCTGCCCTCTTCTCACATTATCCACTTTTCTTTCTACCTCTCTTCTGCCTCGAGGGTGTGAGAACCGTGTGCCCACCCCGTAATTTTTCCAAAAAAAAATAAAATAGTTTTTAACCTTTGGGGTACTTTCAGAACCCCCTCAAAACACCTAGGGGTTCAGGAAGTCTACACCATGCCCCCTTTTCATGTTTGCCACTTTGTTTTTGGGCTCACTACTGCCTCAGAGACAAGATGGCGGCCAACACTTCCTGATTTCGACTGATTGGAATGTTGACAAACGTACAACAGCAAATCAGAATTCAGCTCGCGCACGGGGAGGTGCGTACCAGTCCCTACCATTTTGCCAAGTTTGGTGTATTTCCATTCAGCGGTTCGGGCTGTAGCCATGTTTAAACGTACTATGGAAATTAATATGGGGAAAACACGTTATGGGACCCCCTTTTTTCTCGGCTCCCGCTTGACGAATCCCCCCAAAACTTTCAGGGAAGGAGCAGAATTGAGCTGGCCAAAATTTGGGAAAATTGCACGCAAATTTATTAACCGGCGCAAAAGTTATTCCCAATAGAATGTTTTGGATTTCCTATGGAAACTAGGTCCTAACTATAACTACCTACTGGCGACCGCCAGTAGGTAATATATTTATATATATATATATATTCACTGAAAAAACCATAGGTTACAGACCATATATAGTTAGGAATTAGCATTTACAAAACCTTGAAAATTCACTGAAAAAACAATAGGTTATAGACCATATATAGTTAGGAATTAGCATTTACAAAACCTTATTTTACTCACACAAAACCATTGAAATTCGCATATATAGTTAGTTGCACTAACTATATATCGCGCACCCGCAATCCACTGCTGATCATGTCACATATTACATCATTCATGACATGGTCAGTGACATCACTGATGACATCACCGCTGACAACATCCAGTGACTGTATGTTTCTGTAAAGTTAAAATATGTCTTACATATTGAAGAATGAGTGGATGTATAAGTGTCTGGATGAAGGATTTAATAGGTGCATGACTGACTGTATGAGTGAGTGATTAAATGTGTCTCACTGAGTGCATGGGTTAGTGACTAAACTGTCTTAATTTGTGCATCATTATGTCTGTTGATCAGTAAACTGCTGCATGTGTTGATCTGTAGCTATATGAGTAACTATATGGGTTATTGATTGGTTGCCCAAGTATTTGTATGGGAGACTGAGTGTGTGTGTATGGGTGGCTGGGAGGTGTGTGACTCTGTGCATAGATGTGTGAACAGTTGACTCACTAGATGTATGGGTTCAAAAGTGCATGTGGAATCAGCTGTATGGGCGGTTGACTGTGTGCATGAGTGTATTGGTGAGTGAATGGATATCTTAGTGCTACATGTCAAAGTAAGTACATATGTAAAACACAGTACATGTGAGAGTTGACATATATAAATAACTGTGCATAAGAGCCAGTGAATGTGTGAGTGGCTGTATGGATCATTTTAAACTTGTATCAGGGATTGTATAAGAGAGTAAATATGTGTTAATATATGTTTGAATAAGTAAGGTGTGTATAACTGAATAGTTGAGGAAATGGAGGGGTGATTGATTTTTTGCATGACTGACTAGGTGTGTGAGTAACTCCATGGATGAGTGACAGTCTGTGAGTGTCTGTTTACACTGATTGTATCTAAGGTTATATTAGAATCTGAAGAGGTTCATCGTATTATCACATGAATGATATCATCAGTGATGTGATAAGTAATGTCAAATGAGATGTCATCAGTGATGTCATCAGTGATGTCATTTGAGATGTCATCAGTGATGTCATCAGTGATGTCACTGACCATGTCATGAATGATGTAATATGTGACATGATCAGCAGTGAATTGCGGGTGCGCGATATATAGTTAGTGCAACTAACTATATATGCGAATTTCAATGGTTTTGTGTGAGTAAAATAAGGTTTTGTAAATGCTAATTCCGAACTATATATGGTCTATAACCTATGTTTTTTTCAGTGAATTTTCAAGGTTTTGTAAATGCTAATTCCTAACTATATATGGTCTATAACCTATGGTTTTTCAGTGAATTTCAATGGTTTTTTAATAGCAAATATCAAAAGCTGTAAAATGTGCTTCGATTTGTTCCGCGACCCGGTCCGCGAACCGGTAAACGTTCCGTTAGCGCAAGTACCGCGTTAGAAAGCAACATCGTGACGCGTCGCATAAGCGCGACATATCACATTACTGCATAATGCGTCTTATGACGCGCCGCGTTAGCGCACCCGGAAGCGCTCTGGAACGCGAACCAAGGCGCAAAACGCAGCACCCCGGAAACGATCCGAGGCGCGGCGCAGAGCGCGTAACGTAAGCATAACAGGTCATGTGACTAGTTTATAAAACTTTTCTTTGGTTCATTTTACTTTTAGTTTCCTAATGATGGAAAGCTTGGTCATATGACTTAAAATTAACACTTTTCATTGGTATAGAACATTTTTTTTTCCCAAATGATGAAAGTCCCACCTTTTTTCCTCACTCTGACTTTCATTTTTATGAGAGAAAGACCTGTTTCTGCTTGTTCAGTCATGGCATCTGTAGTAGCTGCAGCTGGTGGACCCCCAGCACCACCACCACCTCCAAGGAAGAGAGGACCACCTCCTCAGGTCATCCTCCAACAAGAGGAGGAAGAAGAGGAAGAAGAGGAAGAGGAGCAAGGGACAAGGAGGTTTTTAAAAGAACAGCCAAGGAGGTCCCATATAAAAGAAAATTTTATTTGGCAATTTTTTTCATTTCCCCCACATCAAAAAAAGGTAAATGCCCGGTACGTTACCTGCCTGATCTGCTACGATGAACTGTCCAGAGGACCCGAAAAAAAATACAGTTATGGTAATTATACCATGCATCGCCATATGGAGAGGTGGCACCCGATAAATTACAGTGCTGCCCAAATACGTGATTTGGTGGATAACCCCCGACCTGCCAGTACATCCACCAATGAAGTGGCAGTGACGGGATCAGAGGCAAGGGAAACGGTCCCAAATCTACAAAAGAACTTTGGCCAAATGAAATTAACCTGTTTAACTTGCGGCAAATTAATTTCCTGTGGAGAGAGGAGTGTAACTCTAATCAATAGAGCTTTTGAACATCATCAATGTACAAAACGTCCCAGAAAATAAATGTTCTTTTTTTTTTGTTGCTCCTGTTGAGCCCTTTCTAATGAATCATTTTTGTTTCCCCCCCGCAAAAAAAACGAAAAAAATATAAAACAACAAAAATAATAAAAAAAAGTTCTTTTCAGAACTACCTTCCCTTTATGAAAAATTGCTAGAATGTTTAGCACTCTAGCAACCTCTATTTCTTTTGATTCGCTTCCCGGTTCGCGCGCCGGTACGCGAACCGGAAGCGAACTAAAAAAATTTTTTTTTAAAAAAAAAGATGAGTAAGTAAACAGAAAGTAATGTTAAAAGAAAGACAAATAGAGAGAGTAACACACAGTTACTGTTGAAAGAGGGACTGAGAAAAGGAGTGGAAAGAGTAGTATAAGTAAGTAATAGAAAAAGAAATGAGGGAAGTAGCAAAGGCAGGAAACTGAAGGTTAAAGAAATGAAGAAGTGGAACTAATAAAAGTTAAATTTGATAGAGATGTAACGTAAAGAGTACTAAACACTTACCTTATATTTGTCGTTAATTTAGTCAATTGTAATTTTTATACTTTTAATCTGTGTAAGAAAGAACAAAACATTTTAAATTAATAGAAGGTAGTAAAAAAAAGAGTGAGCATGTGACAAGATGAATACATATTATAAATCACAATTCAAAGTACAAAATTAATTATACATATTTAATGGTTTATTTTTGCTGTTCTCAGAATATATCAAATTTCACTGAAAACAGTGAGTTGAAGGTATTCATCATATAACAGCTGGGAAAAAAAAACACAATCAAAATGATTGTGTTTAAAAAACCCTTAAAATATAATCAATCAGAAATAAGAACTCCTCAAAAGTAACTTACTTTCTATGACGTCAAAGGATGTCCTATGAACAGCTTATACTCTGTTGTGCTGTTAATATTTTCTGCCCGCCACTTTCTGAAAGATAAACTCCATCGTTTTAAGAAAAATGAGACATACAAAGCAATTTAAAACAGCACACTAAATTACAGCAACACCTAGAATCATTATAGTCCAGTTACCTACCCTAAATTCTCACTTCAGAAAACAAGTCAAAAGGCAACATTGCTTCATACTCAATTGGTAATGTTTGCTGAAAGACTAGCCTTTTTTTAATTTCAAATAAGCTGTGTAATATCCTGATGTTGTCAAAGGACCATCTTAATATATAATAGCTGCAGTTGCAAATATTCTTCCTGAAATCGATGACTGTGTAGCCAAAACATTTTTAATTAGACTTAACAACTTTTTTTCATCCAGTTTATGTAGTTGAAGTTGTAAAATGACATTTCACCCATAAGTTTCCATAAATAATATGGACAGCATTGCAGACTTACATTTCCTCTACTCCTTGTTTCTGCTGCTTGAATTAGCTTATAAACACAAACAGTTTTCGCTCTGTACTACACTTATCCACAAGGCCATATAGAGTAGGAGCCATTAGAACCTCTTGAAATTCCTCAGAACAAATCCCAAGATTCCTTTCCTAAAATTTGGGTTGTAAGAACACCAGGTAAGAATTTTGAAGGTGGAAAGGCAATCTTTTTTTAAAAGTTAAAACAGAATCATTGCAGAATGACCAGCCGTTTCCAGATTTTAAATAAGCTGTGTAATGTCCTGATGTAGTTGAAGGACCGTCATGATATATAATTGCTGTAGTTACAAAAGTCCTTCCTGATATTGACAACTGCGAAGCCACAAAATTATTAATTAAAGTTGTCAATTTAGTTCCATCAGGCCTACATCGTTGGAACATTAAAATGACATACTGGCCATAACTTCGTATAATTAACGTGGACAGCATTGCAGACTTACATTGGCTACACTCCATGTTTTGATCGGCTGCCTTTACTAGCTTATTGAAGGATACTGATTTACTGTCAGGCAAAGTTAAATATATAAATCTTTCTGAGTCTACACTAGTAGTACTTGATAGCCTACAGTTCTCGCAATCATGCTGCCATTGATAAGAAAGGCCAAACAGATAATCTACATCTACACCTTCATCTTGCAATACATCAAACATATACATTAAAAACTCCTGACAATCCTGCTGAATATTTTGAGAGAATTGTGTTTGACCTGAACATTCGTCTAACAGATAACGAATTTCAGACACACTTTCTACTCTTGTTCTATCAGCGCTACATTTCTCTAACACAGAATTCAACAAACAGCATAAACTTTGTTCCGAATTGATCACAATCTGTTCTTTTAAAGTCTCTAGTGAAAAGAGTCAAATGCAGAAGTTTGTCGTGCACACCTCTTTTAATTCCATATACTCCTTCTTTAACGTAATTTTTCACTTAATGCGTGCGCCGTGGACTACGTGATCCGCCCCTTGTTCACGTTAACTGAAAACTTTGTTTTAGAAGTTTTGCCTAAAACAAAGTATGGTTTGGTTGAAATGTTAATGTAATAGAGCAAATGTTAGAGACTTGAAAACAGATGGTAATAGCAATGTTTTTTATTTTGTAGTGGACCCCTGACGAAGGAGTTTGAATAATCCGAAATGCATTGGGCAATATAAGATCTTACAACCAAGGATGTTTAATGTTGTTATAACGTGCACGGAAAAAGGCCTGGAGCATATCCGTCTTATGAGAAGTTATTTACACAGGAGCATATTACGTGTGAAAAGAATTTGGAAAAATAAAACTTAATGAAGAATAATTTGTGAGTTCAAGTTGCAATTACTGAACAAGGTGAAAAGTTACCTAATACGTCTGACGCTGTGCGCCTGGATTGGAGTGGAGTTCCACTCCATCATCAATTGTTCTAGTGAAAAGAGAACATTAACCACTACATTAGCATAGCAGTTGACACCAGAACTATTTTCAAATTGAAAACCAACATCTTCAACAGAAATCATTTTATTTCTTCTTACAATTTTCGGTTCATCGACTTTTGGTCTTTTTGCTACAACCTCCCTACTATTACTGATATTTCTTTGTTTCCGGCCTACCACACGTTTCTCAAACAAAGGATATTGAGGCAAATGTGGCGCATACTCTCTTCTTAACCTATTGTATTCCTTAATGCAATCTAGATCCGCACAAATGTTTGTGACATCACAGTCAATCAAGTACAATCCCGATAAAGTTCTGACTCGTGACAATGCTACATAAGCCATACCCTCTTTGAACACAGAACTGCCAATATTCACTAAAGCAGTGTCTACACTTAAACCTTGCGATTTATGAATTGTCACCGCATATGCCAAGCAAACAGGAAACTGCTTACGGTGAACATATAAGTCTTTTACAAGCAAAAACCTAGCTGTGCAACGACCAATTAGCTGTACTTCCTCAATACCATCAAATTTAATTTTTAAAAATTCAATTCCATCTCTACTTCTGTATTTCCCAAAATCAACAACATTACCCATTGATCCATTTACCAAACCTCTTTCAACATGTAAATTCCTTCTCAAAATGATACGGCAATTTAAGCACACATTCAGAGTCTTTTCAAAACCCGCAGTTTTAAATAAAGTCTTCTCTAATGAATCCAATTTAGATTTCAAATTCTCAGACAAAATAATTGTTCCTCCCAAATGCTCTATTCTGTCAATAGCTTCCAGTTTCACAATCTCTTGGTTTTCTAAATTCAACATTTTGTTGTTGAAGATGGAACATTCTGCAAGAGTTGGCATCAAACATATTCCAGATTTTTTCTCAGTAATTTTCTGAAAAATATCCTCTGGCAGAATGTCTTCTTCTGGATACAAATTTGACAGTAATCGTGCATGTAAAGCTTCTTTCCCACGCTCAGTCACTTTCCCGATTCTATTATCTTGTAGAATATTCTTGTAATCTTCGTCCTTCGCCTGACGCATATTTTCACTAGGCATGGGCGGATTTTGCGGATTCGCAATCCGCGAATTTGCGGATTTGCGGATTTGCGGATTGCGAAAATCCGCAAAATCCACGAATCCTCGCGGATTTTGCGGATTTTGTTTTTTGGGGTGTTCGCACGGGTTTCTGCAAGTTCGCGAGGGTTTTGTGCAATTTCGCAAATTGCGAACTTACTTGTCCGGTCGCCAGTTTTGCGAACTTGTTGTTTCTACGTGCCCAGCCTGTTTGCAAGCCTTTCTTCATCACTGCCACCCTCTGTCACCACTGGCACTCTCTTTGTTCACCCATGCCACCCTCGGGCTCACCCATGTCACCCTCTGTATCATCACAGCACCCTCTGGTTCACCAGTGTACATTATTGGGGCAAACAAAGCACTGCCATCCTCTGTCAACACTGGCACTCTGGTTTACCCATGCCACCCTCGGTGTCATCACAGCACCCTCTGGTTGACCAGTGAGTGTACATTATTGTGGCAAAGCAAAGCACACCTACTAAGTGCCTTAAGTTTTGCATAATTAAATTACAACAACACCTGCCCTGCCCCAACTGACATTAATGAAGGCTGGCACCTGCTTGTCTGCTCCCTTTCCTTTCCTTTTCCTGTTTGTTGCAATGTAATTTTTTTTTAACAGGAACCTAACCGAATTCTGGATGGCCCCTTCAGGAAGCACTACAGGGAATGGTTACAAATGATGAGGTTGAACTTTTGCACCTGCTCATAGCTTTTCCTTTTGCAAAACTCGTTTTTCGGTAATTTCGCACTATTCGCGAGGCGCGGCGTCGTGCGAAATCGATCGTGTAAGCCGCGAACTCGTGCGAGTTACCCCAAGGTTTCTGGGCGCCGCCATTTTGTTTGCGTGACGTTTTTCCGTTTCCGCCCGCTATGTGTAGTCTCGCGCGATGAGCGCCTTGCGAATACAAGTTCGCACGAGTTCGCGAGAGAAATCGCGTGAGAACCTACTTACGCTCACGTGATCGGCCGCCATCTTGTTTTTCATTCATTCCTATGTGTCTGGGCATGGTGTTTCTATCCTCTGTATATCTCTGCCATTCTTTGCTTATTTTATTTTGTTTTTGATCAATTAAACTTTTTTTCTATCCCTCTTGTTTTTTAGGTTTATATTTTTGTGTTTTAGGCTACTTTTGTTTACTTTTCAAGTACGTTTTAAACTTTTATTTCCTTCTTCTCTACTCCTATTCTTTTTCATTTTATCTCCTTACCTGCCCAGAACATGGTGAAGACAGCTGTCAAGCTGCCCAAGCCGGGCACCGCAGCCCGTGCCCGGCTCCCGTGTGGCCGCTTGAGGGCGGAAATGGTGGTGCCCAGGGAGATCTTCAGCCCTGAGGAGGTGGGCTCACTCGTTTATTTTGTGCAGCGCTGTCTCCCGAGGACCATCGCAGCAGGCGGCAGGATTGCTGCCGGTTATACCAACAGCCAGGAGCGTCGGAAGCGGTGGGGGCAGGTGTGCCGGGCCCTTTTTAAGATCACGGGGGTCCAGCGCACCTATAATCAGGTGACCCACCGCTGGACCGATATTCTGGAGCGGGAGCACGACCTGCTCGATCTGCTGGGAGTGGAGGTCCCCGGGCTTGGTGAGTAGTAGTAGCAATTTTTTCATCACTCACTACTCTGTTTTTTCTCCTGCTCTGTGTGTTAATATTGCAAATGTTTGCTTTAACTTTTTTACAAAGAACAATAATGCTGCTGATTACATTGATAGGAGAGCTAAATTAATATTTCAAAATCTTCTGTGCATTTCAGGTGCACTGCTCTCTTTCTCTGTGGCGGTGCCACTGCTTATTTGTTTTCTATTTTGTGTTCATTTAATTGGGCTGAGTAATGTATGAGTGTACTTTACAGAACTGCGTAATGCTAGACACAAAGGGGCAGATTTACAAGCCCCTTGCGCCACGTTTACGCTGCCTTACCTGACGCACAGCGACGTAAACGTGGCGCATCCCAGCGAGTCATGTACAACGTGATGCTTCTAAGGAGATGCGCCACGTTAAGACCTGGGCCTGCGCCACAATGGGTGCGTTGCCACGCAGGGGGAGGGGGGGGGTGGCGGTCAGGCAGATGTGCGCCTCGCAAAAGTGCCTGCGTGAAATCTACAAGATTTAACGCAGGCACTTCCGCGACGCTGCTACGTCAATTCTTTATGCCTGCTTGCTTGAAGCAGGCGTAAGGACTGATGCGGTATGTTGAGTATTGGGCATCCCTGAGCATTGCTATAGTTGCATCGCGCCTGCGACGCGACTCTAGAGATGCGCCCCTCTTTCGTCACGAGATGCATCACGCATCTGCCTACCCCTGCGCCAGGGTTTGCCGCATTGTAATTGCGGCGCATCTGCCGTGACGCAAGGTTAGTTTTGAGTTACGCATTTTGTTCTGGTGCACCTCTGGAGGTGTGCAGCCCAGAACTCGTAAGTATGCCCCTAAGTGCATTACCTGTGCATCCCTGCAAAGTGTGAGGCACGCCAGCACCACCCATGGTGCGCCGTATTTTCAATGCGGCACGCCATGGTGCCAAAACGTCACCGAAGCGTTACGCTTCGGTGCCGTAAAGGCGGCTCATTGATGGAGTTGCGTTGCAACGATGCCGCAGCTCCAGCAATGCTGCGTCAAGCCGTAAGCCTGCTTCATGCAGGCGCAGGGTTTCAGTGACGCATCATTGTCCTAAATGACTGAGTAGAGGCTCAGGTGCAGTCCTTCCTTTGTAGCCCTCTTTTTGGCTAAAATAGTTGGTTCTTGTTCTTTCTAAATGTTTGATTTGGTTGACAAGGACATCGACAAGCAGCAATCATCATTTTTTTCTGTTCTTTCTTTCATGTTGTACGTCAGGTCCGCCCAGGGGCAAGCGGACAGAAACAGCGGATGCAGTGGCTCCAAAGGAGGAGGATGATGCAGGCCAGGGCGGCGAGTGCTCCTTTGCTGGCCCCAGTAAGTTTTCATTTAAATATAGAGGACCTATTGTTGTCCAAGCGTTCCTAATTTAAATTTTCGAAACAGTGTTTAGATAGGAGCTAAATCAATAATACTACTGTTGCAGGGACAATTCTCCACAAACCTTACTATGGACACCAAAGACCAGAGTAATAATATTTCAGAGTGGCGTGTTTGGCACACTGTATACTATAGTATAAACTCGGTAGTGTCAGCGGCACAGACTCCTCCTTGCAAAAATTACAAAACCTTTCTCTCGGTCACTCTAGCTTGGAGGACCAAAAACCACAGAGTCTATTCAAGTTTAAAAGCTTTATTAAAAAAAGTAAAAGTAAACACATATATTAAAATAAAGTTAGCTGGAAAAGGAAAAGTGCTTGGTGCTGAGTTGATGAGTAATGGAACACATGTCTTGTGGTCGAGCCGAGCTTTCACCTGGTTTAGTTGGTTGCTCTTGTCCGTAGAAGTCCAGCGTCTGTCTGTTCAGAGAAAAACGATGTGTGTTAAAATTAAGCAAGCATTCATCAATTGTGACAAAAAAGTGCAGCAAGACAACAGCCTTCCCTGGAAGGAGGGACATTTTTACTTTAGACTAGAGTAGACAGTCAATTATTTTTTCTGTTTTCAAACTTCTTCATTCCTAGACCAAATACTAGTGAGTGGTGTAATCTAACAGTCTTAAATATATTTTTTAGGTGGAACAGCTGGTGGCGGGGCCAGCTCGGACGTGATCGTCATCGACTCGGAGTCTGAGGGCGACTCTGGGGAGGATGCGGCGCAAGTGGACAATCAGACTGTGAGGAAGCAGGCAGCGGTGGTGTGGAGTACAGGTAAGCTGGATCATGGTACTATCTGACTCTTAGATAGCATATGATGTGTATCCAGTGCTGGACCAGTGACAAATTACAATATGGTAATTACAGCAGGCTGGGACCGACAGACAGATAGAGGCAGAGAGAGAGGAAGACAGAAGGAGAGAGAGAGGGAGGGAGCCAGAGGGAGGGTGAGGGAGGGAGACAGAGAGAGAGACAGCGAGGTAGAGGGAGACAGAGGGAGACAGAGAGAGAGATAGAGACATATCGCCTGGGCCTGGTGCAGATGATACGGTTGCTGGTGTGGTTAACGGCTCAGAGGAAAAGTCACTCACTTCTGCCAGATCTCTTTCATATGAAAGAGCACCAAACCAAGGATACAAGTGAGTTGTGGGAAGGGAAATGGTGATTCAAGCGCCCCCCCCTTGCCCCTCCATGCGGACGCCCATGATACTGGCCTCAATAGTTTTGTACTGCGCTGGCTAGTTGCTAGTTGTACTGTGACACAACTTCCTGCTGAATCATTTTGTGTTCATCATATTTTTAAAGAGCATTCGTTACAGATTATGTTTTTCTTTCTTCTTATAGTTGGTAATACCAAAACATGGAAACCGAGCAGGAGTATGCGGGCTGTACTTGCCCGGCAACGGAGGCTGGATGCCACTGTTGCGCAATATCGCCGGCTGGTGGAAACGGAGGGGGACGACACGCACTCCAGTGTAACATCTTCTGCCTCCTCCTCCGTGACCCCACCTTCTGCCGGTAAGCGCAGTGCTCCAGCCAACCGGAGCCGTGCTGGAAGACGCCACCGCCGAGCAGCAAAGGCTGCACCTCCTCACAGTACTGTAAAGGCTCGCTTGCGCCTTGCACTCCGCAGAGTGTCCAACCTAGAGGCGGAGGTCCAGAGATGGAAGGAGTATCAGACTCTGGTGGAGGGCCTCCGTTTAGATCAACACATCATCCAGGAGAAGTTTGATGCCCTGGAGGCCAAATTCAACAACCTGCATCCGTAGAGTGTCCCTTGCCCCTTTTTTAGAGACTTTTGGGGGGTGGGAATTGGGAGTTGGGGTTTTTGGGGACTTTTGATGGACTATTTATTTGTTGGGGTTAGGGAGGGTCTTGCGGGAGTTTATTTTGTTAGGGATATAAAAATATACTTTTTCAAACTTTATCTGAGCATAGCTGTTTTTTACTACTTTTGAGCCTGGTGGGTGGTGGTTTTGCAGTAAGTTTGTTTTACGGAACACTGTCATCGTGTTGATTCACCTGTAGTTGGCCAAATGTTTTCCAAAGTTAAATGCCTGTCACAGAGTTTCCATAATCAAGAGTCCTAGGAGTTTACTAGTAGTACCACTGTCACTCTCTCGCCTCTCCTCCTAATACTCCATTATACTACCTCCCATCCAAACGCTTATCTTACCTGTAATTTGTGTTTGTTGAAGGGTTGTCTCCACCTGGAATTCACAGTGTCCTAAAGCGTTCCGCAGCTGGGCCCCAACTGGAGTTTCCCGGCGTGGATTTTCTGCAAAGCAAAAGCAACCTGTAGTTGGCCAAATGTTTTCCAAAGTTAAATGCCTGTCACAGAGTTTCCATAATCAAGAGTCCTAGGAGTTTACTAGTAGTACCACTGTCACTCTCTCGCCTCTCCTCCTAATACTCCATTATACTACCTCCCATCCAAACGCTTATCTTACCTGTAATTTGTGTTTGTTGAAGGGTTGTCTCCACCTGGAATTCACAGTGTCCTAAAGCGTTCCGCAGCTGGGCCCCAACTGGAGTTTCCCGGCGTGGATTTTCTGCAAAGCAAAAGCAACCTGTAGTTGGCCAAATGTTTTCCAAAGTTAAATGCCTGTCACAGAGTTTCCATAATCAAGAGTCCTAGGAGTTTACTAGTAGTACCACTGTCACTCTCTCGCCTCTCCTCCTAATACTCCATTATACTACCTCCCATCCAAACGCTTATCTTACCTGTAATTTGTGTTTTTTGAAGGGTTGTCTCCACCTGGAATTCACAGTGTCCTAAAGCGTTCCGCAGCTGGGCCCCAACTGGAGTTTCCCGGCGTGGATTTTCTGCAAAGCAAAAGCAACCTGTAGTTGGCCAAATGTTTTCCAAAGTTAAATGCCTGTCACAGAGTTTCCATAATCAAGAGTCCTAGGAGTTTACTAGTAGTACCACTGTCACTCTCTCGCCTCTCCTTCTAATACTCCATTATACTACCTCCCATCCAAACGCTTATCTTACCTGTAATTTGTGTTTGTTGAAGGGTTGTCTCCACCTGGAATTCACAGTGTCCTAAAGCGTTCTGCAGCAACTCGTCAACGTAAGTTTCTTCATTGTGCGGAATCCAGGCATCAGCATTACGGGAAATGGATAGAATGAGTCTGGAGGAGGAGGATAGACGACCAGGACTGAGTTCTTGGCAACTAACTTGTGAACCTGATGAATGCTGCGGCAAGACAGTTCTGCTGATGGGCTTGTTCTTTGATTGGGTGATTACAGTTTTGTTGTGAATGGGATCAAGCACTTGGTAAACAAAGAAAGACAGACACACAGGAATAAAAGTGAATAAGGAGTCGAACTAAAAATAAAGTTAATGAATCATTGACTCATTTTCAGAACTCGGTGTCAGGGAAAATGAACTCGTCCTCATACTCTGCAAATTCAGTCGGTAGTACTTGTGGTAACTGAGGAGAACTTTCCTCAGGTAGGTCGGTGTCCTCTTCTTCCTGCGTGCATTCTCGTACTTTGTAATCTGGTGGTATGAAGTGCTGGTTCATCTTTATCATGGTGAGCCGCTCCACATTTGCGGGCAAGAGGCGGGACCTTTTGGAAGTCACAATGCCACCAGCAGAACTAAAAACACGTTCTGAAGACACGCTTGCGAGTGGGCAAGACAAGTAATTGATAGCCAGGTTGGTGAGCTCTCGCCATATGTTTCTTTTCCAATGCCAATACGCCAATGGGTCCTCAGTAATATTGACCGCTGTTGAGTCATCCAGGTAGGCCTGCACCATTGAAACAATGTTCTCCCGCATTCCTGTACTTTGCACTTCTGTGTCCTTTCTGGGACAAGCAAACCCTAGCTGACTTAGCCAATCCTCTTCAGACATATCGCCTGTGCCTGGTGCAGATGATACGGTTGCTGGTGTGGTTAACGGCTCAGAGGAAAAGACACTCACTTCTGCCATAGGCACAGAAGTGCTTTTATCCGACGCCTGTTGGCCTGCTGATTCACTAGTACTGTCTTCTCCTACAGTTTCCTTCCTCTCTCTTTCAAAACAAATGGCTGACCGAGCTAGCCAACCTTTGTACTCTGTAACATCTGAAGTTTCAAAAGGAATTAATATTTTTCCTAACAATGGCTTTCTGTAACGTGGATCCAGAATAGTAGCACAAATGTAGTGCTGTTGTTTCTTGATATTTACAAGCCGTTTATTGCTAACTAGGCGTTGTAATAATCTCTGCGCCAACTCATATGCTTCATTCTTTCCCGCATCCTTTAATTCTGAAGACACCACCTTGACTTGGTGCTCGAGCTTCAGCAACAATGGGATAGCTTTGCTCAAAGAACAGTCCTCCCTGCTGACTTCACGCGTGAAGACCTCAAAAGGACGAAGCATGTCTGTCAGGCTTTTAACTAGCTGCCATTGCTCCACCGCTAGCATCATTTCTGTCGGATCACCACCCAGGTTGTAGAAATACTCATTGACTACTGGAAACAGCTCATGCAGACGCTCAAGCATGTAGAAGGTTGAGTTCCAACGTGTTGCCACCTCCTGGATAAGTGCTTTCACTGGCATTCTACGTACATTTTGCTGGCGCCTCAGCTCCTTCCGGGCCTTAAAAGAATGGTTGAAATGTGTGCATATTCTTCTGCAGATGGTCAGTATTTTGTCGACTGCAGGTTCTTTTTTCAAGAACTTTTGCACGACAAGGTTCATACAGTGCGCCAAACACGGCACTCTGAAATAGTCACCGTCCGCCATGGCCTTAACTACATTGCTGCCATTATCAGTAGAAACATAACCAACCTTGCAATTTCTTTTGGGCAGCCATTGCAAGACCTTTTTGTTAAAGTCTTGCAAAATGTTGTCTGCAGTATGAGTTTTCTCCATGCCAAACATGGCTAATGTTGCATGTTTACGAGCACCCTTAAAAATGTCGACCAAGTCACCACCTGCATTTATCCGTTTAGCAACCCCTGAAAAAGAGACCCAGTGTGCAGTGATGCACATGTAATCAAGGGCTTGGCAACTGGTCCACATGTCTGTTGTCAGGTGTATAGTGTGAACAGCACTCTTCTGCAAAGCTGCCCCAACCAACTCAAGCACCTCTTTATGTAGTGCTGGAACAGCAACCCTGGCAAAATAGAACCGGCTAGGAACCTTCCATTTAGGGGCCAGTGTTGCCACGAGTTCAAGAAAACCCACACCTTCGACAAACTAAAAAGGGAGAAGGTCCACCGCTAGCATTTTAGCCAGCTTAGTGTTATACAGGCGCACAATTGGGTGGTTGCGTGGAAATGGCGCATCTGAGGAGAACATGTCTGTAATGCTGCGCTGGACAAGTTTAATGGATGATGCTGATGCCTTCTTCGACCCACTTCTGCTCAGTGTTGACATTTTCCGCATTGGTGTGTCTCCCAGACTCTCAGTGTGCCTCCTATGTGTTCCGGAGGGTGTGGTGCTGCCAGGGGTACTGGGTGCGCCCGAATAAATGTCTGACGCTTCTTCTACCTCCCCGTCATCTTCAGATGAAACACCTAGTACGGGTTTATTTTGGCCACTTGCCCTTTGGGATTCCTTTGCCTTGATGTTTGCTAGGTGCGCAAACCATTCTACAGAGTGCCTTCTTTCAAGATGACCTAGCTGGCCTCCGGTACCATAGTTGGTACCAATCTTACCGCGGCTAACTGTAGTCGTACAAATGGAACAAACGGCTAGGTTATCATGCTTTGCATGGACACTAAAATAGTTCCAAACTGGGGACTGGAAACTTCTGGTTTTGCCGCACGAGGTGATGATACTGCCAATGCCAGATGAAGCAGTGGTGGATGAGCCTTGCAGACCTCTACTGGGTGGTGCAATTATTGCAGCAACCCTACTTGAGGGAGTCGAGCTGGATGGAGTTCCCCTCTGGGGAGAAAATATGGGAGCTGTAGGTTTTGGTGAACTTGTACTACATGACTGCGTTGGTGGTGCTACCAGTGCCACATCGCCAGGGTCACGCTCAGCATGACGTCGGGATAGGGTATAAATGTCTGTCTGCTGCATGGCCGGTGTGGCTGGAATGACATGTGTGATGACTAGGTCATTGCTGTCATCCTGTTCATCAACATCAGAATGCACCACTTCATCAAGTCCGACGTTCGGATCCATAAGTATGAGCTTTCCGGGGCCCTTCCTTTTAACATTTGATACCTTTCTCAGCTCATGGTGTGCCTCCCTCTCAGACATCGGAGATAGTTGCCAATCTGGATCCAGATCATCTGATGGAGCGGGGCTTGAAGAGGAACTTCTACACACCCTCCTTGATCTTTTCCTTGCTGGGGAGCTGGGGGAAAATGAATCATCAGGAGGAGTGGCTTCGTCTTCCTGACTTGATACCCCGGGTCCAAAGTCAATTTCCTCCTGTGCCCCGACTTCGGGAAGAACAACCATTGTGGCCACTTGCACCGCTCCATGCGCCGCTACATTGCCCTCTTCACTGACCTCTACTTGCAACTCTTCATGGACCTCGCCTTCTCGGCCTTCTCCTTCTCGGCCTTCTCCTTCTCGGCCTTCTCCTTCTCGGCCTTCTCCTTCTTGGCCTTCCCCTTCTCGGCCTTCCCCTTCTCGGCCTTCCCCTTCTCGGCCAGCTCCTTCTCGACCAGCTCCTTCTCGGACAGCTCCTTGCGCATGTACTTGTGCTTGTACTGTTAGCTCATGCAGTTGTTGTTGCGGCTTTGGTTGTTGAATAGTACTTGAGCCAACATCACTGGTCGTTGGTGATTGAACCAATAAACAGGCTACCTGTGCAGCACTCATGGTGGACTTTGGTTTTTTTTTCCACATAAATTTAGTGGTCGAGGCACCAGACTCCTTGGTAAGTGGTGCCACTTGCTTCTTCTTCTCCTTAGTAGAGACATCTTTCTTGCAAGAGGAGCTACGGGCACCTCTTTTCGGACCCAATTCTGATTCTTCTTCAGATGTCGGAACAGCAGGCCACAGCAGGACTTCTTCCTGGCACTGATGCTCAACGATGATGCAGAGTTCTTGGCTTTGTGCACCTAAAAGCAAACGAAGACAGAGGAACATCAGTTAAATATATGTTGCATATGTGGCGCTTCATTTAATAGTTTGCAAGTAGGCATTTATGAATACACACGTGCACACCACAATATGGAAATATCAAAAATAAGAATTGTTACATTTTTGGGAAACAGGAATTCAACATTGATCCAAGAGAGCCCACAGAGAGGCATGTAGTTAGTTTCATGTACCACTGACTCAACCTGGGCACAAGGGGTGAAAGCAAGGAAAAATGGGTGCAGGCCTATGGCACAAAGCTCACTGCCTGCCTTCAAAATGTCCGCTTGACCCCCATCCACATGGCCAGGAGGACCATACCTCAAAATGGCCCCACCCAACATAGCCAGCCCCCAACCCCTACTCCAAAAAGTCAAAAAAGACAACACAAATCACCACATTCCAATGCCATCCATCAAGTTTCAGAAGGTTTATGCTGCCTGCTGGTGGTTTTCTGGTGCAGAATTGCACTTTTTGCAATTTAGCGAGTGCGAGATTGTTGCTTCACGACGCGAACGCGGCAAAACACCCGCAAAATCACCAAAACAACCGCAAAAGTCGGAAAACACACACAAAAATCACCACAAAGAAAATCAACTGATCAACTTACTGGTGAAATCAAATTTCGAATACACACGTGCACACCACAATATGGAAATATCAAAAATAAGAATTGCTACATTTTTGGGAAACAGGAATTCAACATTGATCCAAGAGAGCCCACAGAGAGGCATGTAGTTAGTTTCATGTACCACTGACTCAACCTGGGCACAAGGGGTGAAAGCAAGGAAAAATGGGTGCAGGCCTATGGCACAAAGCTCACTGCCTGCCTTCAAAATGTCCACTTGACCCCCATCCACATGGCCAGGAGGACCATGCCTCAAAATAGCCCCACCCAACATAGCCAGCCCCCAACCCCTACTCCAAAAAGTCAAAAAAGACAACACAAATCACCACATTCCAATGCCATCCATCAAGTTTCAGAAGGTTTATGCTGCCTGCTGGTGGTTTTCTGGTGCAGAATTGCACTTTTTGCAATTTAGCGAGTGCGAGATTGTTGCTTCACGACGCGAACGCGGCAAAACACCCGCAAAATCACCAAAACAACCGCAAAAGTCGGAAAACACACACAAAAATCACCACAAAGAAAATCAACTTATCAACTTACTGGTGAAATCAAATTTCGAATACACACGTGCACACCACAATATGGAAATATCAAAAATAAGAATTGCTACATTTTTGGGAAACAGGAATTCAACATTGATCCAAGAGAGCCCACAGAGAGGCATGTAGTTAGTTTCATGTACCACTGACTCAACCTGGGCACAAGGGGTGAAAGCAAGGAAAAATGGGTGCAGGCCTATGGCACAAAGCTCACTGCCTGCCTTCAAAATGTCCGCTTGACCCCCATCCACATGGCCAGGAGGACCATGCCTCAAAATGGCCCCACCCAACATAGCCAGCCCCCAACCCCTACTCCAAAAAGTCAAAAAAGACAACACAAATCACCACATTCCAATGCCATCCATCAAGTTTCAGAAGGTTTATGCTGCCTGCTGGTGGTTTTCTGGTGCAGAATTGCACTTTTTGCAATTTAGCGAGTGCGAGATTGTTGCTTCACGACGCGAACGCGGCAAAACACCCGCAAAATCACCAAAACAACCGCAAAAGTCGGAAAACACACACAAAAATCACCACAAAGAAAATCAACTTATCAACTTACTGGTGAAATCAAATTTCGAATACACGTGCACACCACAATATGGAAATATCAAAAATAAGAATTGCTACATTTTTGGGAAACAGGAATTCAACATTGATCCAAGAGAGCCCACAGAGAGGCATGTAGTTAGTTTCATGTACCACTGACTCAACCTGGGCACAAGGGGTGAAAGCAAGGAAAAATGGGTGCAGGCCTATGGCACAAAGCTCACTGCCTGCCTTCAAAATGGCCGCTTGACCCCCATCCACATGGCCAGGAGGACCATGCTTCAAAATGGCCCCACCCAACATAGCCAGCCCCCAACCCCTACTCCAAAAAGTCAAAAAAGACAACACAAATCACCACAATCCAATGCCATCCATCAAGTTTCAGAAGGTTTATGCTGCCTGCTGGTGGTTTTCTGGTGCAGAATTGCACTTTTTGCAATTTAGCGAGTGCGAGATTGTTGCTTCACGACGCGAACGCGGCAAAACACCCGCAAAATCACCAAAACAACCGCAAAAGTCGGAAAACACACACAAAAATCACCACAAAGAAAATCAACTTATCAACTTACTGGTGAAATCAAATTTCGAATACACACGTGCACACCACAATATGGAAATATCAAAAATAAGAATTGCTACATTTTTGGGAAACAGGAATTCAACATTGATCCAAGAGAGCCCACAGAGAGGCATGTAGTTAGTTTCATGTACCACTGACTCAACCTGGGCACAAGGGGTGAAAGCAAGGAAAAATGGGTGCAGGCCTATGGCACAAAGCTCACTGCCTGCCTTCAAAATGGCCGCTTGACCCCCATCCACATGGCCAGGAGGACCATGCTTCAAAATGGCCCCACCCAACATAGCCAGCCCCCAACCCCTACTCCAAAAAGTCAAAAAAGACAACACAAATCACCACAATCCAATGCCATCCATCAAGTTTCAGAAGGTTTATGCTGCCTGCTGGTGGTTTTCTGGTGCAGAATTGCACTTTTTGCAATTTAGCGAGTGCGAGATTGTTGCTTCACGACGCGAACGCGGCAAAATACCCGCTAAATCACCAAAACCACCCCAAAAGTCGGAAAACACACACAAAAATCACCACAAAGAAAATCAACTTATCAACTTATTTGTGAAATCAAATTTCGAATCCAAAAGTTATTACAAATGGCCCACCACCAACATAGCCAGCCCCCAACACCACCCCAAAAGTCGATTAACACACACAAAAATCACCACAAACAACATCAACTTATCAACTTACTTGTGAAATCAAATTTTGAATCCAAAAGGCCTCAAATCCAAATATCCAGCAGCATCCACAAAAAGTAATCCTTCCCAGTCAAGATCGAATCCAAAATGGCCAGGAAAGGAAACAGGAACAGGAAGTTGGAGACTGGGGCACTTCCTTCACCCCTCCCCAATGGGAGGAACTTGCTGGACAGGAACAGGAAGTTGGAGACTGGGCCACTTCCTTCCTTCACTCCTCCGCCATTTTTGTAATTTCGCGAGTGCGAGATTGTTGCTGCCCGCGCCGCGGGCCGCGAGCAGTGCGAACACAAGCAAAAAAATCCGCAGCGCGCGGATTTGCGGATTTTGCGGGAAATCCGCGAATCTCGCGGATTGCGGATTTACCGAAAATCCGCAAACTCCGCGAGCGGAACGGATTTTACGCCCATGCCTAATTTTCACGCAGCTCAGCATAATTGAAGTTTAACCATATGTTAACGTTGCCAATGCTCCCTAGGCACTTCCTGGTATCTTCATGCGTAAGCAGTTTAAACACTGGTTGTCCTTTCACTGGTGTCAGCTGCAGAAGATCACCAAAAACAATGATGTGTTTGCCACCGAATAACACATCATACTCTGTTTTAAGAACTTCCTGCATTCTCAAATGCACAAAGGCAAGCATGACATTGGAAACCATGCTTACTTCGTCAATGATAAGAAGTTTCATCTTCTTCAGGACTCTAGATACTTCACAACAAGCATCCCCAGATAACTTGTGGTATTGTAATTTGTTATCATGCTCCACTGGCAGCATCAGTAGCCGATGCAAAGTAATCCCTTTAATGTTATGTGCTGCCAGTCAAGTTGGAGCGGTGACAACACAAGACAGCGATGACTCAGTCCTTTTCTGCAGATAACATGAAATTGCTTTAATGAGGAAACTTTTTCCAGTTCCTGCTTCTCCACTCACGTACAGTCGGACAGGCTTCAACGACGTACATGAGCACTCTTTCTTCTCATGACTTAATCCATGCTCAATTTGTTTGGTAACTTTGTCATATATTTTCCTCTGCCAAATAGTACCAAAATAGATATAATATAAAGTGAGACTTAAAATACACTGTACAACTTGTTTGTGTTACATAGTAAATTTGCTCATAGTTACTTCCTTTCTCCAACTATATTATCTCCAATGTGTATTTAACATCTCTTTATCATCTCCTGCCTCCATATTGTTTCGGCTTTCCAGACAGACTATGGTATGAATTCCATATACCACAATAACTTCTGAAACAACTTGCAAGATATCTACAAAGGAGACAGCGTTTATTTAATTTTAGACTCTGCATTGGTACCTACATGTTGCTACGTAAATAAAAAAAAAAAAAAAAAAAAACAACAAAACGAATAATCAATAAACATACAATATTTAAAAAGTCTATCATTCTTGTTTCCTTATAGTACGCTCCCTGGACCGCTTTCCGGTGCGCGTACCGGGCGCATCCCACGTAAAAAAAACGTTTTTTTTTTTTTGCCCCGCAGGGCCCTTTTAAAGCCTCCACATCAAACATAGGGGGTCAGGGAGGATCTACTATGCCCCCTTATGGTCATTTCCCCCTTCGTTTTGGCCTCCTCTTGTCTCTCGATGCTACAGAGAAACAAGATGGCGGCCGCTCCGGACTGTTTAGAATGTTGACAGACACCGGAGAGCCAATCAGCTTCGCTTCACAAAGTTCCGTTACGCGCAAAAGTACGCGAACCGGAGCACTACCCGGGACGCTGTCACAGATATATCTGTTTTTTAAAACGTTAATTTCTCAAAATCCACTGGAGCACATATATTGAGACCTAGCAAAGGCACATCGGGCTAACAGTCCCTACAATTTTGCCAAGTTTTGTGCAAATCCATTCAGCCGTTTGAGCTAAAAGTGAGGCCAAACGCCCTATGGAAAAATGTATGGGAAAAACGCGTTTTGGGACCCCCCTTTTTTCTCGGCCCCCCTTTGACGAAACCCCCCCAAATTTTTAGGGGCTGCTCAGAAACAAAATGTGCCATTTTCCTGAAAATTTCAGCCGATTCCGTCCACAAACACCAAAGTTATTAGACATAGAATTTTCAAAAGTCCCATAGAGAAAAAATCCTAACTATATATACCTACTGGCGACCGCCAGTAGGTAATATATATGCTCCACTAGATATACATATACTTAAAAGCCCCACTGTGCAGATCAGAGGAAAAAAGGGGGTGGGGTTTGTCATGTGCCTGAGAATACGCCAAAAGGGGGATATACTCCAGATCTTCTTGTAGGTGTATATCCAATTCCTCATCGATGTGGTGTCCCCCATGGTGTCTGGTTCCTAAGTCAATGATGTATCTATACTCCCTTTTCCTGAGTTTAGGGTCCTATTGCCGCCCCTGAAATCTGCAAACACTTGCTCGTTTGCTAATAGCGCAGTTTTGAGCTGTCAGAAAAATAGTGTGTCTCGAAATGACGTGCTTTGTGTGGGTCTCTGTTGGTGATGGCTCTCATATGCTCTAAAACCATTTTCTTTGCCATGAGTGTGGTACTGCTTATATATATAAGATTGCAGGGACATTTTAAGACATATACCACAAAGGTGGAACAACAAGTGAAAAATTGCAGAATTAGTTTGAGGGAATTGCTGCCTGGCCTTGCTAATTCTTTTTTCATGCAGCTCTGGCTGCAGGCTTTGCAATGGCCACATGGAAAGAAACCCTGTAAGTTGAGTCCCCTGGTGACGCTCTTGGAAGTAACATCACAGTGTACCAATAAATCTCTCAAACTGGAACCCTTTCTGTAGCAAATTCTGGGTCTGTCCGGTAAATGGTTACCAATAACAGAATCAATCATCAGGATGTCCCAGCTTTTAACCAGGATTTTCTGAATGTCTTTTGAATTGCAATTATAGGTCAGAATGACCCTGGTTTTGTTGTTACCCTCTTCTGTTTTACTGTTGATGGCAGACCTTTCTTCAAGAGTGTTGTGTCTGCTAGTCAGATTGACTTTCTCTACTGCTTTTTTGAGGACCCAATTAGGGTACTCATGTTCACTAAACCTAGTTAACATGGTGGTTAGTTCTGTCTGGAAAGAAGTGTTGGTGCTGCAATTACGACGGGCTCTCAGGAGTTCCCCATAATGAATACTCTATTTAAGCTGCTCTGGATGGCTTCATAGGGCACATAGGAGGCTGTTGCCCGCTGTGGCTTTCCTAAAAAGGCACATGTGGATTTCATAGTCAATAATTTCTACTCCCACATCAAGAAAATCCACAGATTGTTTGCTCAGGTTGCTAACCAGGGTGAGATTACGATTGTTACAATTAAGTTTCCCAAGGAAGTCAGTAGACTCTGTTTCAGTGCCCTTCCAGATGACAAAAAGGTCATCAATATAACTGAGCCATAGGACGACCCATCTGAAATCAATGACAAAAATGGTATCATTGCATATTTCCTCCTCCCAGGCACCTAGGAACAGGTTCACAAAACTAGGAGCGAAGCACGTTCTCACGGCAGTCCCGCAGATCTGCCGGTATAAGTTGCCATTGAACATGAATATGGTGTTAGTTATGCAGTAGTTGATCATACCTAGTAGCATATTGGAATGTTCTATGTACCTTACAGGTCTTTTGGGGAGGTATTTGAAGCAGACTGCCAGTCCCTGTTTATGATCAATGATAGTGTAAAGGGAACTAACATCCATGATTAGCAGCTAATAGTCTTCTTACCACTGGATGTCCTTGATTTTGTTAAGAAAATCTTTTGTGTCCCTGACATATGAGGTAACTGAGAGGACATGGACCTGGAGGAAGTGGCTCCCAGCGACCACAAGTATTGGCTGCTGGGACCCGCAGCTCGCACCCACAATGATTCAGGCACTCAGGGACAGGCGGGCTCCCAGCGGCAGCAGAACGTGGCTGCGACGGCCCTGGCTGGTGGTGGCGATGACTCTTGTCTTGCAGCTCCGTGGTGGGCTCACAGGGGCAGCAGCACTCTCTTAGCTTCGGTGGCCCACGTAACGATAGCAACAGTCCTTGATATTGGTAAACAAGATGCGGACACTCAGCGGCAGCAACTCTATCTCAGCTGCAGTGGCCCACAGATCAAATCACATTGATGAAAAGCTGGCAAAAGAGCAGGCACTCAGCAGCATTAGCTCAAAGCATGGGCGGAAAATCTGTTCCGCTCGCGGATTTTGCGGATTTTCGGTAAATTCGCAATCCGCGAGATTCGTGAATTTCCCACAAATTCGCACGCAGCGGATTTTTTTTTCTTGGTGATACAATTGTGCGGCATGCGGCGTCCACTTACCGTCATTCAGCATTTGCCGAGTTGTTTTTGTTGATATTTTGGAAGTGCTGCGCCATTTTGGATCTTGCTGCGGGATCCCGCGGGAGTTTGGCGACGCATCGCGCGAGTTCGCAATTGCGAACATGTAGGTGCGGCGGGCAGCAACAATCTCGCACTCGCGAAATTACAAAATTTGCTATTCTGCACAAGAAATCCACTAGCAAGCAGCATAGACCTTCTGAAAATGATGATTTTTATCAGAATAACTCCTCAGGTTGACATTTGCCTGCACTTTTTTGGATTTGAGGCCTTTTGACTTTCTTTGGATCACTTTTGGATTAGAAATCAACTTTCACAAGTAAGTATGTTTGGGGCATTACAGTTGCTGTTCTGCAGAAAAACGAGTTTTGCAAAACTGAAAGCACTCAGCAGGTGCAAAAGTTGACTCATGATTAGTAACCATTCCCTGTAGTACTTCCTGAGGGGCCCCTCCAGAGTTCAGTTGCCTAAGTTTGTTTGGGGCATTACAGTTGCTGTTCTGCAGAAAAACGAGTTTTGCAAGACTGAAAGCACTCAGCAGGTGCAAAAGTTCAAACTCATCATTAGTAACCATTCCCTGTAGTGCTTCCTGACTGGGGCCCCTCCAGAGTTCAGTTGCTAGTTGCAACAATTGTATCACCCTGCTCTGACCATCACAGCAGGCTCATAGAATCGCTACAAGTAGTCCTGGAAAAAAAAATGCACTGCAACAGAAAGCAAATTACAGATAAGGAGGAAGCAGGTGCCAGACTGGAATTTTAAAACAGTGACACATTAATAAACCAACCCCAAATTGATTCATGTAAGTTGAAGCAGGGCAGGTGTGCTTGCTTTCCCCCCCCCATAATCTACAGTGATGATGAACCAGAGGGTGGCATTGATGTACCAGAGGGTGGCATGGGTGAAACAGAGGGTGGCAGTGGTGAAACAGAGGGTGCTGGGAACCTGTGATGATGAACCAGACGTAGAAACAACATAGTCGCGACCATTGCGATCCGACAAGTAAGTTCGCAATTGCGAACTGGTACAAAACCCGAGCAAACTGGCAGAAACCCTTGCGAACACAAAAAAAAGAAATCCGCAAATTCGCGAGAATTCGCAGATTTTGCGGATTGCGAGTTCGCAAATACGCAAATTCGCGAACGCCAGATTCGCAAAATTCGCCCATGCTTAATTAGCTCTTAGCTGTGGCGGCCCACAGGACGAATCACGTTGATGTAAAGTTCACAAAGGTGTGGGCACTCAGCAGCAGCAGCTCTCTCTTAGCTGTGGCGGCCCAAAGGACAAATCAGGATGATGCAAAGTTGACAAAGATGCGGGCACTCAGCTGCAGCAGATATCTCTTAGGTGTGGCGGCCCACAGGACAAATCACGATGATGCAACATTGGCAATGGTGCGGGCCCTCTGCGACAGCAGCTCCCTCTTAGCTGTGGCGGCCCACAGAACGAATGGTGATCTCGACCAGGCTGGCACAATGGTGGGCATTTAGCTGCTACAGCTCTCTCCTAGATGCAGGGGCCACACAGATTCAGTAAAGGTTTCAAACGGTCAAATTAAGGCAGGCTCTCAGCGGCGGCAGCTCTCTCTTAGCTGCAGTAACCTACACAGATTCAGCTAGGGTTTTGAAGGTTCAAATTCAAGCGGAATCTCAGCGGCAGCAGCCCTATCTTAGTTGCAGCGGCCCACACAGATTCAGCGAGGGTTTCGAAGGTTCAAATTCAGGTGGGCACTCAGCGACAGCAGCTCTCTCTTAGGTGCAGCGGTCCAGACAGATTCAGTGTTGGTTTCAAAGCTTGAAATTCAGGCAGGATCTCAGAGGTGGCAGCTCTCTCTTAGCTGCAGCGGCCCATACAGATTCAGCAAAAGTTTTCAGTCCGAAATTCTCACAATACAACTAGAGGCTCTGGATCACTCGAAGGAGGCCTCACCTGCAAGCAGAATTCCTCGCACAGGAATTCCGATGGCTGGTGGGGTGAAGTCTATTGTCCCTGAGACTTCAGCAGGAGGCGCTCTCAATTCAGGCTCTCAGGTAGTTTCTTCTGCAAGCTTGGTGAGAGTTTCAAAGTCCATTCCTCTGTTCACTCAGACAGAGTTAGACAAAGTTCCAGTGCAGCATTTTATACCTTAAAAGTCTTTGTTCTCTAAAGTCACAAATCACTCGATCCAGTCAGAATCAGCTCAGTGGGGTCGGGAAGCACTTGGTTTACGAGGCAACATCCTGACCTTTTAGAATGAGGGGGTCTGCTATCAGATGCCCCGTGGGAGGTGGAGCCATAATTCACCTTGCCGGGCACAGCCTTGCTCAGATCAAAGAGTCACCCCTCCCCATGCTCTGAATACTGATCTCTCTCTCCAGCCAGGTCTGACCCAGCTGGCCCTGCTGCTCCAAAACCAGACAGCCAATACACATACTAGCAAAGCCTACAGGAAAGCCTAGGCATGAAAATACCTTGTTTTCAGAAGAGGCATTTTTGAACATGGCATATATTTGTACAGTCCTTACTAAAAGGTGTGTCTCAATGTCCTGAGCATAAACAGTTCCTATCAGGGTTCTGGGGTCAGATAGGTTAATAGAAGGCAATCTTCAACCTGCCCATTCTAACCTATGAGAACGGTAGCTTCTCAATAGTAATAGTGAAATGGAGGGTAACTCGCTATTAGAACCTGCTACACAGAACAGTGAAATGGAGAATAACTTACCACTAGAACATGCTACACAGAACAGTGAAATGGAGGATAACTTGCTATTATAACATCCTACACAGAACTAGGCATTAAGGTTATCCTAAATCCTACAGTCATCCTTACACAGGGAGCATTCGCACCGTGGCACTGATTAGCAGTGGCACAGCGCCCAGAGCATCTAAATCCAGCCAATATAAAAGATAGGATGAGAATAGAGGAAGGGAGATCCACGCCAATGATGCCAGGTCTAACACGCGTCCCCTCCAGCTGAAAAGTGGGGATAACTAACCATCCCTTGGGAGTTCTCCTCATTAAGGTGGAAAAATCTGGACAGCCTGTCAGCATTGGCGTGTTCTGTACCAGGGCGGTGTTCCACCTTGAAATCCATACCCTGTAGGGAAATGGAACACCTCAACAATTTGGGATTCTCATCCCTCATCTGAATCAACCATCTAAGGGGTCTGTGGTCTGCCTGAACCCGGAACTGAGTCTAAAGAGGTATGGTCTCAGCTTCTTCAGTGTCCAGACCACAGCAATGCCTCACGCTCAATTGCACTCCAACTCTGTTCCTGGTCAAGTGACCTCCTGCTTATGAAGGCTCACACCCAGTCAACAGATCGGGGTTTGATCCATCACAGTTCCGCCACCCCAGTTAAGACATGGCCATATGCAAATCAGCCTTGACCCTGTGCCTCATGGGAACAGTCCAGACCGAACTGCCAAGCCATGTCTTCCCTGGACCGGAATCAAGCATCCTAGGACCGGTTTCTGGCTATCAGCCGTCGTCAGCCAGGATAGCTTGACTACAGTGGTGTGGAGAGCACGGGACTCACGTCTGAGCATACCCGTCCCACTCGGGTGACAAATGCAAAAACAACAGTTGATGGACAGAATGCAAAACAATGTCATACATTCACCCCAGTACAAAGATCTGGGCCTAAATCCATTTTTCTTGCTCACCACACCACCCCAGTTCAGACATGGCCATATGCACATCAGAATATGCAAATCATAACCCTTCCGGGCCAACGGTAACCACGGCTGGCCCAGCGGGGGCGATCTGCCCGCCATCTATGCCTGATTGACCCCCGCCATGTTAGTATGGCTGGGGGGTCGGCGGTAGACGGAAACATTGTCCGCCGCTTTTCCACCAGTCGACTCGTCGACCGGGCGGAAAAGGGCCATAATATGGTGGTGGTATCTGCAAGACACTGCCAACCATATTATAATGATGACAGAGATCAGCCTTTCCGTAGTGGCATTGCTGCCATGGAAAGGCATGTGGTTTTTGCTTTTGGGAGCCTGTTTGCGGGCCCCTAGGGTGTTGGGGGGTGGTGGGGGTACACTGTCACGTTGTGCATGCATTACAGCCACAATGTAGAAAATGCGGGATGTGCCCGCCAGTGTGGCGGGTGCATCCTAATTTGAATGGCGGGACTGCCGCACCTATGGCGGGTGGTCCCTATTGCTGTTGCAGTAAAGTCCGCCCACCATCGTAATAGACCCCTATGGTCTTATAGTTCCATGACTTTTTAACATCCAAGGTGAATATAAGCACCCAGTGTTTACTAGTGATATTGTGTTTTTTCCTTTTCTGTACAGGATATGTTTGTGAGCAGAAAGTGTTTCCTAGATATGGACTCAGAAAGAGATCAGGATAATGACTTAAAAGCTCAGCCAAGATCACTTGCTAAATTGAATGAGCAATATTTTACGAGTGAACAGGCAATTTTGCATCAGCATTTACAGTGATCAAAACAACATGTTTTTTCCTTTATACACCAGTGCTGGTGTGGCCTTTGCACTGATTAAAAATAGCATTTTTGCCTTACTGCATTTTTTTTTAAATTAAATATCTCAACTTCTATACAATGTTTTTTTTGTGCCTTTCTCTGTTTATAAAATATTATTCTATTTTTATAAACCTTTGTTGATTCTTTATGCAGTGTTTTCATTGTGTTACTGTTTGTGTGTGTGTGTGTGTTGTACAAATACTTTACACATTGCATCTTTAGAAATGCCTGACAGCTCTGTGCCAGGCTACCAGAGGGGGAGCACTGGTTAATTTTGTAGTGTGTACTTAACTTACCCTGATTAAAGTGGTGGTTCATGCCTGGCCTGGGTGAAATCTTCAGCAATAGGAATCCCAATTATAACAACCTCTCATTAAGCATGTTTCCTGTTGTTCATTTAATGTTATGCATATTACCCGATGGTCAAACAATTCTGAAGTAGGACAAAACCCCTGAGAAAGTTGCATCATTAGTGAACAAACCACAGATTCCTGGCAGCTTCAGTTCATGCCTGATTGATTCCAAAAACAAACTACTAATTAGAGTCCCTGCTAAGTTTGAGAGGGCTTGCACCTCTGGAAAGCTGCTCACCATGAACACTGTTTATACCTGTCATTGCTAAGGTGATATTCCTCCAACTTTCTGCCTGCTTACCTCCACTTTATGCTGTATCTTTTTGTTGGCCTTGGACTTTACTACTGATAACAAGTGCAAAAGTGCATATGTGTCCCCAATAAACATAGTGACATTGGTGTTTACCTGATTGGCATATTTAGTTTACTTTTAAGTATTTTGTAATGGGATATACCATATACGTAGGGACTGTAATGTAGCTGCTACTAGTGGGCCAGCAGCACTGGTTGTGCCACATACACAAATAGCCTTTCAAACCTTTTTCAGACCTTCCATTGCAAAGCCTGTGAGTGCTGTTTACTTTTACTTCAACTTGGCATTTAAAACCACTTGCCACATCTTCAACTACTCTTTTATTACACATAAATCACCCCTAGCATAGGCCCTAGGAAGCCCTAAGGACATTGTGCTGTGTATGTAAAGGTAGGACATGTATGTTTAATTTTTACATGTCCTGGTAGTGACAAACAGCTGCATCTGTTTTTCACTACTGTGAGGCCTACTCCTCTCACAAGCTAGCATTGGGGATTCCTAAAACCACCTTTAAGCTGTAATTCCTAATTAGGAAGGAGTAGCTGCATCATGGTAATAGTAAATCCTCTTTACTGCTAAAGTTGGATTTAGCATTACTATTTTAGAAATGCCACTTTTTGAAAGTGGACATTTCTCTGCTCTCGCTGCTCTGAATGACTTATACACGTCTGGGCTGGGCGACAGCCCCAAATACAGGAAGGGTGTGTGTGGCAGGGAACTCCTCTGCATTCTGATAGCATTACTTAGCATGAAGGGGAGAGAGAGCTGACAATTACATCTAAATATGCAGTGTCCTGTGTCCCACACAAAGGGCTGATTAGCCACCTCAGTTGGGGGCGGGATGACAGGGGACATTCACAATTCAATGGGCTCCTTTAAAGTTTCCCCCAGTTCAAAGATACATTTGGGTATAAGTACTGGGGCTTTGACCCTACCATAACATTACACTACTGGACATGTGAAGTACTTTGCCAGGAGTAAGGATTACAGTGCTACGAGAATTGGACCTCTGCCTGACTGACTGTTCTTAAAGAATTGTGTCACTGCTGTGCTGAGCTACCCTGCTGCCTGATGGTCTCTGCCCTGCTGAGGACAAGGCCTGGACCCATCTCACTTGAACCTTGAATGACTCCAAAGGATTGCTGGCTTGCCTTCTGTTTCTGAATTCTCAGGGACATCAAAGATTTCCTGAAAAATTGCTGCTGTTGAACTCTGTCATCTGTGAGTCCTCCTTTGCCTGAGGGGCCCCTCCGATCCTCGGCCTCAGAAGGGGGTTCTGCAACTGCTTTGCTTCAAAACAAATGCATAGTCACCCTTGCACCAATTGGAAACGAAGCAGTGCCATTTGATGCCTATGCAGTGCTGATCATTTAATATCCCTGCACAGCTTGACAATGACATGGGACGCAACTGTGAGGTTCGACGATGATGCCTCACAATCCGAGGTCCCGACATTGAAGCTCGACGAAAATGCAGCACCAGCATTGCAAGGGTTTCGGCAACAATACAGTACCCGACTGCGAGGTTGGACTTCGACGCATTTACCTGACTGCGTGAATCGGAACTGACACATCATACTCTTAACAGCAAAACCTTGCTCCATCCAAGGTATTTTGTCAGCTGGACTTGTTTGAGTCATATTGCTGGCCTGACCTCCATCGCAGTCACTCTGAATTTTAGATTTACCATGATCTAGTTCAACCTCAAGTAAACATTTAGCGGTATTGACTTATAAGCAATGTTTTTGTGTGCATTCTTTAAAAATCCCTAATTGCAGTTCTACTTATTGGATATTTGTTGTTTTGTCTTGATTTTCTCAAACAAAGTCTTTTTTTGGTGTTTTCATTCTGTTACAGTGTGTGTGTCGTACAAATACACAGTGCCTCTGCTAACCAGAAATCCCAGTCTTAACAAGCACATTTCGAGAATAATCTTTAGTACCTTTGGGGAAGTATGGGCATTCATGGCTCATTGTGATATGTTTACCTATCGTCATTATCATAGAGAAATTAAATTAATTTATTATACTATAACCAGTAGTACCTTTATATTAGGGCACAGTTTTTTTTAGACATAGCGCTTCACTGGCATAATGTGTACTGTGCTTTGTTTGTGAAAGTAAATAAGCTAACCAACTTCCCTCATCAACAGCCACATTCCAGACTCCCGGAAACATGCAACTGTCACTCCCCTGCTCAAGAAACCATCCTCTGATGTAGCCATGCTTTCTAACTACAGATCAATCTCCCTTCTACTGTACCTGGTAAGTTCTTAGAAAAACTAATCAACCAATGCCTTACCGACCACTTCATGAACCTCCATCCCCTAAACATGACACAGTCTGGATCCACGCTACTCACTCTACAGAAACAGAACAGGTTGACAACATTCATAACATTCATATGATCCTTGATAGAGGAGACAAGGTAGCCCTCTTTTTCCTGGACCTCTTTGCAGAATTTTACCTAGTCTTGCATACCATTATCTTCAACAGCTTGCACACGATTGGCTTTCAAGAAGAAGCTCTCTACTGGACCTGCTCCTTCTTCATGGCTAGAACACAAGTTTCAACCTAGCACCTTATCCCATAAACTCATCTGTGGAGTGACTTAAGTTACCTTGCTGAGCCACATGCTTTTCAATACATACATGATCCCTTCAGCCAACATCATTTGCACAAACAAGATCAACATACTCCCCTACTTTAACAACATGCATTTCATACTTTCCGTTGATACAAGACCACAATACAAGACACAATTTCGCTGCTTGAATGGCCAAGCCCCTTAACTGGATGAAAGCCAACTGTCTGAAGCTTAACACCCACAAGACAGAAGTGATAATCTCTGGCAAGAATGAATCACTGACAAAATATCAAGTACCACAATGTCGAGGTACAAAAATATTGTGACAAACATTTTGAAGTCAAGAACATTGACATCCTATCTACATCATAATAAGTACAAACATATTTAAAAAAAATTGATGTCTAAAATATCATTGTTAAAAATATCGTTTTTTAAATGTTAAAGAAATAATGCAAAATAAAGTAAATAAGACGTATAATTAAAAGAAACATAGTTAAAAATATTTTTGAAAGTTTAAAAATCATAACAAATATATATAATGTTAAAATAAATTAAACATATACATATAAAATATAATATATATAATTACTTAATAATATTCATAATAATTATTTTGATAACTTATGCATTTTTAAAAACATTTTATAAATTATGAATACATATATAAACATACACGAATAATATAAATAAAAATATAAATATTAGATATAACAAATTTAAAAACAACAATATGTGTATACTTTTAAAAATGAATTATGCATAAAATTAACTAAAAGAATTTGGGTAAATATTGGATAGAAGAGGGGATAAAATTACTATTCCAACTCCAGAGAGTGCAACAGTAGGGAACGTTTTGGATAGCGTAGTGGTAAAAATAACTGTACCAACTCCAAAGAGTGCAACAGTAGGGAAAGTGTTGGATAGCATAGGGGTAAAAATTACTATTCCCACTCCAGTGAGTGCAACAGTAGGGAAAGTGTTTGATAGCATAGGGCTAAACATTACTATTCCCACTCCAGAGAGTGCAACAGTAGGAAAGTGTTGGATAGCGTAGGGGTTTAAAATTACTATTTCCACTCCAGTGAGTGCAACAGTAGGGAAACTGTTGGATAGCGTATGGGTTCAAATCACTATTTCCACTCAAAATCGTGCAACAGTAGGGAATATGTTGGATAGCGTAGTGATAAAAAATTACTATTCCCACTCAAGTGAGTACAAAAAGTAGGGAAAGTGTTGAATAGCGTAGGGGTAAAAATTACTATTCCCACTCCAGTGAATGCAAAAGTAGGGAAAGTGTTACATAGCGTAGGAGTTATGATAGCATTTCCAACTCCAGAGAGTGCAACAGTAGGGAAAGTGTTGGATATCATTGGGGAAAACATACTAGTCCCACTCCAGAGAGTGCAACAGTAGGGAAAGTGTTCGATAGTGTAGGGGTTAAAAATAACATACTTATCATTTTTTTATATTAAATAATGAATTAATAATAAATTATAAATGCATTATTTATGAATACCAATAAAATAAAATGTATAATCACTTTAATAACATTTTAATTACTTCCCACTTTATTCCCCAATAAACCCCCAACCCGCTCTGCGTAAAAATGAACACAATTATTATAGCAATACCAATAAATAATAATCAATACAAATTAATTACCAATTAATAATTAATTAACAATAAATTAGTTATCAATACCAATACATATTAAGTATTATTACTTAATTATAATAACTTATTTTCCACCCTATTCCCCTACAAAAAACACCCCACTCCTAAACTAAATTAACACAATTAATATATTTATCAATTAATAAGTTATTACAAATTAATTACCAATTAACAATCAATAAACAATACATTAATTATCAATAGCAACAAATATAAATTATTAATTAATATATTATAATTATTTTACTTCGCACCCTACTCCCCTATAAACCCACAACCCGCTCTGATAAAAAATAACACAATTAATATAATTATCAATCAATACATTAATAAAAATAATTACCAATTAATTACTAGTTACTAATAAATGAATTGTCAATCCCAATAAATAAATATTAATCTATACTAAATTACAATTAAATTACTTCCCACCCTATTCCCCTGTAAACGCACAACCCGCTACAGAACTAACATGCAAAATATAATTACAAATAATCAATAATTTCTAAAAATCATGATTTAATTTACTATAATTATATCAGTTCCCACCCTGTTTCCCTATAAACCCACAACCCGCTACAGTACTAAAATGCAAAATTCACTTTAAAAAAAATGACCAACTTCTAAACATTTAAGGGGTCATTAGGATGGAGGATTTTCCGCATCCTCCGGGCCGGCGGAAGCCACCGCCGGCCCGGAGGATGCGGAAAATCCTCTGCGGACCCACCAGGACCCACCGCCACATTAGGATGGCTGGTGGGTCATGGTTTAGGTCTGCAGCTTTTCCGCCGCGGCTGGCTTACAACCGTGGCGGAAAAGCACTAAAATGGTGAAGGTGTCTCTTAGACACCGTCAACCAGATTAGGATGTGCTTGGGAACATGCTTTTCCGCGGCGGCTTTTCCGCCGTGGAAAAGCATGTGTAACTGCACTGCAGGGGCCCATTGCGGGCCCCCTAGGTGTAGTGGGGGGTGGGGGTGCACATGGGGGGTACCTATGGTACCCCCCTGCATTTGCGTGCACAATGCAGCAGGCACCGCGCGGTGCCTGCCGCTTTGTGCACGCAAATGCTGTGAATGCATTTTTAACATTGCTGCGGGTGCAGCTTGAAGCTCCACCCGCAGCAATGTTAAAAATAGAGGATGTGACCGCCACCCTGGCGGTCACATCCTAATCTGCACAGAGGGAACGCCGCAGCCCATGCGGACGTTCCCTCATGCTCTGGGGTCGCGGACGGACTCAAGTCCGTCCGCGATCCTAATGACCCCCTTAATACATATATTTTTAAAATAATACAAAACATAACAAAACATGTGAAACACATACATATAAAATACACACTAAAATACTTAACAATAACATAAACATAGATAATATTAACATTAATATTTTTGCTATTGATATTACTAAGTTCGACATTAAAAAAAACGATTTTTCTTACCTTCAGGTCGATATTTTTGTCACCGATATTCTTGATGTCGATATTCTGTCCCTAAGATATTTAAAACTCAATATTTATGTAGGTTGAAATAAAAAACTAGATATTATGTCTGTGCACCAGCAAGAACACCTCACCATTAAACTCAAACTGGTGGCATGTCAAATGTAGGCCCACACCCATGCACATTACCTATTCCAGGAACCTTGTTCTAATTAGAAACAGTAAACTGGATATGACAGTGCTAGTCAATGTCATCAATGCATTCTGCTTTCAAACACTGAAGATGCATTGAAAGAACTTCAAATAGCTCACATGCAACAACAGAAAAATGGTCACTCATGCCCTAATCACCTGCGTGTTGGAATATAGGTAGGCTGTCCTGTTTTCAGTTTCTATTTTGGTAAATTCTGGTGGGGTTTTTTCAGTGTTTTCAATATCTTAAAAAACTGTTGTTATCATTGGTTACACATTTTCACGCCACTAAAAACAACAGAAAAAGTGTTTTTCCAGTGTTTTTGGAACGTTTTGCTTTTATCAGCATGCTTTCTGCACTGAAAAACATGGTATATAGACAGTGTACGTATAGCGTATATGAGGTCCAAAGAGATTTTTGCAAATGAACCTTATTGTAGTACACCATACAATACTTCTTCAGTGAGTCTTTGGTCATGTGCGCTCGTGCTTTCCTTCCCATATAAACTTCTGTGAAAAGGCCCTCTCAGCATTCATAGCCCCTTGGGCTGGGAACCATCAACTAAGGGACACAGTTAGGATGACTCTTTCTTTGATGCCACATAAAGCACGAATTGATAAATATTTGCGTTTTAGTTCCTGGGCATAAGAAAACAGTGCACCAGAATGGACTAAAAAGTCAATAGCATCCCTCCTTAACTCTGAAGATTGTAAAGATGCTTTCAGCATACCATCTAACAAGTGGCAAGGATCTCCTACAGGGAATCACTTCAGCTCGGGTATCAATTTTGACAGGTCATCACATACATGTTTTATATACGTAGCTCAATCACTACAAATACAAACAATATCACTCCAATCTTTGTTGAACTTGGAAAGAACCTTTTTTGCAGAGCATAACAAGTGACACTGCGTTCCATGTTTTCCAAAAGTCTGGTGTCACGTTTTCACCACTATCCCAGATGCTTGGTGATATATATATACTTGTCACTATACCTTGCGTTTAATGTTTAAAGCCTGAGGCTTACTATCAATACTGTCCCACTAGAAACTATGGTCTGATGTAGTAAGGGTTTTTACCCATTCTCTGCAGGTAAATGTGATGACACATATTAGGAAAGATTTGTATGAAACTAGCCGTTTTACCTATCAGTGAAAGAATCAAATGCAGCCAAAATATCAAATGTGAGTTTGATATCTCCTGATTCTCTAAAGTTTGTAAAATAATTAATCTAAACCTAAAACGTTAAACTAAAACCTGCATCTTTAGACCAAAGGCCATAAAACTGAAAAAAGTAAAAGGAAGAAGAAACAATATTTTAGTGGCATCCCTAAAGAACAAAACTCAAGAAGAATAATGTCAGCCAGTCTTTCCTACTACTAACTTGTATAACAAAGTTACATTTTATTGAACCCTTTAGTAAGAACAAAATGACTCTTTCACTTTCTTTTTTCTTTCTTTGAATGGCATTTAGTTTGTGGTTGTGCAGGTGTTTTTTCAGTGTTTATATGTTTTCACCGGTGAGGGCTATTTTTCTTTCAGTGGGGTTTTATCAGTTATTATAGGTTTAAACCTAAAACCCCACAGCCTAAATATAGGCTTCCTCCATGCCTGGATAATAAATCATCAAGACCTCAACCATCTAAAACGTGGCAGTCAGACTCATTCTCTGCCACCCACACAAAACTCACATCACACCACATCTCTGGGTGCTTCACTGGCTCCCAATACACAAATACACTCATTTCCAATTCCTCACAAATATTCGTGGAACTACACAATTTAGGCCCCAGCTAACTTGACAATCGCCTATCCTTCCTCCAACAATCCAGGTATCTCTAGTACCCAGGAAAGCTAGTAATACATATCTCATGCATGATATAAAGCGGCCATCCTCGCATATTGCCCAGGACATCCACCTCTTTTCTTGAATTCTAAAGAATTTGAAGACCTGGCTTTTGAATTAACTAACGTACCATATGCAGGACTAGGCACAAAAATCTTCTTAGCACCAGAATACCTTTGAGTGATAACAGGCTTTACAAATGAACACAATACAACACATCAATTAATGGATGTATTCCAGTCAATTAAAACTCAACCCTGATAAAAACTGAGCTTGTTCTAACAGGGGAGTCCACCAACCCCTGGAATTCCAGTTTCTGGCCATCTTTGGGCACCCCTCCTCGACCAGTCAACTCTGTAAAAAGTCTTGGAGTTATCATCTGTAGCGACTTCTCCTTGAAGCCTCAAATCAATGTGGTAGTGTCCTTCTGCTTTTTCCACCTTCGCAAAATCTGAAAAATGTGTAGGTTCCTGACCACAGAAGCCCTCCCCCTTGTGATCTTGGCCCTGATAGCCTCTCGCATTGATTATGCAAATGCTCTTTATGGTTGCATTCCAGCATGCCAACTTCATCGCCTACAGCTCGTTCAAAATCAGGCAGCTAGGCTCATCCTTCGCCAACCTAAGCATCAACATGTTAGACCCTTGATGAAGAGCCTTCATTGGCTTCTGGTAGCCAAACGTTGTGTATTCAAGCTGGACTGTACCATCTTCAAGGCCCTTGCTGATCAAGGCCCTGCCTACATTTCTTCCAGAATCCAACGTTATATCCCCTCACGTGAACTTCGTTCCTCCCATCTTCACTTGCTTACTATTCCCATCTTTTAGCGAAAAAAACACGGTGGCCTTAGGTTTTCTTTTTTGGCTGCCCCGTTTCTGGAATTCCCTTTCCAATGAGCTGAGATGTGCAACTCACTATACTCAATTCAGAACTCTTTTGAAAACTTTCCTTTTTTCACAAGCATTTGAATAACACCTCAAAGATCCTTACTGCCGCAAGCTTTCTGTTTTAGCGCCATGAAACCGCTTGGTGTAAGTGCGCTTTGGAAATTATTTTAACATAACATAACATAACACCACAAACATCTCATATTGAAACATTTGACAGTGCCTGATGTAAATTGCTAATTGCATAAAGTTTACGAGGAATGCATAGTTAAAAAATCCCACATTTGAAAATGAAGAACCTTTGCAATTTCATGAACCCACAGTTTTAGGCTCTCCTATTCCTGAATGGTTGTGGTAGTATTCCAACTTTGATTGATATCTGCTGAGAACGGTTTGTCCAATATTTTTAGGTGTTCATAGTTATTTTTTATGAAATATGTAAAGGAGCATTTTTAACAATAATATACATATCCTGAACCTGCAACAAGTTTCAAAGTAACATCAAATAATTAATTTGTAATGCCTTGGAAAATATAGAGAGAATAATTTAGACTTTGGCATGCGGAGTATAGTACAATCAAAGGAAGTGATGTCACATCAGTTTCACTTGTATGGAAAGTTAGATGGACAGCTGCCATCAGTTTTTACGGCTGTTCATTAAACTCACAGGGTGCGGGGGGTCATTATAGTGTATGTGCTCTCCGTAACTGCCAGGATTTACTTGGCTGTGATAAACAGAAAAAAGACATTACACTGTCTCCCCTAAATACAGTGGTTGGTGTAATGTCCTTCATCCAACCACCTCTATTCCTGTTGGCCATTAGTTGTAATGACCGCATTGTAATGGCATACATTGTAAATGCATGTGATGTAACGTGGCCTATTCCATGCGGCTATGGGAGGGGCTTTACAGGTGAGCATCTGGTGCTGTGAGTGGTTGTGTTGGTGAGTGAGTAGGTGTGTGTGTGCCTCTATGGTGGAGTGAGTAGATGTGTGAGTACAGGTATTTTTAAAACTATTTCCTAACTACAACATCCCTGAAACCTTTGATTTTTAAGTGTATTTTGATGTTTATTTAAATACTAGGTGTGTTTGCAGAGTGGTGGAGGAAGAGGACAGGACCTCCGATGTGCTCTCAGCAATTCTGCTGTATGGGACATACTGGATGTAACAGGAGGGGTTGTTGGCCACCAAGGACCCTCAGCAGCCAAGCACATTTCATCTCCCAGCCAGTAGTGCACCAGGAGGTAATTTTGCAGAGTGGTGGAGAAAGGGGCAGGGCTTCATATCTCCTCTCAGCAAGCCCGCTGTGTGGGACTTACTGGAGGTAACAGGAGGGGGTATTGGCCCCCAAGGAGCCTAAGAACACAATGGGACTTCATCCCACAACCAGTAGTGCGCAAGGTAGTGCATTTGCATAGTGGTTTGGAAAGGGGGTGGGGCTTCCTGCAAGCTTGCAGCAATCCCACTGTGTGGGACTTACAAGAGTTTACAGAAAGGTTTGTTGGTCCTTTCGGACTCTTAGCATCTAAGGGGACTTCATCTACCAAACAGTAGTTAACCAGGAGGCATGCTTGCATAGTGGTGGAGAAAGGGGTTGGGTACCTTGGATTACCTCTCAACAATCTGGCTGTGTGGAACTTACTGGAGGTGATTTTTGGCCTCCAAGGACCCTCATCAGCCAAGGGGATTTCAACCCCCAACAAGTTGTGTGCCAGGAAGCCCCTTTGCAGAGTTGCTGAGAAAGGGGGTGGAGCCTCCGGTAAATTCACCTGGGTCGGTGTTCCTGTTAAAAAAAATATTAGGGGGAGCTGCATACTGCTCTGTACCAATTTTTGCCCCAGGGACCCCATCTCCGGGGGCCCAGGCTTTTCTTTAATAATCATTTTAATTAGGATCCTTCTGGGTCCACCCCAAGAGGCTAGGGGTTCTTAGTATTCCTAATCTGTTTGTTTCTTGTTGGTACTCTGCTGAAGCCAAATCCTAAGATGGCTGCCAACACTTCCGAGTTTGAAGTGTTTGCAGCCGTTCAGATTTGAGTATGGGGACTGACAGATCCTCAGAGGATCCATGTACCTATATATACAAATTTTAATTTCTTTTATAACCCCGCAACTGCTGAACAGATTTACAACAATTCAGCAAAAAGACCCCCCATTGGACAAATATCTACCTTTGTGCCAAATTTGATGAAATTCTGTTCTGCATTTTGAGCTGTAGGCGTGTCTAAAGTTTTAATGGGAATTAACATGGGAAATGCATGTTTTCTGACCCACCTTTTTCTTGGCCCCTGCTTGACGGATAACCCTGAAACTTTCCATGTGCAACAAGAATCACTGGGGCACTTTTTTGGACAAAATGTTGTGAAGTTTTGGAAATCAAAAAAAGCCAAAGATACAGGCAAGTCAAATAACACTCTTCCTATGGATACTAGGTCCTAACTAGAAATACTAACCTAGTTTTGGTTAGCAGTTATGCAGCAGTCATGAAGAATAGATGACATCTTGAATGACCTTCATACTTAATCACTCCCAAGCCTTCACAGTGCATTTAATGGTGCAGGCTTTTACTTCCAATTGAAGGCTTGTGTCCCAATCAGTGAGCTAATCATTGTATCTATCTCCAGCTGAACATGCTGCACGAGTACGGTGAGGCAATACCAGTGGTAAGAAAAGTGTGCCAGGTTACTCAGATAGTATAGCTCTGGATTTAGAGCCTCAGCAACCCCCATAAATATAGACCTTTGGGTAGAATGACCATTTTCGGGGGCCTTAATGTCTCACTATGGACAATGGGAGGGCTATCCAGCAATCAGCTTGCACCATGATCTTTGTGATGGCCACCCCATTGTTGTTGCGTATTACCAAATGTGAGTTGTAGTGCACCCAGATGCCTAGGAATTTGAGGGAGTCCATGCATCATTTAAATGGGAAATATGATGAGAAGATTTTCATTTTGTTAGTGAGTAGGAAGATTTAGGGTTTTCTGAGGGTTAATAATATTGAGCAATGTGGGTATGTTAACAAACAAATATTGGAGTTTGGGTAGTATGACTATTTTCATGATGCCTCTACATCCCACTATTGACAGCAGGAGCGCTATCTATGATGCAACCTGATCTTCTATCTTTGTGATGGCCAACCTGTAGTTGTCCCATGTAACCGAATGCAAGTCTTACTTTATCTTTACCTTCATTGGCAAATACAACACTGTATAATTTTCTTGGGAGATCAGAACACACTTTCTCCTCTTACAAAAAGCTTAGAAAACATGGCTATCTTAGACAAAGTAGGACTCTTTACCAGCCATTGCAATAGCTGTGTTTCTGTTGGACTAGCACCTTGAACCTAGGGATGGGTGGACGTTCAATATTTCCCTCTACAAAGGTCCATGGAGTAAGCCAAAAACTCAACGAGATTCTGTGGATTTCCTCGAGTGGATGCTTTTTTGTATGCTGTGATGCTCGTGCTAATTGTTAGCACCCGGAATCTGTCCTGCATTGTAAAATCATTGGGAATGCACCATGCTGGCCAGGGGGCACTGCTTTTCTCTGCCGCACTAACAGGTTTTCAACTTGAGCAGCAGTTTTCTCACTGTGAGGGGCAGCTTTCTCAATGCAAGCTGTTGCAGCCTGCCATGACCACCTGTGTTGGGAAATCTCGCTGAGAGGTAGTATAGCACTTAATTTTCTCACTAGCATGCACCATCAAACTATTGGTGACCTGCACACAAGAAAAATCTCCACCGCACAGTGATCGGTGGAGTTTTTCTGAAACTCCAACTCTAAACAGCAAAGCCAAAACACCACTAACTTCACCAGTGGAGCAGAGCTTACAACCCACTCTACTTGAAACCCCTTGCTGATATGTGCTCTCTATCATCTGAAAATGAGTTTCTGTGCATTATATTGATGTGTTGCAATGGTCCTGAAATCTATGAAGAGGGAAGAAGAAGAAAGTGCTTGAATCAATGAAAATATGTGGGTTCATTTTTTCCAAAATGCAGGGTTAACCTAATACAAGCAAATGGAAAACAAAAAAACTATGTGGGTGAAGCTGGGTCTTTGCTGCTCCAAGCTCCAATAGGAGCAATAACGTGCTAATCAAATCCAAAGGCTTTCAGAATTCTGGGGTCTTTCTCAAAGTACAGCTGAACATCAGTGGCTGCATAGTCATGACTTCTGCTGGCTGAAGTCGAAGTACAATAAGGCAAAAACGAAAGGTAAGAACATTTTTGTCAACAATATGAGAGTTGCCAGGCCTCCATGACAAGGATGCCCAATCGATTTTTTTTTAAAGAAATAAACATTCAAACTGGGGATTTGCTTCTGTAAAGCAAAATGGTAGCAAACAAGATGACCTAGGAGTTGTTACCCTCACATTAGCAACACTGGTCTTTTTCCTTTTTGTGACTGCCAACCTTTAATGGGGGACATGAACAGTAAGTAGACAGAGTTGAAGAACTGCCATAAATATTGTGGGACTTATGATGTGGTTAAGCTAGTGGTCCTGTGGCCGTACAACTTTTTGGGGTAAGCGTTGACAGCTGGAGCTCTACTATCAGAAACCAAGTTGCCCCACCTTGATTTAGAACCCTGAAGTAAGCAGAAGAGACATCCATGAATTTTTGGCAGTTGGCCCTTTTACATACACCCCTAATAGCCCTGATGCTGTAAGTACTCCTACTTTTGCCAACATCATTGGTTAATCATAGGACCTATACAAATATGCATATGTATTATATTAGTATAGGAAGCTCAATGAGTATCTGAACAAATAACACAGACATTAAATCACTTTGCGGTCATAGTCTATCTTGAGTTTTTCATCAGCACATTTTTTAGCTCTCTATTTTTCAAACTGTATATAATGGGATTACACAGTGGAATGAGTGCAGTGTAGGTCAGAGATAATATCTTGTTGTCTTTCATTGAATAGGCTGATGTTGGTCGCATATATGTAGAACAAATGGATCCATAGAACAAAACAACAACAGTGAAGTGTGAGGCACATGTTGAAAACAACTTCCTCCTCCCTTCTGCAGACTTGATTTTCAGGACGGCTGAAATTATGTTGACATAAGATGTGATGACTAATATAAATGACATCACTGGGACTGTCGCACCAAGGATGTAGGTCTGTGTCTCAAGAGCATGAGTGCTGGAACAGGAGAGCTTCATCAGAGCTGTCACATCACAAAAGAAGTGGTTGATTGTGTGGGATGCACAGAATGATAGCTTAGACATTAAAACTGTGTGTGGGGTTGGATCTATGAGACCAACTAACCAGCATCCAGCTGTCAACCCAATACACACAGCCCTATTCATGATGGTCAAATAACGCAGGGGGTGGCAGATTGCCACATACCTGTCATAAGCCATGATTGTGAGGAAAAAGAATTCTGTGGAGGCTATGCCAACAATAAAGTGCATCTGGAGCAAGCATTCTGTGAGAGAGATGAATGTGCCATTACGAAAGAAGCGAGCCAGCATTGGCGGGAAAATTATTGAGGTGTAAGTGATGTCAATGAGGGCCAGGTTTGTGAGTAAGAAGTACATAGGAGAGTGCAGTTGGGAACTACAGCAAACTGCTGTCACAATAACAAGATTTCCAGTCAGAGTAAAAAGGTAAATCAGTACAAAAGAAACAAAAAGCACAACTTGAATCTGTGGAAAGTCTGAAAACCCTACAATAAGAAACTTTTCCACCAAGGTTAGATTCTGTTCTTTCATTTCTCCAGAGATCCAGCTCTGCTGTGATATCTGAAAGGAAAAACATACATTCATAGTTATTGTTGCTTGATTATTTGTTAAAATATTAATGTAAACATTTTGGCCTCACTTAGGGATTAGCGGTCATTGCACATCCCCCGTTTCAGGAGGAAACTCTAAATTTGGAGTACGATTCAACAGCTGAATTCTCCTACAGTAACATTCTCATTCGGATGGACATTGTAGTTCATATTATTTAGAATTTTCTTCAAGAACAGGACCATTCTCAGTACCCTCCAATCTCTAAGTGAGGTCCTTTATTATCTTTGCAACCATTCATTTTTCTATTCAAGTCCTGGAACTTGTAACATAGATATTAAACTTTCATTAAGTGCATCAATCCAACATGTGGTCACAATACATAACAAGCATTGGCATAGCCAATAGATCTCCACTTTGGGAACTTGTACGTGTTTAGCCACAGATATTGAATTTACCTTTGTCTTTAAGCTGTGCTGTAAAGAAGTCTGCAGCATGCTGAAAAGTTATAATAAAGAAGTGTCAGAAGCATTTCTGTTACCTTAGATATGACCAAAAAAGCAGTATGTGCAACTAAACAACCATATTAAAAAAGTATTAAAAATCATGTCTTGAGTTTTTTTTGTCCTTTCAATGTTGGCAACTTGTATCTGCCAGGCCCAGTGTTAAAGATTGCAGGAATCTGTTAGCATGACCTGAAAGCCATTGTGTACTTGGCAGTCCTCTTAGTTAGCCATGTGCTTGCCATGTGCTTTCTCACTCTTCCAGAGCCTTGCAGATGCTCAGAAAGGCATAGCTGTCGGAATGCATCTGCTCTTATGTTATAACTGTCAGGCTATTCTTGCTGATGTAAGGCGAAATGTCTCCCCTCCCACTTTATTTAGAAAGCACATTTTGTATAGCCATATTAGTCAGTAAGTATTCTTGTATGTGCCAGTATCTTCCCTTGGTTTTATGCTGACTATGTAACCTATGCATATATATGGCCGCTGTTCTCTGCACTCCGTAGAATGCCTCCTACAGTGGCCTGAGGGTACTGTAGGACATAGTCTCCCTTATGTGATGTTAATAAATGCATTGTTTTATATTACATATTTACAACAAGGGGTGGTGAGGGACAGAGTCTCTGAATTAAACAGAATACTCTCACCCAGTCAAGAGATCAGGGCTAGATCTCCTTTCTGGTAAAGAATTGGCTTGGTAGTTTAGTCTGCCCTGTTCCCATGATGCACTGGGCCAGGGACAGACTGATTTGCATATAGCCAGGTTCTGAGCTGGGATGGGGCAGTGAGATAAATAACGGTGATGGATCAAGCCCTGATCTTTGGACTGGGTAAGAGTGGTCTGCTCAATTCAGACACTCTGTTCATCACCACCCCCTTTTGTAAATCGATTTTGGCCACTATAGGTGTGGCAGGGTATACTCAGACATGAGTCCCTTTCTCACTGCTCCATCAGGATTCAAGCAAGCCGGGCCGAAGAGGCTGAAATGCCAGAAACCGGTCCCCGGTAGCTTGTCTCCTTTCTGGTAAAGAATTGGCTTGGTAGTTTAGTCTGCCCTGTTCCCATGATGCACTGGGCCAGGGACAGACTGATTTGCATATAGCCAGGTTCTGAGCTGGGATGGGGCAGTGAGATAAATAACGGTGATGGATCAAGCCCTGATCTTTGGACTGGGTAAGAGTGGTCTGCTCAATTCAGACACTCTGTTCATCACCACCCCCTTTTGTAAATCGATTTTGGCCACTATAGGTGTGGCAGGGTATACTCAGACATGAGTCCCTTTCTCACTGCTCCATCAGGATTCAAGCAAGCCGGGCCGAAGAGGCTGAAATGCCAGAAACCGGTCCCCGGTAGCTTGTCTCCTTTCTGGTAAAGAATTGGCTTGGTAGTTTAGTCTGCCCTGTTCCCATGATGCACTGGGCCAGGGACAGACTGATTTGCATATAGCCAGGTTCTGAGCTGGGATGGGGCAGTGAGATAAATAACGGTGATGGATCAAGCCCTGATCTTTGGACTGGGTAAGAGTGGTCTGCTCAATTCAGACACTCTGTTCATCACCACCCCCTTTTGTAAATTGTTTTATATTACAGCCTCTGTGCCAATCTCTTATTTGTTGGTTTAAAAGGACCAGGTGTATCAGTGAACCCCTTAGAAGTTTTTTATTTCATCACCAATGGTAGCTTGCTGTGTTTTTTTTGTTATTGGGGCATAAATAACAGAAGGGTGAAGGTCAGTCAGTCAGTTAGTGAAAGTGAGTGAGAGAGTCAGTCAATGAGAGAGAGTCAGTCAGTGAGAGAGTGAGTGAGAGAGTCCGTCAGACAGTAAGAGTGAGAGAGTCAGTCAGTCAGTGAAAGAGTGAGAGTCAGTCAGTGAGAGAGTGAGAGTCGGTGAGAGAGTCAGTCAGTGAGAGTGAGAGAGTCAGTCAGTCAGTGAGAGTGAGAGAGTCAGGCAGTCAGTGAGAGTGAGAGAGTCAGTCAGTGAGAGTGAGAGTCAATCAGTGAGAGTGAATGAGAGTGAGAGAGTCAGTCAGTAAGTCAGTGAGTGAAAGAGAGTGAGTCATTGAGATAGTCAGTCAGTGAGAGTGAGTCAGTCTTTTAGCGAGAGTCAGTCAGTCAGTGAGAAAGAGTCAGTCAGTGAGAGAGAGACAGTGTGAGAGAGTCAGTGAGAGTTAATCAGTCAGTGAGAGAGAGTCAATCAGTGAGAGAGAGTCAAACAGTCAGTGAGAGTGAGTCAGTCAGTCAGCGAGAGAGAGTGGGAGAGTCACTCAGTGAGAGAGTGTACACGTATGTCAGTGAGAGTGAGTCAGTCATTAAGATTGAGTCAATCAGTCAGTCAATGAAAGAGAGAGGGAGAGTCAGTCAGTGAGAGAGAGTGAGAGAGTCTGTCAGTGAGAGTCTGTAAGTGAGAGTCCGTCTGTGAAAGTGAGTCAGTGAGAGTGAGTCAGTAAGAGAGAGTCAGTCCGTTAGTAAGGGTGAGTCAGTGAGAGTGAGTCAGTAAGAGAGAGTCAGTCTGTCAGTGAGAGTCTGTCAGTCAGTGACAGTCTGTCAGTGAGAGTGAGTCAGTCAGTGAGAGTCTGTCAGTGAGAGTGAGTGAGTGAGTCAGTCAGTCATTGAGTGAGTCAGTCAGTCAGTGGGAGAATCAGTCAGTGAGAGAGTCTGCCAGTGAGAGTCTGTCATTGAGAGTGAGTGAGTCAGTCAGTCAGAAAGAGTGAGTGAGTCAGTGAGAGAGTGGGAGAGTCAGTGAGAGAGTATGTCACTAATAGTCTGTCAGTGAGAGTCTATCAGTGAGAGTCTGTCAGTGAGAGTGAGTCAGTGAAAGTGAGTTAGTGAGAGCAAGTGAGTGAGTCAGTCAGTGGGACTGAGTGAGTCAGTCAGTCAGTGAGAGTGAGTGAGTCAGTCAGTCAGTGAGAGTGAGTGGGAGAGTCAGTCAATGAGTGAGAGTGAGTGGGAGAGTCAGTCAGTGAGTGAGAGAGAGGGGAAGAGTCCGTCAGTGATAGTCTGTCAGTGAGTGTCTGTCAGTGAGAGGTAGTGAGTCAGACAGTCAGTGAGAGAGTGAGTGAGTCAGTGAGAGTGAGTCAGTAAGAGTGAGTCAGTGAGAATGAGTCAGTGAGAATGAGTCAGTGAGTGTCTGTCAGTGAGAATGAGTCAGTCAGTCAGGGAGAGAGAGTGGGAGAGTCTGTCAGTGAGAGTGAGTCTGTCAGTGAGTCTGTCAGTAATAGTCTGTCAGTGAGAGTCAGTCAGTGAGAGTGAGTCAGTGAGAGTGAGTCAGTGAGAGTGAGTCAGTGAGAGTGAGTCAGTTAGTGAGAGAGAGGGAGAGATTCTGTTATTGAGAGAGTGAGAGAGTCTGTAAGTGAGAGTCTGTCCATGAGAGGGAGTGGGAGAGTCTGTCAGTGAGAGAGTCTGTCAGTGAGAGAGTCTGTATGTATGTATGTATGTATAGGCATTTATATAGCGCACTACTTACCCGTAGGGTCCCAAGGCGCTTCGACCGCTGCAAAACCCTTCCTGGCTTCCCTGAGAGATGGTCCCTTAATGGGTATCTCCAGGGTGAGACCAGGCATCCCCGGCGGTCTGGTGGGGCCATTAGTGAAGATGAGGCAAGCTAATGCCCAGAGTTGCCGAGTGTGATGGCTGATCAGAGTGGGCACCGAGGCGAGAGAATTATCGAGTCCGCTGACCCTGGTCCAGAAACCTGCCGCGCCGGGAATCGAACCCTGGTCCCGGGCTGTCCTCTGCTCTCGGGTCTGCCGCCTCTAACCAGTGAGCCACACTACTTCTACACTAGAGTCTGTCAGTGAGAGTCTGTCAGTGAGAGTGAGTCTGTCAGTGAGAGTCTGTCAGTCCATGAGAGTCTGTCAGTGAGAGTGAGTCAGTCAGTGAGAGTCTGTCAGTGAGAGTGAGTGAGTCAATCAGTCAGTGAGAGAGTGGGAGAGTCTGTCAGTGAGCGAGTCTGTAAGTGAGAGTCTGTCAGTGATAGTCTATCAGTGAGAGTCTGTCAGTGAGAGTGAGTCAGTGAGAGTGAGTTAGTGAGAGTAAGTGAGTCAATCAGTCAGTGAGACTAAGTGAGTCAGTTAGTCAGTGAGAGTGTGTGAGTCAGTCAGTCAGTGAGAGTGAGTGGGAGAGTCAGTGAGTGAGTGTGAGTTAGTGGGAGAATCAGTCAGTGAGTGAGAGAGAGGGGAAGAGTCTGTCAGTGAGTGTCAGTGATAGTCAGTGAGAGTCTGTCAGTGAGAATGAGTGAGTCAGTCAGTCAGTCAGTGAGAGAGTGATTCAGTGAGAGTGAGTCAGTGAGAATAAATCAGTGAGAATGAGTCTGTGAGTGTCTGTCAGTGAGAATGAATCAGTCAGTCAGGGAGAGAGAGTGGGGGAGTCTGTCAGTGAGAGTGAGTCTGTCAGTAAGAGTATGTCATTGAGAGTCTGTCAGTGAGTCTGCCAGTAATAGTCTGTCAGTGAGAGTGTGTCAGTGAGCCTAAGTCAGTGAGAGTGAGTCAGTGAGAGTGAGTCAGTGAGAGTGAGTCAGTCAGTCTGTCAGTGAGAGTGAGTCAGTCAGTGAGAGAGAGTGGGAGATTCTGTTATTGAGAGAGTGAGAGAGTATGTCCGTGAGAGTGAGTGGGAGAGTCTATCAGTGAGAGAGTCTGTCAGTGAGGGAGTTCACAAGTGTGAGAGAGAGTCTGTCAGTGAAAGTGGGAGAGGGAGTCTGTCAGTCAGTGAGAGTAAGTCTGTGAATCAGTGAGAGTGAGTCTGTCAGTCAGTGAGAGTGAGTGAATTTGTCATTCAGTTAGAGGGAGGCTCAGTCAGTGAGAGTGAGTTAGTCAGTGTAAGTGAGTGAGTCAGTGAGTGAGAGTGAGTGAGTCAGTCAGTGAGAGTGAGTGAGTGAGTCAGTTAGTGAAAGTGAGGGAGTCAGTCAGTGAGAGTGAGTGAGTCAGTAAGTGAGAGTGAGTGAGTGAGTGAGTGAGTGAGTGAGTGAGTGAGTGAGTGAGTGAGTGGGACAGTCAGTGAGACTGACCAGTCTGTCAGTGAGAGTGAGTCAGTCAGTGGGAGAGAGTGGGAGATTCTGTTATTGAGAGAGTGAGAGAGTCTGTCAGTGAGAGTCTGTCCGTGAGAGTGAGTGGGAGAGTCTGTCAGTGAGAGTCTGTCCGTGAGAGTGAGTGGGAGAGTCTGTCAGTGAGAAAGTCTGTCAGTGAGAGTCTGTCAGTGAGAGCCTGTCAGTGAGAGTCTGTCAATGAGATTGAGTCTGTCAGTAAGAGTCTGTCAGTAGGAGAGTCTGCAAGCGTGAGAGTGAGTCTGTCAATGAGGGTGAGTCTATCAGTGAGAGTGGGAGAGTGAGTCTGTCGGTCAGTGAGAGTGAGTGAGTCTGTCATTCAGTTAGATTGAGTCTCAGTCAGTGAGAGTGAGTGAGTTAGTCAGTGATAGTGAGTGGGTCAGTCAGTGAAAGTGAGTGATTCAGTCAGTGAGAGTGAGTGAGTCAGTCAGTGAGAGTGAGTGAGCCAGTCAGTGAAGTGAATGAGTCAGTCAGTGAGAGTGAGTGAGTCTGTCAGTGAGAGTGAGTGAGTGAGTCAGTCAGTGAGAGTGAGTGAGTCAGTCAGTGAGAGTGAGTCAGTCAGAGAGAGTGAGTGAGCCAGTCAGTCAGTGAGAGAGTGAGAGATTCTGTCAGTGAGAGTCTTCGAGTGAAAATGAGTTTGTCAGTTTGTGAGAGAGAGTGAGACAGAGTGGGAGATTCTGTCATTGAGAGTCTGTCAGTGAGAGTGAGTCTGTCAGTTAGTGAGAGTGAGTCAGTCAGTCAGTGAGAGAGAGTATGTCAGTTTGTTAGAGATAATCTGTTAGTCAGTGAGAGAGAGTGAGTCAGTCAGTGAAAGAGAATGGGGGAGTCTGTCAGTGGGAGTGAGTCTGTCAGTCAGTGAGATAGAGTGAGTGTAAAGAGTCTGACAGTGAGAGTGAGTGTGTCAGTCAGTGAGAGTGAGTGAGTCAGTCAGTGAGAGTAAGTGAGTCAGTCAGTGAGAGTAAGTGAGTCAGTCAGTGAGAGTCTGTCAGTCAGTGAGAGAGAATCTGTCAGTGAGAGTGACTGAGTAAGTCAGTGAGTAAGAGAAAGTGGGAGAGTCTGTCAGTGAGAGTCTATCAGTGGGAGTGAATGAGTCAGTCAGTCAGTGAGAGAGTGAGTGAGTCAGTGAGAGACTGGGAGAGTCAGTGAAAGAGGCTGTGAGTGAGAGTCTGTGAGTGAGAGTCTATTAGTGAGAGTCTGTCAGTGAGAGTGAGTCAGTGAGAGTGAGTCAGTCAAAGTGAATCAGTGAGAGTGAGTCAGTCAGTCTGTCAGTGAGAGTGAGTCAGTCAGTGAAAGAGAGTGGGAGATTATGTTATTGAGAGAGTGAGAGAGTCTGTTTGTGAGAGTGAGTGGGAGAGTCTGTCAGTGAGATAGTCGGTCAGTGAGAGTCTGTCAGTGAGATTGTCAGTGAGAGAGAGTCTGTCACTGAGAGTGGAAGAGTGAGTCTGTCAGTTAGTGAGAGTGAGTGAGTCGGTCAGTGAGAGTGAGTGAGTCAGTCAGTGAAAGTGTGTGAGTCAGTCAATTAGATTGAGTGAGTCATTTCATTTCATAAAGCTTTATTCTATTTTCACAATAATAAAAGCATGTACAACCACAAGAATACGTGACAGTCATAATTTAAAACAGATATCATACAAAAATTCATTTAAAACCCAGAAATGGAATCAAGCTTAAAAACCAATATAAACCAGAGATTAAAAAGATAAAACATTTCCATATACATAATTCATATACTCCATAAAAAGGTATTAAAGCTAACCAGGGTCAATGTGCAATTTGTCGTGCCCTCAATGTCCATGCCCAACCTAAGAATTTCACCATAGCTAGTACCATAGGCAATGAAGTGTCTGTTCGCAGAATTCAATCTGCCTCCGCCGCTTCCCTAGTACCAAGTTGCTTACGAATTGGAAAAAGCCATACTCGCCGTGGGGTGGCATAAGTACCACAGACCCAAAGAATGTGTGCCATGGTCTCAATGTTTGCAGTGCATCCTGGACACCCAACTAGTGAATGTTCAGACCAATTCTGGGTAAAAGATCTAACTGGTAAAGACCCCACCCTGTACTGAAAATACAATTTACGGTCCAAGGGTTTCGTAATTGCATCCCAGCCTAGGGACAAATTTATGATACAAAAAACTACTCGAGAGGGAGAGAGACATTTGATGTTTGGCGTTATTCAATGAAAAAAGTTCCCAAAACGTAGCCTTTAGAGTTGATTTAGATGGAAAAATAGATTTAGTGGGGTCAATCCATAATGCTATCAGACCTAACTCCCTTAAAAGATTTCTGACTACCCTGAGCCATTTAATTTGGTGTGATGTGTCTGATTTAATAATGTCTAAGTAGCCCTGGGCATAGCCAACAAATTCGGGAGTGGTACACAGTCTCCTCCAGTACAGGAGGGGACGCAATTGGGCTATGGCTGTGATGGGTTAGTAAAGGACACATAGGAGAGCTCTGGGGAAGTCTGGTTACATTTCTTAGAAACCTATTCTCTGCCAAGGTAAGGGCAACAAGATTCTCACAACCCCATATCTCTGAGCCATACAAAGTTGAACTAACGGCTTTCAGATTGTAGATTTCATGGGCGGGACTGATAGGCTTAGATAGAGAGCGATTGTGCTCCTGAATTTGTGCCCCCGCTATCTGTCCGAGTTTAAGTGAGGCTAGAACGATTTGCTAGTCCCACTTCATACTGCCCTGGAAATTAACTCCAAGACAGGTAAACTCATTGACTACTTCTAAGGGGCCCTTCTTCATTGCAAAGCCTCCCATGTTTGCCTTACGTGCATTAAATGCCATTAGCTTTGTCTTGGACACGTTGACCTCCAATCCCCTCTCACTGCAGTAGTCCTCAAAAATTTTGAGGGCTTTCTTGAGTCGACTCGGGGTCTTGCATAGAATCAGCTTGTCGTCGGCAAACATCAAGATGGGTACCTTGACACCTGCTAGTATAGGGGCATCAGTCGGATTTTTACTCATGCAATCCGCTATTCCATTAATGTATAGCGTGAACAGGGTGGGGGGCAAAACACAGCCCTGCCTAACACCTCGTCCCACCGGAAATTATTCCGTGACTTCCCCCAGTCCCCCCCATCTAAGTTGAGCCGTGTTATCTTCATGGAGTCTGCTGAAGAGGGTTAAGAGATCCAAGGGAAGACCTAGTTGTTTTAACACAAACCATAACTACCGCTGGGGAACTAGATCAAAGGCTGCCCTAAGATCGATGAATCGATTCAGAAAAGGGGGTGGTGATGGACAGAGTGTCTGAATTAAGCAGACCACTCCTACCCAGTCCAAAGATCAGGGCTTGATGCATCACCGTTTTTTAGCTCACTGCACCATCCCAGCTCAGAACCTGGCTACATGCAAATTAGTCTGTCCCTGGCCCAGTGCATCATGGGAACAGGGCAGACCAAACTACCAAGCCAATTCTTATACTGGGAAGGAAACAAGCTTCCGGGGACCGGTTTCTGGCATTACAGCCGTCTTCGGCCCGGCTTGCTTGAATCCTGATGGTGCAGTGAGCAAGGGACTCACATCTGAGTATTCCCTTCCACGCTTATGGTGGACAAAACGATTCAGAAAAGGGGGTGGTGATGGACAGAGTATCTGAATTAAGCAGACCACTCCTACCCAGTCCAAAGATCAGGGCTTGATCCATCGCCGTTTTTTAGCTCACTGCACCATCCCAGCTCAGAACCTGGCTACATGCAAATTAGTCTGTCCCTGGCCCAGTGCATCATGGGAACAGGGCAGACCAAACTACCAAGCCAATTCTTATACTGGGAAGGAAACAAGCTTCCAAGGACCGGTTTCTGGCATTACAGCCGTCTTCGGACCGGCTTGCTTGAATCCTGATGGTGCAGTGAGCAAGGGACTCACATCTGAGTATACCCTTCCACGCTTATGGTGGACAAAACGATTCAGAAAAGGGGGTGGTGATGGACAGAGTGTCTGAATTAAGCAGACCACTCCTACCCAGTCCAAAGATCAGGGCTTGATCCATCACCGTTTTTTAGCTCACTGCACCATCCCAGCTCAGAACCTGGCTACATGCAAATGAGTCTGTCCCTGGCCCAGTGCATCATGGGAACAGGGCAGACCAAACTACCAAACCAATTCTTATACTGGGAAGGAAGCAAGCTTCCGGGGACCGGTTTCTGGCATTACAGCCGTCTTCGGCCCGGTCGATGAAGGCGGCATAAAGGCTACCTTTACCCAGGCTGACTTGCTTCCAGTAAATTAAAATAAATCGGAAAATTTGATTGATAGTGCTTGTGGCAGCTCTGAATCCGGCTTGAAAAAGGTGTTAAAATACCGAACTCCTCGATCCATCCCTGGAGTCTATTTAGTACCATCCTTCCGATTATTTTCTGGGCGCAGTCTATGAGGCTAATTGGCCTGTAGTTCCCCGGACAATCTTTGTCCCCTTTTTTGAAAACTGGAACGATTTCAGCATTTTTCCAGGATGAAGGGACAGGTGCCCCTTGGGAAATTGCGTTGGAAAGTAGAAAGATATAACGGGACCAGCTAGGTTTGTCATGTAACAAAAAATCACCCGGTATGCCATCTGGCCCCGGCGCTTCCCAAGTGAGAGAGTGGGAGAGTCTGTCAGTGAGCGAGTCTGTAAGTGAGAGTCTGTCAGTGATAGTCTATCAGTGAGAGTCTGTCAGTGAGAGTGAGTCAGTGAGAGTGAGTTAGTGAGAGTAAGTGAGTAAATCAGTCAGTGAGACTAAGTGAGTCAGTTAGTCAGTGAGAGTGTGTGAGTCAGTCAGTCAGTGAGAGTGAGTGGGAGAGTCAGTGAGTGAGTGTGAGTTAGTGGGAGAATCAGTCAGTGAGTGAGAGAGAGGGGAAGAGTCTGTCAGTGAGTGTCAGTGATAGTCAGTGAGAGTCTGTCAGTGAGAATGAGTGAGTCAGTCAGTCAGTCAGTGAGAGAGTGATTCAGTGAGAGTGAGTCAGTGAGAATAAATCAGTGAGAATGAGTCTGTGAGTGTCTGTCAGTGAGAATGAGTCTGTCAGTAAGAGTATGTCATTGAGAGTCTGTCAGTGAGTCTGCCAGTAATAGTCTGTCAGTGAGAGTGTGTCAGTGAGCCTAAGTCAGTGAGAGTGAGTCAGTGAGAGTGAGTCAGTGAGAGTGAGTCAGTCAGTCTGTCAGTGAGAGTGAGTCAGTCAGTGAGAGAGAGTGGGAGATTCTGTTATTGAGAGAGTGAGAGAGTATGTCCGTGAGAGTGAGTGGGAGAGTCTATCAGTGAGAGAGTCTGTCAGTGAGGGAGTTCACAAGTGTGAGAGAGAGTCTGTCAGTGAAAGTGGGAGAGGGAGTCTGTCAGTCAGTGAGAGTAAGTCTATGAATCAGTGAGAGTGAGTCTGTCAGTCAGTGAGAGTGAGTGAATTTGTCATTCAGTTAGAGGGAGGCTCAGTCAGTGAGAGTGAGTTAGTCAGTGTAAGTGAGTGAGTCAGTGAGTGAGAGTGAGTCAGTCAGTCAGTGAGAGTGAGTGAGTGAGTCAGTTAGTGAAAGTGAGGGAGTCATTCAGTGAGAGTGAGTGAGTCAGTCAGTGAGAGTGAGTGAGTGAGTGAGTGAGTGAGTGAGTGAGTGAGTGAGTGAGTGAGTGAGTGAGTGAGTGAGTGAGTGAGTGGGACAGTCAGTGAGACTGACCAGTCTGTCAGTGAGAGTCAGTCAGTCAGTGGGAGAGAGTGGGAGATTCTGTTATTGAGAGAGTGAGAGAGTCTGTCAGTGAGAGTCTGTCTGTGAGAGTGAGTGGGAGAGTCTGTCAGTGAGAAAGTCTGTCAGTGAGAGTTTGTCAGTGAGAGCCTGTCAGTGAGAGTCTGTCAATGAGATTGAGTCTGTCAGTAAGAGTCTGTCAGTAGGAGAGTCTGCAAGCGTGAGAGTGAGTCTGTCAATGAGGGTGAGTCTATCAGTGAGAGTGGGAGAGTGAGTCTGTCGGTCAGTGAGAGTGAGTGAGTCTGTCATTCAGTTAGATTGAGTCTCAGTCAGTGAGAGTGAGTGAGTTAGTCAGTGATAGTGAGTGGGTCAGTCAGTGAAAGTGAGTGATTCAGTCAGTGAGAGTGAGTGAGTGAGTCAGTCAGTGAGAGTGAGTGAGCCAGTCAGTGAAGTGAATGAGTCAGTCAGTGAGAGTGAGTGAGTCTGTCAGTGAGAGTGAGTGAGTCAGTCAGTCAGTGAGAGTGAGTGAGTCAGTCAGTGAGAGTGAGTCAGTCAGAGAGAGTGAGTGAGCCAGTCAGTCAGTGAGAGAGTGAGAGATTCTGTCAGTGAGAGTCTTCGAATGAAAATGAGTTTGTCAGTCTGTGAGAGAGAGTGAGACAGAGTGGGAGATTCTGTCATTGAGAGTCTGTCAGTGAGAGTGAGTCTGTCAGTTAGTGAGAGTGAGTCAGTCAGTCAGTGAGAGAGAGTATGTCAGTTTGTTAGAGATAATCTGTTAGTCAGTGAGAGAGAGTGAGTCAGTCAGTGAAAGAGAATGGGGGAGTCTGTCAGTGGGAGTGAGTCTGTCAGTCAGTGAGATAGAGTGAGAGAGTGTAAAGAGTCTGACAGTGAGAGTGAGTGTGTCAGTCAGTGAGAATGAGTGAGTCAGTCAGTGAGAGTAAGTGAGTCAGTCAGTGAGAGTCTGTCAGTCAGTGAGAGAGAATCTGTCAGTGAGAGTGACTGAGTAAATCAGTGAGTAAGCGAAAGTGGGAGAGTCTGTCAGTGAGAGTCTATCAGTGGGAGTGAATGAGTCAGTCAGTCAGTGAGAGAGTGAGTGAGTCAGTGAGAGACTGGGAGAGTCAGTGAAAGAGGCTGTGAGTGAGAGTCTGTGAGTGAGAGTCTATTAGTGAGAGTCTGTCAGTGAGAGTGAGTCAGTGAGAGTGAGTCAGTCAAAGTGAATCAGTGAGAGTGAGTCAGTCAGTCTGTCAGTGAGAGTGAGTCAGTCAGTGAAAGAGAGTGGGAGATTATGTTATTGAGAGAGCGAGAGAGTCTGTTTGTGAGAGTGAGTGGGAGAGTCTGTCAGTGAGATAGTCGGTCAGTGAGAGTCTGTCAGTGAGATTGTCAGTGAGAGAGAGTCTGTCACTGAGAGTGGAAGAGTGAGTCTGTCAGTCAGTGAGAGTGAGTGAGTCGGTCAGTGAGAGTGAGTGAGTCAGTCAGTGAAAGTGTGTGAGTCAGTCAATTAGATTGAGTGAGTCATTTCATTTCATAAAGCTTTATTCTATTTTCACAATAATAAAAGCATGTACAACCACAAGAATACGTGACAGTCATAATTTAAAACAGATATCATACAAAAATTCATTTAAAACCCAGAAATGGAATCAAGCTTAAAAACCAATATAAACCAGAGATTAAAAAGATAAAACATTTCCATATACATAATTCATTACTCCATAAAAAGTTATTAAAGCTAACCAGGGTCAATGTGCAATTTGTCGTGCCCTCAATGTCCATGCCCAACCTAAGAATTTCACCATAGCTAGTACCATAGGCAATGAAGTGTCTGTTCGCAGAATTCAATCTGCCTCCGCCGCTTCCCTAGTACCAAGTTGCTTACGAATTGGAAAAAGCCATACTCGCCGTGGGGTGGCATAAGTACCACAGACCCAAAGAATGTGTGCCATGGTCTCAATGTTTGCAGTGCATCCTGGACACCCAACTAGTGAATGTTCAGACCAATTCTGGGTAAAAGATCTAACTGGTAAAGACCCCACCCTGTACTGAAAATACAATTTACGGTCCAAGGGTTTCGTAATTGCATCCCAGCCTAGGGACAAATTTATGATACAAAAAACTACTCAAGAGGGAGGGAGACATTTGATGTTTGGCGTTATTCAATGAAAAAAGTTCCCAAAACGTAGCCTTTAGAGTTGATTTAGATGGAAAAATAGATTTAGTGGGTCAATCCATAATGCTATCAGACCTAACTCCCTTAAAAGATTTCTGACTACCCTGAGCCATTTAATTTGGTGTGATGTGTCTGATTTAATAATGTCTAAGTAGCCCTGGGCATAGCCAACAAATTCGGGAGTGGTACACAGTCTCCTCCAGTACAGGAGGGGACGCAATATGGCTATGGCTGTGATGGGTTAGTAAAGGACACATAGGAGAGCTCTGGGGAAGTCTGGTTACATTTCTTAGAAACCTATTCTCTGCCAAGGTAAGGGCAACAAGATTCTCACAACCCCATATCTCTGAGCCATACAAAGTTGAACTAACGGCTTTCAGATTGTAGATTTCATGGGCGGGACTGATAGGCTTAGATAGAGAGCGATTGTGCTCCTGAATTAGTGCCCCCGCTATCTGTCCGAGTTTAAGTGAGGCTAGAACGATTTGCTAGTCCCACTTCATACTGCCCTGGAAATTAACTCCAAGACAGGTAAACTCATTGACTACTTCTAAGGGGCCCTTCTTCATTGCAAAGCCTCCCATGTTTGCCTTACGTGCATTAAATGCCATTAGCTTTGTCTTGGACACGTTGACCTCCAATCCCCTCTCACTGCAGTAGTCCTCAAAAATTTTGAGGGCTTTCTTGAGTTGACTCGGGGTCTTGCAGAGAATCAGCTTGTCGTCGGCAAACATCAAGATGGGTACCTTGACACCTGCTAGTATAGGGGCATCAGTCGGATTTTTACTCATGCAATCCGCTATTCCATTAATGTATAGCGGGAACAGGGTGGGGGGCAAAACACAGCCCTGCCTAACACCTCGTCCCACCGGAAATTATTCCGTGACTTCCCCCAGTCCCCCCCATCTAAGTTGAGCCTTGTTATCTTCATGGAGTCTGCTGATGAGGGTTAAGAGATCCAAGGGAAGACCTAGTTGTTTTAACACAAACCATAACTACCGCTGGGGAACTAGATCAAAGGCTGCCCTAAGATCGATGAATCGATTCAGAAAAGGGGGTGGTGATGGACAGAGTGTCTGAATTAAGCAGACCACTCCTACCCAGTCCAAAGATCAGGGCTTGATCCATCACCGTTTTTTAACTCACTGCACCATCCCAGCTCAGAACCTGGCTACATGCAAATTAGTCTGTCCCTGGCCCAGTGCATCATGGGAACAGGGCAGACCAAACTACCAAGCCAATTCTTATACTGGGAAGGAAACAAGCTTCCGGGGACCGGTTTCTGGCATTACAGCCGTCTTCGGCCCCGGCTTGCTTGAATCCTGATGGTGCAGTGAGCAAGGGACTCACATCTGAGCATTCCCTTCCACGCTTATGGTGGACAAAACGATTCAGAAAAGGGGGTGGTGATGGACAGAGTATCTGAATTAAGCAGACCACTCCTACCCAGTCCAAAGATCAGGGCTTGATCCATCGCCGTTTTTTAGCTCACTGCACCATCCCAGCTCAGAACCTGGCTACATGCAAATTAGTCTGTCCCTGGCCCAGTGCATCATGGGAACAGGGCAGACCAAACTACCAAGCCAATTCTTATACTGGGAAGGAAACAAGCTTCCAAGGACCGGTTTCTGGCATTACAGCCGTCTTCGGACCGGCTTGCTTGAATCCTGATGGTGCAGTGAGCAAGGGACTCACATCTGAGTATACCCTTCCACGCTTATGGTGGACAAAACGATTCAGAAAAGGGGGTGGTGATGGACAGAGTGTCTGAATTAAGCAGACCACTCCTACCCAGTCCAAAGATCAGGGCTTGATCCATCACCGTTTTTTTGCTCACTGCACCATCCCAGCTCAGAACCTGGCTACATGCAAATTAGTCTGTCCCTGGCCCAGTGCATCATGGGAACAGGGCAGACCAAACTACCAAGCCAATTCTTATACTGGGAAGGAATCAAGCTTCCGGGGACCGGTTTCTGGCATTACAGCCGTCTTCGGCCCGGTCGATGAAGGCGGCATAAAGGCTACCTTTACCCAGGCTGACTTGCTTCCAGTAAATTAAAATAAATCGGAAAACTTGATTGATAGTGCTTGTGGCAGCTCTGAATCCGGCTTGAAAAAGGTGTTAAAATACTGAACTCCTCGATCCATCCCTGGAGTCTATTTAGTACCATCCTTCCGATTATTTTCTGGGCGCAGTCTATGAGGCTAATTGGCCTGTAGTTCCCCGGACAATCTTTGTCCCCTTTTTTGAAAACTGGAACGATTTCAGCATTTTTCCAGGATGAAGGGACAGGTGCCCCTTGGGAAATTGCGTTGGAAAGTAGAAAGATATAACGGGACGAGCTAGGTTTGTCATGTAACAAAATATCACCCGGTATGCCATCTGGCCCCGGCGCTTCCCAAGGTAAAATGGAACCCAGTGCTAACTCAACCTCCCTCAAGGTAAAGGTTTCTCCCTGGAAAAACATGTTTAAAACTTCGGGTTCCACCTCAAAAGTTCACCCAGGCGGTAACAGAAACATGATTCTGAGGGCACTCAGCTTGGCCCCTGTTTGACCATTTGTACGTATTCCAAAACAGTTTGGGGTCCTTAGAAGCACAAGCCACCCGTAGGTCAGTCCATCTTTGATCCTCCCATTCTTCTTAGCCCGAAGTTGTGCTGCCTTATAGAGTGACCTTGCAGCACGTAAATTAGTTGGAATACCCCCCTTAATCGCTTTCCCTAAAACCTCATGTGCCGTCCGGCATTCATCATTGTACCAGCTGCCCTAAACTTGTGTGTGCGTTTTGGGTTTCTTACCTTTTTTTTCAAAAAAAGTACGTACAAATTTTTTAAAAAGCAGTATGGGTGTTTCTTGATTTGTCAAAAGCACCAGTCTGCGATGCATTGCTCTCAAGCTCTCTAGTGGCACATTGCAAACTTTGCGCTATATTGTCAAGGAGAGTAGAAGATTCTTTTACCTGAACCCACTTGAGTCTCCTCAAGTCGTTGGCTTGAACAACCTCCCCAATAGAGCTGCTGGCCCCGTGATGTAAGACAGGCAGGGAATGAGATAAAAGCAAAAAACAACAGAGCGGATTGTGATCACTTTCCATCTGTTCAATGATCATCATATCATCCACCAGTGACCAGAGACTCAGGCTTGCCAATATATAGTCAATTCTGCTTGTCGAGTACCCATTATCAAAGGTTGGTAAGCATAGCCTATCTGATTTGGTACGGCCGTTCAGGGCCCTTAGGCCACGTTCGAAACAGATGCTGTTCATCTGAATGATCACATCGATCCACTTCCTGGCTGGCACTGGGTAGACTGGCGGATTTAGAATTGAAGCCCCTGGGGTATTTTGGTGTGTAAGTCAATCGTTAGTCTCAAGGCTAGAAGAGCCTTGTAGTCTTTGGGGAACTTGCCGGGGTTCAGCCCCATAACTAATCGGGAAGCACCTGAACTGTATTTTAGATTTGTCAGGGGCACTTGTATGGAATTCCAAACTAAAAAGATTATCAACGAGATCTATGCTAATCAGGGTCAATTCAATACTATCTAAGGGTTGACCATTTTGCGAGATTCTTCGTGCAGCCAAGATATCCTCCCTGATCAATGAGTGGCACACTCTCACATGTCTAATCCAATGAATAGATTTATTGATCAATGAGTCCGAAGGCTCGGTAGCACCGTGACGTGGTTATTTTGGGACATTAACCATAAAAATTGTGTGTGGGTCTTGCATTTCCCCTCTGTCCCCTCTTGGGTGCCCCTGCCCCTGCCCCTGCCCCTGAACCTGAGCAGAAAGACTTTGCCTGGTAAATCTACTATTGTTAGCCTCATGGTGGAAACGGCTATTGCTATCAGGACCACCAGAGGATACAGGGAGGGAGGAGGATTCCTTTGGAGCAGTAAACCTTGGTAGATGAGCTAATGGACCCACAGGACCATGCTTGTTTATAGCGTTTTGGCCCTTGCCTCTAGGGGGACAATGGGTTGGGGCTTACTCAGGAACCCCGACTGCCAAGCGAATGAGTATTAGCGGGATATTGGGGTAATTAGTATCTCTAATAGGTGGTCTCTTTTGTAGATCAGCGCCAGCAGTTAAAAGCCTCACTAAATTGAGCAACTCAGCCACAGATCCCTTCAATTCCTGTACTTCAGCCTTCAAAGAAGACATTTCCTGCATCAGATTACTTGGGGAACAATCTTGCTCGCCATTGCGATAGTTGCACTTACAGGCGATATAAGCAGTTTGCGTTTGTGCATGCGTTCTCGTAGAATTGCTAGCCTACAACCCATTTACTGGGTATTCTTCCCCCAATGCTGCATACGTTTGATATAGGTAACAATTGGATTAATGTGAGTGGCACAATCTGTACTATCACTATCACAATCCCCACCATGACTAGAAACAATAATGCTATCTGGGGGTGCTACTTTTGATCCCTTTCCATCCTCTGTGCTAGTCAATTTATGCTTGACCTGCTTGCAGAACATGTCTGGAATGGGTAAATGTGCACTCTGTGCCTGCGTCTTTGTTTGAGGAGGGGATTTAGCGTGTAGCAGAATAAGAGGGGGTAATTCAAGGATTTCAGTACACTTCCTAATCAGTGTGTCAATTCAATCTATATAACAATTATTTACAATAGCCTTACATTATTTTTTAGATTTTTCCTACTCTTCTTTTTTAGGACCCCCTCTGTACCCTCCCCACTCATACCCAAAGCTTTCCTCTTCCCCATAGCTCACTGTCGGTAGTAAATCTACAATTTTATGAGCTCATACAAGAAGGGAAAGGAAATAGCACCTTTAAAAACCTTATTCTTAGCCAAAGAATGAGAAGCACCCTCTACTCTTAATAATCAAACTTCGTTGGGGAAACACAATATTATAGTTGAGCAAGGAACCTCCAGAGACAAGTTAGTTCATATGTAACAGTACCTTAAGGGACACCAAAGTCAGTCATTACAGTCACGTACGCCGGAACTAAGAGGGGTGGCCCAGGCCTGGCTTCTCCTGGCCTGGCTTGTACGGGCGCCGACGCGCTGCGGGAGGTGCTGCCGAGATTTAAGCACCTCCGGGCACTTGCGGGTGATGCAGATGGTGCGCGCCGCTCCCGAGGCAGGCTGGGAGTTGTAGTTACTAGCCACTGGACGGCCCAACTGCAGAGTCCCTTTCGTTAGCCAGGGACTCTAAAACGGGACCCTGAAGATGTTTTTCCTGCAGGTAGGCAGCAAAGATGAGCAAACGTTAGCCAGATGAAGCCCGCGCTGCGGGAGGTGCTGCTGAGATTTAAGCGCCTCCGGGTGCTTGCGGGTGATGCAGATGGTGCGCGCAGCGCCCGAGGCAGGCTGGGAGTTGTAGTTACTAGCCACTGGACGGCCCGGCTGCAGAGTCCCTTCTGTTAGCCAGGGACTCTAAAGCGGGACCCCAAAGACCTTTTTCCTGCAGGTAGGCAGCAAAGATGATTAAACGTTAGCCAGGTAAACCCCACGCTGCGGGAGGTGCTGAAAATATTTAAGTGCCTCCGGGCTCTTGCGGGTGATGCCGATGGTGCGCACCGCTCCTGAGGCACGCTGGGAGTTGTAGGTTCTAGCCACTGGACGGCCCAACTGCAGAGTCCCTTCCGTTAGCCAGGGACTCTAAAACGGGACCCCGAAGACGTTTTTCCTGCAGGTAGGCAGCAAAGATGAGCAAAAGTTAACCAGGTGAACCCCGCGCTGCCGGAGGTGCTGCCGAGATTTAGGCGCCTCCAGGCGCTTGCGGGTGATGCAGATGGTGCACGCTGCTCCCGAGGCAGGCTGGGAGTTGTAGTCACTAGCCACTGGACGGCCCGGCTGCAGAGTCCCTTCCGTTAGCCAGGGACTCTAAAACGGGACCCCAAAGATGTTTTTCCTGCAGTTGGCAGCAAAGATGAGCAAAAGTTAGCCAGGTGAGCGCCGCGCTGTGGGAGGTGCTGCCGAGATTTAAGTGAGTCAGTCAGTGAGAGTGAGCAAGTGAGTCAGTCAGTGAGAGTGAGTGAGTGAGTCAGCCAGTGAGAGAGAGAGAAATTCTGTCAGTGAGCCAGTCAGCCAGTGAGAGAGAGAGAGAGAGAGACAGAGATTCTGTCAGTGAGAGTATGTCAGTGAAAGTGAGTCTGTCAGTCTGTGAGAGAGAGTGAGACAGAGTGGGAGATTCTGTCAGTGAAAGTCTGTCAGTGAAAGTGAGTCTGTCAGTCGGTGAGAGTGAGTGAGTTAGTCAGTGAGAGAGAGCATGTCAGTCTGTTAGAGAGAGTCTGTTGGTCAGTGAGAGAGAGTGAGTTAGTCAGTGAGAGCGAGTGAAGGAGTCTGTCAGTGGGATTGAGTCTGTCAGTCAGTGAGAGAGAATGAGAGAGTGTAGAGTCTGTCAGAGTGAGTGATTATGTCAGTCAGAGAGAGTGAGTGAGTCAGTTAGTGAGAGTGAGTCAGTCAGTCAGTGAGAGTCTGTCAGTCAGTGAGAGAGAGTCAGTCAGTGAGAGTGAGTGAGTCAGTGAGTGAGTGAGAGAAAGTGGGAGAGTCTGTCAGCGAGAGTGAGTGAGTCAGTCAGTCAGTGAAAGAGTGGGGGAGTCAGTAAGTGAGAGAGTCTGTAAGTGAGTCTGTCAGTGATAGTGAGTCAGTCAGTCAGTGAGAGTGAGTGAGTCAGTCAGTCAGTGAGAGAGTATAAGAGTAAGTGAGAGAATGTGAGTGTCTGTCACTGAGAGTCTGTCAGGGAGAGTGAGTCAGTGAAATGTTGTCAGTGAAAGTCGGTTAGTGAGAGTCAGCCAGTGAGTGAGCGTGAGTGGGAGAGTCAGTCAGTGAGTGAGAGTGAGTGGGCGAGTCAGTCAGTGAGTGAGAGAGAGGCGGTCTGTCAGTGAGAGTCTGTCAGTGAGAGAGTATGTCAATGATAGTGAGCCTGTCAGTCAGTGAGAGTGAGTCTGTCAGTGAGAGTGAGCCTCTCAGTCAGGGTGAGAGAGTGAGATAGAGTGTGAGAGTATGTCAGTGAGAGTCAGTCAGTGAGAGTGAGCCTGTCAGTCAGTGAGAGTGAGTCAGTCAGTCAGTGAGAGAGAGTCTGTCATTCAGTGACAGTACGTCTGTCATTCAGTGAGAGTTAGTCTGTCAGTCAGTGAGAGTGAGTCAGTCAGTCAGTGAGGAAGAGTCTGTCAGTCTGTGAGAGAGAGTCTGTCAGTCAGTGAGAGGGAATGTGTCAGTTGTCAGTGAGAGAGAGTCTGTCAGTGAGAGTGAGCCTCTCAGTCAGGGTGAGAGAGTGAGATAGAGTGTGAGAGTATGTCAGTGAGAGTCAGTTAGTGAGAGTGAGCCTGTCAGTCAGTGAGAGTGAGTGGGTCAGTCAGTGAGAGAGAGTCTGTCAGTCAGTGAGAGTGAGTCTGTCAGTGAGTTTGAGTCAGTGAGTGAGTGAGAGAGAGTGGGAGAGTCTGTCAGTGAGACTTTGTCAGTCAGTGAGAGTCTGTCAGTGAGAGTGAGTCAGTCAGTGAGAGAGTCTGTCAGTGAGAGTCTGTCAGTGAGAGTGAGTGAGTCAGTCAGTGAGAGTGAGTCAGTCAGTCAGTGAGAGAGTGGGAGAGTCAGTGAGAGATTCTGTCAGTGAGTGTCTATCAGTGAGCGTGCGTCAGTGAGAGTGAGTTAGTGAGAGTAAGTGAGTCAGTCAGTCAGTGAGACTGAGAGAGTGAGTTAGTCAGTGAGAGTGAGTGAGTGGGTGAGTCAGTTAGTGAGTGAGAGTGAGTGAGTGGGAGAGTCAGTCAGTGAGTGAGAGTGAGTGAGTAGGAGAGTCAGTCAGTCAGTGAGAGAGAGTGTCAGTTAGAGTCTGTCAGTGAGAGTGTCAGTCAGTCAGACAGTGAGAGAGTGAGTGCTGGACTTGGCCCTTCTGGCAGGTTCACCCCTAAACTTTTAGCTTTTTATGGTGACCTGGGGTTAGTGATTTTTGGCTTCTGCGCACTTTACCACTGTGTCCCAGGGTAAAGTGTGTGCGTGTAGTGAGGTTGGCCTGCCTTCCCATAGGAATGCATGGGGAATGTATGTGTCCATGTTAGTTCCTGATGCATGGGGAGTGCAAGCTAGAGTTTGGTATGTGCGGACATGTGTGATTAAATGCTGCGCAGTGATGTGTGCTGCATAAATGTACCTAGTGTGGAAGTGCCACTTGAAGAAGTTGGTGTGTCTGTGCAGTGAATGTGCTGGCTTGTGATTGGCTGGAGCTGGCTGGTGAGCTTGGCTCCATGGGTCATGATGGGTCTGCCCCGGTGGTGAATGGGAGATATGCATGTGTGAAGTGAGGGAGGAGTGCACCTGGGACCTAAATAGGGCTGGGATTTCCCCCCACATAACTGGCTCCACCCCCTGTGGGGCGCCTAATGTCCCTTACCTGGCCAGTGAATGGAAAGGGTGGCTGAGCACAACAAAGTGCTCCAAAACCAGTTGCATCTGGTTTTATCTTCACCCTGCAGCCTCAGACAAAGGATTTCACTGTATAAAAAGGGGCTGTGTCCCCATGCAAAAAGTTCTCAGTTCCAAATCCTGACTGGAGGGGGGCCTGCTGCTGCTGGGCGCCAGGAGGACCGCCACTAGGACTGCCTTCCTGCCTGGAGGGCCCAGTGAGCTGGCCCCTGGGCCCAGCCTTTGCCCCCCCCCTTTAACTTCCTAAGGACTTTTGTTTTAAAATATTTCCCCTGGACTTTGGGGGACCTAGGCGCTTGGGAGCTCTTTATTTTGTGCCTACAGCGCTGACTGACTCGAGGAGGCTGAAATCCCTATCCCAAGGGATCCCCCAGCTTGGGGATCCCCCTTGTTTTGCTTGTTTTCAAGGCAGGTGCCCACCCTGCTTATTAGCTGCCATTTGTGCCCTTTTTTGGTAATCTGAGCAGGTGCCCGCTTTTATTTATTTATTTCGAGGGAGCCCACCCCTCATCTGTTGCCATGTTGAGATCACTGCTGCCGGCCTGGGGAGCCTCTGTGAGGCGCTGTTCCTGCCTCCACACCCCAGGGCCGCGCTGCCATTGGTTACCGCAGCCGCGACCCAGAGGTAATGCCCTCACGAACCGGAAGCCAACAGGAGCCCACCCCGCGCTCCGGTGTAGAAGAGGATTGCCCGCAGCCCAGGAGAGGAGCCGCCGCCTGGAGGAGCAGGCGGGGCTCCGGTGTCACACGGAGAGCCCGGAAGCACCATGGCAACCCAGGAGGAAGCGGCCGCGACGTCGGAGCCTCCCCGCAGCAGAGCCCGGTGAGTGGTGACGGGCGGGGGAGAGCTCCTGGCTTGTCTATAAAGCCTGAGAGGCTCCACTAGCTCCTCATTGCCTGAGAGCGGCCTCGGTTGGCAGCGGGCCGCTCCCCCAAAGTTGCCGCACCTTTGGCAAAAGCCCCGAGGGGCTCAGGGCACATTTGGTAATTCCGAGTCCCCAGAGCGGGACTCCAACAACCCGGGGGCAATTTGTTTAGAGCCCACGAGGGCTCCGTGGGCATTTCCAGTAGTCGAGTTCCCAGAAGATGGACTCCAACGACGGCAGCATTTTTTTACTTAGAGCCTGTCGAGGCTCCACCGAAGGGGGCATTGTTCTTTGAGTCCCCCGAGCGGGACTCCAACATTTGGCCACATCTGTTTTCCTACACCCCGGGGGCATTTCAGGTGTAAAGCGGCCCTGGCTGACAGCGGGCCGCTCCCCCAGTGGTGGCATTCTATTGCTGAGAGCCCACGAGGCCCCTACGGGCACCAGTGCTATTCAGAGCCTACAAGGATCCCGGGGCCACAGTTGTTTTGGGTGACAGATCCTGCAGGGCTCCCACATCGTTTTTGGCGCTATTGTTTCCCTAGAGCCTACAGAAAGCCAGTAGGCACACTGGTGCCAGGCTCAGTTCTCCAGCTGCCCAGCACTACTGGGCAGCTGCTATGTTTAGGCATGTGGGACAGTTCTACATATGTTAGGCCCTATGTACTCTTTGCTCTATCTGTGATTACTTATCTACCTCTAAAGGTGTTTATGCATCATGTGTCTTTTATTCCTCTGAATGTGTTTTATGCATCATGAGCAAAGTTCTTGCCTACACCCCTAAATGTATTTGTATGCTTAGGTGGTTGTTTTTACTAGTATAGTGATTCTAGTGAGGTCCTGGTTCCCTGCGTGATATTTTCCTACGGTGGTTAGAGTTGCGTAGGTGGTACTTACCTTTTATCAGTGGTTACTGGTTGTGTGCTACATTGGCTATTTGGTGCTACAAGTTATTATTGTTCCATGTTCTAAACGTTACTCCTACAAGTATTATTATTCCTACAAAGTGCTAAGTCTAACAAGTATTCTAGTTCTAAAAGTGCTTATTCCTGACTGTGGTCCATGTGGCCCTGTCATGTACATAATCCCCCTGTAAATTCTGCTCGTGCCTGTTAGCACATTGTAAAGTGTGTGTTTTTATCTAATGTGTTGGTTATAATACAAAGGCTATTTTTATACATAACCTTGTGTGGAGTTCCATTTGTGGGGGGCTTGGGAGGTTGTTGCTGGTGGGTGCGTGCGCAAATATTTAACTCACATTGCCTCCGGGGCAAGCTTTACTGCTCGTGTCACGCTACCAAGGGGGTGAGCAGGGGTTATCTTGGCGTGTAACTCCCTCGCCCTGACAAGAGTGGTGGTTTCTGCCTGACTTTGGCGCAAGCCTCAGACAACCAGATATCCAATTACTAACACTGAGTCAGTGAGAGTGAGTCAGTGAGAATGAGTCAGTGAGAGTCTGTCAGTGAGAATGAGTCAGTCAGTCAGGGAGAGAGAGTAGGAGAGTCTGTCAGTGAGAGTGAGTCTGTCAGTGAGAGTCTGTCAGTGAGTCTGTCAGTAATAGTCTGTCAGTGAGAGTGAGTCAGTGAGCCTGAGTCAGTGAGAGTGAGTCAGTGAGAGTGAGTCAGTGAGAGAGTCTGTCAGTGAGAGTCTGTCAGTGAGAGTCTGTCAGTGAGAGTGAGTCTGTCAGTGAGAGTCTGTTACTGAGGGAGTCCGCAAGTGTGAGAGAGAGTCTGTCAGTGAGAGTGGGAGAGGGAGTCTGTCAGTCAGTAAGAGTAAGTCTGTCAGTCAGTGAGAGGGAGTCTGTCAGTCAGTGAGAGTGAGTGAGTCTGTCATTCAGTTAGAGTGAGTCTCAGTCAATAAGAGTGAGTCAGTCAGTCAGTGAAAGTGAGTGAGTCAGTCAGTGAGAGTGTGTCAGTCAGTCAGTGAGAGTGAGTGAGTGAGTGAGTGAGTGAGTGAGTGAGTGAGTGAGTCAGTGAGAATGAGTCAGTCAGTCTGTCAGTGAGAGTGAGTCAGTCAGTGAGAGAGAGTGGGAGATTCTGTTATTGAGAGAGTGAGAGAGTCTGTCCATGAGAGTCTGTCCGTGAGAGTGAGTGTGAGAGTCTGTAAGTGAGAAAGTCTGTCCGTGAGACACTGTTAGTGAGAGCCTGTCAGTGAGATTCTGTCAGTGAGATTGAGTCTGTCAGTGGGAGTCTGTCAGTCGGAGAGTCTGCAAGTGTGAGAGTGAGTCTGTCAGTGAGAGTGAGTTTGTCAGTGAGAGTGGGAGAGTGAGTCTGTCGGTCATTGAGAGTGAGTCTGTCAGTCAGTGAGAGTGAGTCAGTCAGTCAGTGAGAGTGAGTGAGCCAGTCAATGAAGTGAGTCAGTCAGTCAGTGAGAGTGAGTCAGTCAGTGAGAGTGAGTCAGTCAGTGAGAGTGAGTGAGCCAGTCAGTCAGTGAGAGTGAGTCAGTCAGTCAGTGAGAGAGAGTATGTCAGTTTGTTAGAGAGAGTCTGTCAGTCAGTGAGAGAGAGTGAGTCAGTCAGTGAGAGAGAATGGGGGAGTCTGTCAGTGGGAGTGAGTCTGTCAGTCAGTGAGATAGAGTGAGAGAGTGTAGAGAGTCTGTCAGTGAGAGTGAGTCTGTCAGTCAGTGAGAGAGACTGAGTAAGTCAGTGAGTAGGAGAAAGTGGGAGAGTCTGTCAGTGAGAGTGAGTCAGTGAGAGTGAGTCAGGCAGTTTGTCAGTGAGAGTGAGTCAGTCAGTGAGAAAAAGTGGGAGAGTCTGTTAGAGAGAGAGTCTGTCAGTGAGAGTCTGTCAGTGAGAGTGAGTGGGATAGTCTGTTAGTCAGTGAGAGTGAGTCTGTCAGTCAGTGAGAGTGAGTCTGTGAGTCAGTGAGAGTGAGTGAGTCTGTCATTCAGTGAGAGTTAGTCTGTCAGTCAGTGAGAGTGAGTGATTCAGTCAGTGAGAGTGAGTGGGAGAGTCAGTCAGTGAGTGAGAGTGAGTGGGAGAGTCAGTCAGTGAGTGAGAGAGGTGAAGAGTCCATCAGTGATTGTCCGTCAGTGAGAGTCTGTTAGTGAGAGTGAGTCAGTCAGTCAGTCAGTGAGAAAGTCAATGAGAGTGAATCAGCGAGAGTGAGTCAGTGAGAATGAGTCAGTTATAATAGGTCAGTGAGTGTCTGTAGGTAAGAATGAGTCAGTCAGTCAGGTAGAGAGTGGGAGAGCCTGTCAGTGATAGTGAGTCTGTCAGTGAGAGTATGTCGGTGAGAGTCTGTCAGTGAGTCTGTCAGTAATAGTCTGTTAGTGAGAGTCAGTTGAGACTGAGTCAGTGAGCATGAGTCAGTGAGAGTGAGTCAGTCAGTCTGTCAGTGAAAGTGAGTCAGTCAGTGTGAGAGAGTGGGAGATTCTGTTATTGAGAGAGTGAGAGCATCAGTCAGTGAGAGTCTGTTTGTGAGAGTGAGAGAGTCTGTCAGTGAGATAGTCTGTCAGTGAGAGTCTGTCAGTGAGATTGAGTCTGTCAGTGAGAGTCTGTCAGTGGGAGAGCCTGCAAGTGTGAAAGTGAGTCTGTCAGTTAGAGTGAGTCTGTCACTGAGAGTGGAAGAGTCAGTCTGTCAGTCAGTGAGAGTGAGTCTGTCAGTCAGTGAGAGTGAGTTTGTCAGTTAGTGAGAGAGTCTGTCAGTAAAAGTGAGTGAGTCAGTCAGTGAGAGTGAGTGAGTGAGTCAGTCAGTTAGTGAGTGTGAGTGAGTGAGTCAGTCAGTGAGAGTGAGTGAGTCAGTCGGTGAAAGTTAGTGAGTTAGTCTGTCAGTGAGAATGAGTCAGTCAGTCAATCAGTGAGAGTGAGTCAGTCAGTGAGAGTGAGTGAGCCTCTCTGTCAGTGGGAGAGAGTGGTAGAGTCTGTCAGTGAGAGTCAGTCAGTGAGAGTGAGCCTGTCAGTCAGTGAAAGTGAGTTAGTCAGTGAGTGAGAGAGAGTCTGTCAGTCAGTGAGAGCGAGTCTGTCAGTGAGACTGAGTCAGTCAGTCAGTGAGTGAGAGAGTGGGAGAGCCTCTCAGTGAGACTCTGTCAGTCAGTGAGATTCTGTCAGTGAGAGTAAGTCGGTCAGTGAGAGTATTTCAGTGAGAGTGAGTCAGTCAGTCAGTGAGAGATTGGGAGAGTCAGTCAGTGAGAGAGTCTGTCAGTGAGAGTCTGTCAGTGAGAGTGAGTGAGTCAGTCAGTCAGTGAGAAAGTCAGTGAGAGTGAGTCAGTGAGACTGAGTCAGTGAGAATGATTCAGTGAGAATAAGTCAGTGAGTGTCTGTAGGTGAGAATGAGTCCATCAGTGAGAGTATGTCAGTAAAGTGTGCCAGTGAGTCTGTCAGTAATAGTCTGTTAGTGAGAGTCAGTCAGTGAGACTGAGTCAGTGAGAGTGAGTCAGTGAGAGTGAGTCAGTGAGAGTGAGTCAGTCAGTCTGTCAGTGAGAGTGAGTCAGTCAGTCTGTCAGTGAGAGTGAGTCAGTCATTGAGAAAGAGTGGGAGATTATGTTATTGAGAGAGTGAGAGCATCTGTCAGTGAGAGTCTGTCCATGAGAGTGAGTGGGAGAGTCTGTCAGTGAGATAGTCTGTCAGTGAGAGTCTGTCAGTGAGAGTGAGTCTGTCAGTGAGAGTCTGTCAGTGGGAGAGTCTGCAAGTGTGAGAGTGAGAGTGAGTCTGTCGCTGAGAGTGGAAGAGTGAGTCTGTCAGTCAGTGAGAGTGAGTATGTCAGTCAGTGAGAGTGAGTATGTCAGTTAGTGAGAGAGTCTGTCAGTGACAGTGAGTCAGTCAGTCAGTGAGAGTGAGTGAGTGAGTCAGTCAGTGAGAGTGTGTGAGTCAGTCAGTGAGAGTTAGTGGGTCAGTCAGTGAGAGTGAGTTAGTCAGTCAGTCAGTGAGAGTGAGTCAGTCCGTGAGAGTGTGTGAGCCATCAGTCAGTGAGAGAGAGTGAGTCAGTCAGTGACAGAGTGAGAGATTCTGTCAGTGAGAGTCGGTCAGTGAGAGTGAGTCTGTCAGTCTGTGGGAGAGAGTGAGACAGACTGGGAGAGTCTGTCAATGAGAGTGAGTCTGTCAGTCAGTGAGAGTGAGTGAGTCAGTCAGTGAGAGAGAGCAGCCATGGCCCGTGGAGGGAGTTTCGGTGGGGCAGAGAGTGCTACAAACTTTATTTTATTAATTCAATTGTTTACTTACCTCCAATTATCCATATTCCTGTTTTTAGCAACCCCCACCCTGCCCCTCCCCCGCCCCGCCTCTCTGCCCCACCGAAAACTCCTTCCACGGGCCGCGGCTGAGAGAGAGTCTGTCAGTCTGTTAGAGAGAGTCTGTCGGTCAGTGAGAGAGAGTCAGTTAGTCAGTGGGAGAGAGTGAAGGAGTCTGTCAGTGGGAGTGAGTCTGTCAGTCAGTGAGAGAGTGTAAAGTCTGTCAGTGAGAGTAAGTCTGTCAGTCAGAGAGAGTAAGTGAGTCAGTCAGTGAGAGTGAGTGAGTCAGTCAGTGAGAGTCTGTCAGTCAGTGAGAGAGAGTCTGTCAGTGAGAGTGAGTGAGTCAGTGAGTGTGTGAGAGAAAGTCAGAGAGTCTGTTGGTGAGAGTCTGTCAGTGAGAGTGAGTTAGTCAGTCAGTCAGTGAGAGAGTGGGAGAGTCAGTCAGTGAGAGAGTCTGTCAGTGATAGTGAGTCAGTCAGTTTGCTGCTGGGGGCATTCTTTGCTGTGCTTTCTGGGACCTACATGGTACCTGTAGGAAGGTGGATATCTGACTATGGTTACCCCCAAACTTTTTGCCTGGTGTTTAGCTGGTTTTTGACTTAGTTGGCCTGGGATCCTGCTATTCAGGGCCCCAGGCTGATTGCTCTCTCCTTAAAATGGACTCCATGTACTTTAGGTGCATTACGAATTGGAACTGGTTCACCTTATGAGCCCCTGTAATAGTGCACCCTAGGTGCCCAGGGCATAGGTGTATCCAAGGCCTGCCAGGGGCTGCAGCACGTATTGTGCCACCCCTGGCCTGGCCTCCATATTTGACACAACTGGCTGATCACTCAGCTGGGGTAAGTCGGTGTAACCACCTCTTACTTAGGTACAGTATGTCTGTGCCTAACCCTAAACTGGACACATATGTTCCTATCAGCCACTCCTATGGAAGGCCTCATCAATCCTGGAGGCAGAGTGCTTGGAAATATGTGAGATGGTGCTCTGGCATGAGCTGAGCCTGTCTGCAGCTGTCGGGAACAACTCCCTAAGCCGTTCCGGGATATTGCCATACCATATACTCTTAAGTGCATTATAATCCTCGCGGTTAAATGCTATCTTTGGTTTGGCTTTATCAAAACATGTCGAGTAAGGTGTCATACGAATTGGAATACTATCCCCTCGCCAATTCTGGCGACGGGGATAGCATTCCACCCTTCTAGAGGGACACGACATGTGCGTAGCCTTAACCCCGGTTAAAGTTAAACAGAGCCTCAGCTTCACAAAATGGACGCTGCCACCACAGACACAAGTCTGGCCTCCTGCTGCTGACCGAAACTCGGCAGATGGTGGCCTGGACAAAGGGTTTCCTGCCTTGGGAGGTGCGAGCACCACCCCAGACAGGATTTTGTGTATTAGGTAGGACAGGGCTGAAAAGAATCAGACATGCCCGGGGCACACAAGGTGTCCCCGTGCATAGGCCAGTCCAAACCGGTTCTGGGGCCTTCCAGCCCCAGTCCTGGCGCGGAGCTGGACAAAGGAAAGGGGGTGTAACCGCCCCCCTTCCTGGTTCCACCCAGAGGAGGGACCTAGTAGGTGATCCACCCCCAGTTTGGGAATAAGAGGGGGAGCAGTGCCATTGCACAGCAGATCATCCCGAAATCAACTTAAAACTAAGAAGAAGACTGGACTTCGACATTCTGCTGCACAGAAGACTGAAGAAGAATCTCCCTTGTGGCCAAGGAGTGACCACCCTGTGAACACAGGTACCAACCAGCAACTCGACGTCTGCTTTGCCGCCGCCTCCCGCCGGAGACCGAGCCCAGAGCCCGACAAGAACCAGACTCCCAGACCTCTCAGAGCCCGATCCACAGTCCCTGCGAAGAAGGGACCCGTGGAGGCACCGAGTGACGTGGGACCGGACCTCTTGAAAGACACTCGAAAAGCTGACTGCGCAGCTTCTGAGGCATCCTCGACGTTGTGCTTTGGGGATTGAGAACCCCCACCACCGAGCAGCCCTTGCACCGAAGATCAGCCCCCCAGCATCTCCACGATCTGCGTGGGGCCCTTTTGCATTGTGCCACTCGACGCGCCATCCCGGCCACTAGCCACGCGGCCAGCGGCCATCTTGGCGACGAACCCGAAGATTTAAACAGCAGGTCTGGTTGCTCCAGACCTACCCAAGCTCCTGTGAAAAGGAGCCCTCGCTCTGACCTTGCTGGTCCGAGTGAACAGCATCTTTCAACTTCTGCGTGGCTTGCATTTGCCAAGGCCTGTTTGCTCCGATCAGGTCGCCGACACCGCCAACAGCGAGAAGCCTACGTGGGACAGCTCGTGATCGACTCCTGGACATCCTTGACCCCGGGTATCCACGTGGCTGCAGAAAGAAGCTACCCGACAACGCCTGTTTGCACCCGACATCGCCTGGTTCCACTCTGGTTCCACGGTAGTCACTGGCTAGTGACTTTGAACACTGTCCCCTCTGCTTTCAGGTCTTCAACTCTTCCGATCCACCCTTGGATCCACCGGAACTCTTCTCATCGAGCCGCCTGCAGCATCTTCAGCTCCAAGCACCATCGACCAGCGTGACGAAACCCGACACATCTTCGACCCTGTGCACCCGCTTCCTGTGGGTGAGGTAACTCAGCTCCGCCGGTGCTCCTGCACTGGTACACATCCCAAGGGCCTGTGTTTTAAGTTTCAGCTCCGTAGGTCACTCGGAAGGTTCCTAACTTTCTAACTTTGTGCTTTTTACGCACCATAGACTTTGTATTGAGAAGTGCGTGCACTTTGAACACTGCACCCGAGTCCCGTGGGCCTTTCCCGACTTAGTTAACTCCAGTCTCGAATAGCTCCAGCGATTCCCAAGGCCCTAGGCCTCTTCACTTTCCTTTAGGTATCTCTTATACCACTTTCTTAGTATATGGTTTAGGTGGCCCCTAGGGCTCATCCATATTGTGCAACTTTTGTGTATTTTAAACTGTCTTGTGATTTTACGCTTGTGCTTCTGTGCTCATAAAGAGTCCAGGGGATTTTAATAGTTAATAAATCAATATATATTTTCAATATATATCTGTGTGGTGTCCCTTTCATTTGGTATTCAAGGGGGTTGTGTATGGTATAACGGCTGGCTTCACATGCCTTTCAGAGTTTAGCCTAAGACTGCTTTGTCCACGTTACCACTAGGATAACTGGTCTACAAGGTTGAATTACAACCATCATCATAAGGGTTGCTTGGCATGATACAAAGTGATCACTAAGAATTAGTGAGCATTATATATCAGGCCAACTTCTCACAGTACCGCTGCCACTGCCGACCTGTCTTGGCACCTCAGCGCCCCAGCTACTACATCACGACTGGACTCAAAGTCCCAGCAAAACCCGCGGCCGGAAGCTGACGCCGCCCCCGACAGTCCTGCACCCGGTGGCCCATAAGAAGCAGCGAGGGCTCCCGCGCCGCAGGACGTGCCGGAGAAGCCCGGGACAAGGGCCGGGCCATCTGTGGCCGTCCGTGGCAGACCGAGGCAGGGCACGGCAGGGCCCGGTCACTAAGTGCCTACAAACCAGAGGGCCCTCTTAAGAACACTGGTAAGAACTATTGATACTTGGGACATTTTAGAGACTCCTTAACCGTATACTTCTGTATAGTGAGCGTTTCAAATCATGGAGAAACGAAAGAACACGTCGGGCACATTAGATGCATATTTACTAAGAGCTGAATCCATAATCAATCACAAAATCCACCTAACCGAGCGGAGGCTCTCACTCGACCCCTCACAGTTTCCTCCCATCAGGGAGGACGATCCCAATGCCTCTAACGTTTCCTCATCATTGACTAACTCTCCCTCTTTAAATTTCTCTCCTTCACTAGTGGTTTCCCTTATATTAAAACCTCCCGAATGGCCCCTTGCAACCCCAACATCAAGGGCAAAGGGCCCCCAAACACCGGGTCAAACCAAGGCAAAGAAAGGCTGAGCATTAACTATAAAGCAGAAGGGAGGCAAGTTGACTAATGATGGAAGGGCGCTAGTTGGGATCGGCTCTTGCTCATTGGTAAGCATGGGCGACATTTGCGAATTCGTGGATTTCCCTGCGAAATCGCAAAAAAATCCGCGAATTCGCACATTTTCCAGCGAAATCGCAGATGTTTTTGCGATTTGCCCTGGAGTACTTTCTACTGGCTAATCCAGTAAGTGCTCCCTCATTGGGTAAATGTATAGTGCTTTTACTACACTGCAGCTGCGTAAAGGGCCAGAAGACGTGTCTCAAGTGACAGGCACAGGCACACATGGTCACTGGAGACACATCTTCTGGCCCTTTACACAGCTACACTGTAGTAAAAGCACTGTGGGACAGATTTACAAGCCGCTTGCGCCTCTTTTGCGCCGCAGTGGCGTCACTTTTGTGACACTGCCGCAGCACAAAAGTTGTGCCATGGTGCTGGGTATTAACAACGTGACGCATCTGAGAGACGCGTCACGTTGTAAAGCCCTGCGCCATCAGGAGGCGTTCCGGTGCAGGGGAGGGCGTTCCTGCGCAGAAACGCCTCCTAAAAGTGGCTGAGTGAAATCTACAAGATTTCACTCAGTCACTTTTAGGCCAATGCTGTGTCAAAACCCTGCGCCTGCTTGAAGCAGGCGCAAGGCTTGATGCAGCATAGGGGAGATAGGGCCCCCCAGAGCATTGCTGGAGCTGCGTCCAGCAATGCTGAGAGATGCGTCACATTGTAAAGCCCTGCGCCATCAGGAGGCGTTCCGGCGCATGGGAGGGCGTTCCTGCACGAGAACACCTCCTAAAAGTGGCTGAGTGAAATCTACAAGATTTCACTCAGTCACTTTTAGGCAAATGCTGCGTCAAAACCCTGTGCCTGTTTGAAGCAGGCGCAAGGCTTGACGCAGCATTGGGGAAATAGGGCCCTCCAGAGCGTTGCTGGAGCTGCGTAGCGCTAGCGACCCAGCTCCAGCAATGCGCTGCTTTTACGTTACAGACGCATGACGCATCTGTGCAGTTTTTGCCAAATAGTGCGCTGCATTGTAAATGCGGCGGACCATGGGTGGCAGAGCTGCGGCGCACAATAACTGGCGCATCCCTGGGGATGGGCCGGTTATTATAAATCTGCCCTTATACATTTAGCCAACGAGGGAGAACTTACTGATTAGACAGTAGAAAGTACTCCAGTTGAGTAGAGGTATTGCACAAAATGGTGGCCTCTTCGTGGACAAACACGCACGGCGGGATTCATTCTGCCCCCTGTTAGACTCGTTTTTTGTGCCCTTCTGCCCTCTGTTAGACTCATTTTTCCCTTGTTTTTCTGCCCTTCTGCCCTCTGTTAGACTCGTTTTCCCTTGTTTTTCTGCCCTTCTGCCCCTGTTAGACTCGTTTTTTGTGCCCTTCTGCCCTCTGTTAGACTCATTTTTCCCTTGTTTTTCTGCCCTTCTGCCCTCTGTTAGACTCGTTTTTTGTGCGCTTCTGTCCTCTGTTATTCCCTTGTTTTTCTGCCCTTCTGCCCTCTGTTAGACTCATTTTTTTGTGCCCTTCTGCCCTCTGTTAGACTTGTTTTTCCCTTGCTTTTCTGCCCTTCTGTCCTCTGTAGACTGGTTTTTTGTGCCCTTCTGCCCTCTGTTAGACTCGTTTTTCCCATGTTTTTCTGCCCTTCTGCCCTTAGTTAGACTGCTTTTTGTGCCTTTCTGCCCTGTGCATCACCACATCATCACTCAGCGCTACCCCAGCATCACTCAGCACCAAGACATTATCACTCAGCACCACCACATTATCACTCAGCACCACCACAGCACCACTCAGCACCACCACAGCATCACTCAGCACCACCACATTATCACTCAACACCGCCACAGCACCACTCAGCACCACCACATCATCACTCAGCACCACAGCATCCCTCAGCACCACCACATTATCACTTAGCACCACCACAGCACCACTCAGCACCACCACAGCATCCCTCAGCACCACCACAGCATCACTCAGCACCACCACCGCACCACTCAGCACCACCCCAGCATTACTCAGCACCATCCTAGTATCCCTCAGCTCCACCAGAGCACCACTCAGCATCATTACAGCACCACTCAGCACCACACAGCACCACTCAGTACCACCACAGCACCACTCAGCGCCACCCCAGCATCAATCTGCGCAACCATTCAACAACAACTGATTCAAATATGTTCTCTCAATGTTTCAAGCTTTATTACAAATGTCGCAAAAAGATGTTAATATTTCACTTCTGTTCTTGGATTTTCGTCACAATAAAATACACTGAACATAATCTTCACAAAAGTTATTTACAAAAGTTTAAGCTATTGCCATTATACATTAAAATCACTTTTATTTAAGTATTGATTATTTTAAAAAATTAAAAACCATTGCAATTTGTAATATCAATACATCTAAGTCATGTAAATACAAAACATGTTGCATTACAAATGCTATAGGTGTCACATTTGCAAAAGTCATAACTATTGGCATTGTAAATGACAAAGCTATTAATTTAGCTATTTTCAAAACCAACACATGAATAAAAAAAATTGTCATTTACAAGACCAATAGCTCAAACTTTCCTAATGCGAGACCTATTGTATTGCAAATGCTTGTTTTTATATCTGTCAGTACTTCCTGTTGAGGTTTAATTTTCGTGACAGGCACCTCATTGCCTACTTGTAACTATTCTCTGACCCTGCTTCAAGGGTCAGAGCAGGGTCAGAGAATAGTTGCAAGTAGGCAACGAGGCACCAGGAAGCACGTACAGGCTTACAGCAGCAGGTGCCCAAGTTGAAGTTAATTTCTTTGTAACACTTTTGTAAAAGGTTACAAAAAATTAGCTTCAACTTTTGCACCTGCTGCCGTAACCCTGTAAGTGCTTGGCTGAAAATTCGTCCCCGCTGATTCGCAGATTTTATCGCGATTTCGCGAGATTTGCGTATTGCGAAATTGCGGAAAATCCGCAAATTCCATGAGCGGAACGAATTTTCAGCCCATGCTTACTCATTAGGAACCCAAACAGATGAAACCCACTTTTCTTTTGTAGCCCAGCCAAGTCCCGCCACTGACATTTCGCACCCAACAGTACAAAACTTAGGGAAACACATGGAAACACTTATGACAAACATTTTAGACCAAAAGATCTCTGACATGGTTGCTCAGCTATCTTTAACTCTCGAGGGCAAGCTTGCTTGCATAGAAAGCAAGATGGACCGAATAAAAGAGGACTTTGGCTCACTTAGAACCCGTTTAGAAGCTCCCAATTTGACACACAGTCTAAGAAATACTGTATCGCCCCCTAGTGACTGTCAATCTGCTCATCCTTGTCCCCATAAGGACCTGCAAACAGCGACTAACAATACCATCTCTGGGGGCCCTACACTGAAGGTGTCTGAAAGGGAGCAAATTCATTCAAAGCCCGGGCATAAGAAGGCAAATCATAAGCATCCAAATAGCAGTCCCAAACCAATCAGAGATTCCTTAAATCTGCCACCAGCATCATGTCCCTATGTCTTGGTGCTAACGGGCGATCCACCATTAAAACAAGGAGAGCCCGAATCATGGCTCTCGCTCTGGAAGAAAGTGCTGGACTGGCTGGGGAAACACAAGCACTTTAACCCCCAGAATTCTAAACAAATTCTTATGGTCCGGAGATCTGGTGCAAGGGAGTCTGTGTTTGGCACATGGCAGTCAAAAGTTCACTAGCACAGACAGAGCAGAACAACACCACATCTTAGTAGATAATGTGCTCTTCGGCTCTTTACCATTCATGCTATGCAGCACAGTAACTTGCTGTGCTGCATTATGTTTTTTACAGTAAATGTGGGCCTAAGTTCTTAATCACATTTTTTTCATTAGCTAAAATAATCAAATTTGAATAATCAAGCAAAAGATGATTGCCTGAAAATGTTTGTTTATTAGTATAGACTTTCTCGAAGTACCATCATTTTCTGTTTGTATATTTTTATTACATATCTTTATCAATTGGAGAGATGTAATAATAAATGTACGGAACACACAAGTAATACCAATATCATCAACAAGCATGAATAAAGCATAAATTGGCAAAAAGAAAGAGAAAGGTGGAAGAACAGATTAGCGCAGTAATATGAAAGTCCCTGCAAAGGGGAATACCATCCTTCTGTTTCATTCCAAATCAGAGAAGCCTCCGCCGTCCAAATAAGGAAACATTGAGGAGGTGGCTATTTATGAGGCCACCAGCCAAATAGTACATAATCTATGAGATTTTCCGAGTAGCTGGGAAAATACTACATAACCTGTGCTGTTAAGCTAGCTGTCCAGGTAAACAGTGTGATTGAGGTCTTTATTTAGCAGGCCATAAATAAAAAAGGCCCTCTGGGCAATGGTAGCTGGGTGGCCATCTTGCAAAGGGGGTGTAACATGTATCAAGCAGTTGAAAGTAAGTGCATATATCAAGATGCAATAGTTTGTACTTAAAACATTCCAGTTATTTTAATATTGAAATGAGAAATGAAGGAAACAAACATATGTTATAGGGGCTCCAGATTATGGCACACATATACTTTGCACTTCAGTTTAAGAGTGAATACTGGAAAGTTGTCTGCATGGAATAATGAATACAGTTTTGAAGCATGTTACATAAATGTTTTATTCACTCATAAGAATACATTGTTTTTTAATGTTCATAATCATCCTTTTGATTATTTTTGAGGGCTAGGCTCTATTTAAGTTTCTTATGGAAGTCATTTTGCTAGCCTATGGCTTTGTATCACGGGGGTTGTGCTTACTTTAATATTTTAAACCTGGCAACACAGCAGCAGTCAACAAGCAGCTGGAAAAAGGGATTGCAGATAGATAGATTGCAGCTCGCTTCAGAGTGAGGAACATGTACAGTAGACGATGGTGCTTGGAGACTCAGTGCACAGGGACACTTGCCGGAGGTTAAATGAATGAGGCATAGTAATGGGGATTTTGTGGAATGAGAAAGTGAAGGCATGAGGCAAGTAAGTCATTAATCAGACATTCATCACATAAGGAGTTTACTCTGATGTTGTGAATAAGCACACTTTTTATACTATTTATCCAGCAGGGTCAATCAATCAATCAATCAATCAGTGACACTTATAAAGCGCGCTACATACCCGTGGGGTCTCAAGGCGCTGGGGGGGGGGGGGAGCCGCTACTGCTCGAACAGCCAGGTCTTCAGCTTCTTCCTGAAGGAGAGGTGGTCTTGGGTCAGGCGCAGGTCGGTCGGGAGGGAGTTCCAGGTCTTGGCGGCCAGGTGGGAGAAGGACCTTCCTCCTGTAGTCGCTCTTCGGATGCGGGGGACGGCGGCGAGGGCGTGGTTGGCTGATCGGAGGTGGCGTTTGGGAGCGTAGAAGTTGACTCGGCTGTTGAGGTAGCTCGGGCCTTGGTCGTGTAGGGCTTTGTGTGCGTGGGTTTCAGGCGTAGATGCTCATTGGTCCCATGTCTTGAGTGACTCCTTCAGCCACTGTGCCATATTAGTCACCACCACAATGTATCTTGGAATAGTAGTTCTGATATTAAGCATGCTAGGCAATGTTGTAAGTGAGCAAGGTCTTTTCTTTACTGAGCCCACATTTCTGTCCCTGACAATGCTGTCTCACCAAATGCAATCTGGAAGGCCACTTTAAAAAAAATCTAAGTGAAAGTCCTGGAGGCTGTTACTTACTAAAGTCATTGTGGAAGGGGCCAGTGGAAGGAGAATAAGGGTCAGGAGGTGGATCACTCAGAGGGGTAGGATGACCAGAGCCACCAGAACCAGGACAAGAAGAGCCTGGACCAGTGAGAAGGAATCTACGAGGACCAAATAGACAATGAGGACAATGAGGAACAGGATAAGAAAAAACAGTACTGGCACCAGCGTGAGAAGGATCAGGAAGAGCAGGAGGATTTGTACTCACTTTACAAAGGCCCAAAACAATAGAAGTACCAGGGGTAGAAGTAACAGAAGGCCGTGGACCATAACAAGGGAAAGAGCTAGGTGGTCCGTAGTACACCAATCGGACTGGAGGGATGAGGACAGCCACGGTCAGGAGTAGCAGACCCAGGTAGGTAGACCAAAAGATTGCCAGTAATTGGAGACCTTTGGAAAAAAGGAACAGAGACAGGGGGGCCAAGACCAAAGAAATACACAGAAGCGAATTTACTAGGACGGGAAGACAACAACCAGATATGACCAGGGCAAGCAAGACCTGGAGCCCCTAGATTAGAAGTACATGGGGGTATAAAGGACCAGGAAGGCTAGGCCCAGGGGAACCAGGATTAGAAGGTCCCTGAGGGTCGGACTCAGAGGGATCATAAACCATGGAGCCAAAGACCATATGAATCAGGGTGACCAGCAACAGGAAAACTAAGAGGACTAGTGCTGCAAGAATGAAGAAAACCAAAATCCGGAGGACAGTTACTAAAAGGATCATGATGGAGGGGCCCATGGTCAGATGGACAAGAACAAGTTACAAAAGGAAACCAGAAGACCATGACGCCTAGTAGGACTAGGCTGGGGAGTTTGGCCTGTATACTTGGAGAGCTAGTGAAACCAAGACCTGCAGGACTTGCACCCCAAGAACCCATATACATGAGGACAAGACAAAGAAGTACTAAGCCCTGGACTACATGGACCAGAGGGTCAGGATCAGATGGATCGGATGGATTATGAACAGCAAATCAGGCAAGATAAACAAGGGGAAGAAGAACAGGAGGACTGTTTGATGAGAATCAAGATGAGGAGGATGAAAAGATCCAGGACCAGGAGCTTGTTAAACAGGAGACCTGGGATGCAAAGGATTAGTGACAACAGAATATGGGAATGATAACTAGACAGACAAGGACCAGAAAGTAAATGGCCAGAAATGCCTTAGACTAGCATGAACTGGAGGTCAAGGAACATCAGAACTAGGAAAGACTAGGATGGTCTGGGCCAGGACAAGTTATTGCAGAACCATTGAGGTTCCGTGACAATTGTAAGTGGTGCATTCGACTCGCACGAATATAGTCGAGTCTGGTATCTACGAACCGCAATTGGCGAGTTTAGTGGGTGTACGCAGTTTCGCTGTGCTAACCTAAACCGTTCGTCTGTTACGTGGGTATTTCTATCTGTACCCACGGGTTCCATCTTAGATACGGCATCCATTTTGTCTCTTGCCCTCAAGTAGCCAGCGAACGGACGTTGTCCGCTTCACGACCCTGGGACTCCCAAGATATTTGCGGAAGACACATGTTCTTTGTAAGTGTCTTTATGACGAGGGGGATGCTACTGTAAGGCAGATGGCGCCGCTCGAGGCTCATCTTGCCGCACGGACTTATTGTCTCAGCCGTGCATCTCATTAGGCACGTCCCTTTGATGCCTGTATCTCGTGTTTCCCGATACCTCCCCTTTTTACACCCTTTCCAATCTCCCCACTGTTTCCCTCTTCCTCTGCACCTGTCCTTGTTCCTATTTCGATCTGTTCTACTGTTGATTGGAATTCGCTAATGGGAAGATGGGTTTTTACAGTTGGGAACCGCCAAATGTTTCCGCACTTATGTTCCGGACCTCATGTGTTTCAAAGTGACCAAAGTGACCCCTCTGGGGGATGATGGTGGGAACCGGGTTGTAAACCTTTGTGTACCATGTTGTCTTATGGGTAAAAACTGTATAAAAGGAGCGATCCACAGAACCAATTTGAAGCAGTCTCCCGAGTTGCACGTGGTGTACTCGTCGTGACTTCTGTGTTCCCTGCAGTAAATAAACCTTGAATCTTTGACGCCGAAGGAAGTGTCCCGTGTCTCTGTGATTTGTACGCCGGAGCAGGTTACCCACAAAGGTTTCAGGTGTTTTGCCCTGGCACCGCTGGGTCTTAAAGAACCCAGTCCTTCAGTTGGCGCCCAACGTGGGGCTGCATCAGTGGTACCGGTCCAAGCCCGACGATTGTGAGGAACTTCGTGTGAAATCTCCAAGGGAAGGTGCACTCCGCTACATCGATCCTGTTGTCGAAATAAGTGGCCCGAAGACTTTCCCGCGAAGATTCCCGCCTCCTGACGGCTGCGACGGACTGCTGCCCTGACTGTAGACCTGTTTTGGCGCCTGGCGTAGACCTTGGTAGAGCGAGACGACTGACGGGCCTTCCTGGTGACGCCATCGATCTTTGAGTTAAGTATTTGTGGGTCGCTCCCAGAGTTCTTGGTTGTAGTTACTTAGTGGTTGCATGGTTCCATTGCATTTGTGGTTCTTGGTACTTTGTTGTGTTGTTTGACGACTGCAGCCGCCAAAAACCGAGGGTTTTGTTCTTTACTGGGACTTGGTAAATCCCGTAACCCTTGAAGTTTGTGAAACTCGGCTAGTGTGCAAGATGCCTGGTCGTAGTACTTTGTTTAGTTGTTTCAGACCTTGTGGTATGGATTCCCGACTGGAGGACTCGTGTCCGATACCTCCGGTTGGAACTCCCACTTATGACCTATACAGTAAGCATGGGCTAGGCCCAATTACCTTTAACGATTATTGGATTAAATACACAAAGAAGGACGGCGACCTTCGTTGGCCACCTCATGGTAGCTTCGAGGCCCCGATCTTAGATAATCTAGAGATTAAATTGTTCGAACGAAAGTCAAGGTCGGCCATGTTTGATGCCTTTCGGTTGTGGCGCAAAGAAGCCCGACAGAAAGAAATCAGACAGAATAAACGTACTCAGCGAGATAATGTTGCTACTATAGTGAAGAAAGCAGAGCAGTTTCAGCGTGATAAGGAGGATAAGGATAAGGAAACGTTTGACAGGCTACAGCGTATGACTATAGATAAATGTTATCCTGCTTTACCTACGGAGTCGGAAAAGAAGGAAGAGCCAGTTGAGGATCCTTTAATGTCTTATCTTATGAAGTCACCACCTCCGTACGTACAGGGTACCGTAGCTCCTGTGGTCCCTGCCGTACCTATTCTTCCGCCTATTCTTCCTCCGCCTGTTCCTCAACCTGTACCTGCCCTTCCGACTGTTCCTGCTCCTTTGTCTGTTGCTATCCCTACTGCTCCTCCGCTTCCACATACTCCTGCTCCCGCTACTGCTCCTGTTTTGTTAACCCCTGCTGTTGCTACTGTTTCTACTCCTTCTCTTGTTAGTCCTGTGTCCTATTCTTCTCCCTCTACTCGTAGTCGCAATTCCCCTCTTGCGGCTAGCTTCTTTCATTCGCCCGGACCTGTTCATGGGTCCACTGGTTCCGATGGTCCTCAGAGACGTAGTCAGCTTCCTGGAAACAGAGAACGCGTTGCGCTATATAATATGGCGATGGGTTGGATGGTAAATCCTCTTCGAAGTCCACCCCGTGTTGTCCTCGAGACTTTTTGTCAATTTAATATACCAACCCAGAGATATGTGTTTAATGAAATGTGTAAGTTCCTTCATGATCAGATAGCGGCCGATGCGCCTGACGAGGTGCTCACCGCTTTGTCTGATCTTCAGCTTCAGTTCGCTAATGGACTGATAGTGGATACCAACGTTCGACGTGCTGTTGAGCGGTTGCTATCTTTTCGTCCCGCTCTGATACCTCATGCATTGTTCGTTGAGGACATTAAAAAACAACCGGACGAGTCTGGCCAATATCCCATGCGTGAAGTTCCACCGGTCTGGATACCACCTAATCCTAATGCCGCTCCTCCGACGACAGTGGGGCATTTCCAGAGAGTATGGATACATCTCCCATGGAAACGCTCGGAAGTGTTACAGGTGAAGCAATCTTTGCCTGACCCTCGCAAAAATCCTACAGGGTATTACAAAGAATTATCGCAGCTCGTAGATGCTACGGTAATGAATCTTTCCGATATCGATATGTTGTTCGGCAATGTCGTACCGCAACCGGTATGGGCTAAGATTCGGCAGGAAAATCATCCGAATGAATTAGGCGGTGATTGGGCTGCCATTGTAGCGGCAGATGCCGGACAAGTTGGTGGTGCTAAACCCGACCAGATGATTACTGCTCTTCCCCAACGAATAATAACATTAATGAAAACTCTTATGCCAGCTATGAGGGTGAACTGGGACAAATTGTCAGCTTGTAAGCAAAAGAAGGATGAGAGTGTTTCCGACTTCTTTACGAGGTTCGAAGAAGCATTCATTGACCATAGTGGACAGGATATGGGTACCGAGGGTGGTCAGCGGTTGTTTGTGGATAAATTTGTTTCTAACTTATTGCCCGATTTGAGCAATAAATTGAAGAATTCGGAAAGTGCATGGGCCGTTTCTACCTCAGCTCAGATATTGGCTACCGCGCAATATTATGAGAATAGGGAGAAAGAGGAGAACGACCGTGCTGACAAAAAGACGAAGGAACTGAAAACTAAAGTGTTGTTGCAACAAGCGTATCCCCCGCGTTCCAATCAGAACGCATCCCAACAGAATAGATTGCAGTCGCAATCGAATCGATCGCAGTCACGTAATGATTCCTCCTCCCAAAGATCATCGTTAGGGTACAATCAATGCGCTTATTGCAGACAGGAGGGACACATTAAATTCAATTGCCCTGTTTTAAATGAACGGAACAATGGTAACCCATCTAGAGGAGGTCGTGGTGGTTCGCAGCAGGCATCACGTGGTAGAGGTCGTGGTGCTCAGAGCGATCGCTCAGATAACTCATCCAATTCTAATAATTGTTTCGACCAACGTGGATCGTCGCAAGGGCGATCTGCGCAGTACAATGTAGACGATTATTACGTCGATCAGGGAACTGACGACAGTAATTACTAGGACAGCCAAAGACAAGGAGAGGGAGTGGTATCAGTTCCGGTTGATCAGAGAGGGCCTTACGTCGCAGTTGCTACATCGGGCGTCGTTGAGCCTTTTCTGTTGGACACTGGTGCAGCGAAAAGTTCTATCATGCATTCGAAACTCCCTGGCGCACCTTTGTCTGGCTTAACAAATGTTTCCGTTGGATTCTCTGGCGCCCCCGTTAGCAATCCAGTTTCGCGCCCTTTGCCCCTTACCATAGGGCCACGTGAGCTTCAAGCTCCGTTGATTTTGACTACTGGTTGTGGTGAAAATCTTTTGGGCCTGGATTTGCTTAAACGTTTGTACGCAACTCTGTATTGTTCTCCTGCGGGTGTAAAGCTTACGTTAGGAGAGAGGGTTGTCTCTCCTATGTATTTGTCTCTCGATAAGCTTCCACCGGAATTGAGTTCTCTTCCTGCGTCTTTGTGGGCGACGGGTCCAAATGACGTGGGCCTACTTGATATCTCCCCTTATGTTGTTCAGTTGAAATCTAATGTGCGATTGCCACGTATTCCCCAGTATCGTATCTCTCTTGATGGTGAACGAGCATTGTTAGCGATCATTTATGATCTGATCGAGAAAGATGTTATTGAAGAGACTCGGGGAAACGTGTGCAACAGCCCTGTACTGCCTATTCTTAAACGTACTGATCCTTCAAAACCGCCTGTTTATCGCTTTGTTATCGATTTACGGGAGGTGAATAAAATTGTGATTCCTCAATTTCCTGTTGTGCCTGACATCACGGCGCTACTGACTCTGATTCCAGCTTCTGCATCCTGGTTTTCGGTGATTGACTTGAAAAATGCGTTTTTCAGCATCCCGATTGCCGAGGAGAGCAGAGACCTTTTCGGTTTCTCTCTCGGTGGACGTAGCTTCCGGTTCAAACGCGCTCCTCAGGGCTACTGTGAGAGTCCATCGATTTACAGTCAAGCCTTGAAGGGTCAACTGGATGCGTTTAGGTTGCCGGTTGGTGCGGCTTTAATCCAATACGTCGACGACTTATTGGTGGCTGCTGATACTCAGGACATTTGCAAAATTGCCACGGTGTCGTTGTTACAACATCTCTGTGAGTTGAATCATAAGGTGTCCCCTTCTAAACTCCAATATTGTTGTCAAGAAGTAACCTATCTAGGTCACTTATTGTCAAAGGAGGGACGGAGGTTGACCCCAGAGAGAATTGCAGCGATTGCGCGAATGGCTGTGCCAACAACCCAAAGGGATGTGCGTGCCTTTCTAGGTATCACATCGTACTGCAGGCAGTGGATTCCTAATTTTTCATTGCTAGCAAAACCATTGGTGGCTCTTACGTGCAAGGATGTTTCAACTCCTTTACCATGGACGGATGAATGTCAGAAAAGTTTTTCTGAATTACGTGATTCATTGTGTTCGGCTCCTGTGTTGGGTACTCCCGACTACAGTAAACCGTTTACATTATATGTTCACGAGAGGGAAGGTTGTGCTTTGAGTGTCTTAACGCAACCTTTTGGTGGTAAACAGCGTCCATGTGCATATTTTTCCTCGACCTTGGACCCAGTAGCTAGAGCATTGCCGAGTTGTTTGAGAGCAACTGCGGCAGCTGCGGTCTCCATCCGACAATCAGCAGGACTGGTCATGGATAATATGCTTACGGTGATGGTTCCGCATGCAGTCGATACTCTTTTGAATCGTACGAAAACTCAGCACTTGACGAGTGCGAGGTTGTCTGGGTACGAGTTGACGTTATTGGCAAGTCATATTCAGATAAAACGTTGTAATGTTCTGAACCCGGCAACTTTGTTACCGATTAGCGCAGAGTCAGATGAAGTAGCAGAACATGATTGCTACTTGAGGACAGAAGAGGAAACAAAAGGTCGAGTGGACCTTAAAAACACCCCATTGGAAGAACCAGATGGTACACTGTATGTGGATGGGTCATGTTTTAAGTTACCGAATGGTGATGTGACTACTGCTTATGCTGTTGTAACGTTGAATACTGTTGTTGAGACTGCAAGGTTGAATCAGAATTCTGCCCAAGCTGCAGAATTGATTGCTCTCACTAGAGCATGTGTGTTAGCGAAAGGGAAACGTGTGAATGTGTTTACCGACAGCCAATACGCATTTGGCGTCGCTCACAGTTTTGGACGATTGTGGAGAGAGAGAGGTTTCTTGACGTCGCACGGTACGAAGATCCAGCATGGCCAGCTTGTGAATGATCTCTTGGATGCATTGACGTTGCCTAAACAAGTAGCGATTGTTAAATGTAGTGCGCATCGTAAGGTGACGGATGATGTTGGTCGTGGTAATGCGTTTGCGGATGAGATTGCTAAGGAGACTGCCCGGAACCTTAGCACTCGGATGTATGTGACGAATTCGGTTAGGTGGCCTACAGAATCGAGCATGTGTGAAGACACTATTGAAAGCGTGAAAGAAATACAGAATGAGGCCACCGAGACTGAAAAGGCGAAGTGGAAAGAAAGCACGGGAAAGTTGGATGCGAACGGTTGTTGGATTGATTTGTCGGATTAGAAAAGATGGTTGTTGCCTGATGCGTATGTGCTGGCCGTTGTGACAATGGCGCATGGGTTAGCACATATTAGCGTGAAAGGTATTTGTAAATTGTTGTCTCCGGTGTGGAAGAATGATGGCATTACGAAATGTGCTGAACGTCTGGTGAAGAATTGTATGGTGTGTATGATGTACAATCCTGGCAAAGGAACCCCAACTCCCCCTGGCAGTTTTGCTCCCCCTTCATGTCCCTTTGAGGTGATTCAATTGGACTTCATCCATATGGAGCGATGCAATAACCTGAAATACGTTTTAGTTGTGGTTTGCGCATTCTCCCGATGGATCGAGGCCTATCCTCTCAAAGACAATACTGCTTTGTCTACTGCAAAAATCCTACTGAAGGAATATTTTCCTCGGTATGGAATGCCTAGAGTCGTGTGGTCAGATAACGGAAGTGAGTTTGTTGGAAGTGTGATGAAGAGTGTGTGTAAGGGCCTTGGAATTAATCAGAAATTCCACAGCGCCAATCATCCTCAGTCAGCTGGATTGGTTGAGGGGTACAACGGCACCCTTAAACTAAAGCTAGCAAAGATTCAGGCTACGACTGGTCTTTCGTGGCCTGATGCTTTACCTTTAGCATTACTGTCAACTAGGGCGACTGTACACTCCCGAGTAGGGCTTAGTCCCTATGAAATAGTGTTCGGCCGTCCTGCGAATGTGTGGGGGGTTCCTAGGCCAGGAATGTTCTCTGATCTTGAGTACCCAATGTTGATCGATTATCTACATGACTTGACTGCTAAACTGAGGTTAATTCACCAACAGGTTTACGACGCATTGCCGACGCAGACGGAGGGTCCAGGCCACCAGCTCCAGCCTGGAGACTGGGTGGTGACGAGAAATTTTTCACGCAAGAATAACCTGGACCCGAGGTTTACCGGACCCTATCAAGTGCTCCTGGCCACGTGGACTGCCGTTCGTCTCGAGGGACGTAAGAATTGGGTGCATGCCACCCATACCAAGAGAGTCCCCATTCCTTTGCCGGCAGACCCGTGGGTAAGGAGAGGCATTGCATCAACTGAAACCGAAACATTGCCGGCGTTTGTACCTTTCAGCGACGCACAGCCTGTTGGAGAATCCTTAGCGCAGCAGAAAGACACTGTTGAACAATTAGCATCAAAAGACTCAAGACCAGAACACTCAACTGATCAGCAGGACGCTGTCTCTTCAACGGATCCTTTGTTTGACGAGCAGACACGTCCTGGGAAAACCCGATACTTTTTGCGATCTCGCACTAAAGACAAATAAAAGATCCTGCTTTGCTGTTTTGACAACTGCATTATCCCGTTTTCCGTGATCAATTTTGAACCTTCGTATTACTGTAATTATTCCTGTATATATATATATATATATTGAGCTTCATTCCTTATACTTTTTGCTTCCACAGCTGAGAGACTTTGTTTTTGCATATATACATATTGTGCATTCAAGGCCGTAGGGCCGCGCGCGTACTTCCTTCTGGATAGTAGGTCTTGACGTTAGGTTAAAGGCCGTCGGTTCCTGGGAACTCCTAGGGATTGACTATTGCTACACAGAACGAAGTGCGTCAAGAAACGTTGCGGACGGTCGTAGGGAATGGCATTCTCGAAGCTGAATGATTTGGAGGGAGCTCAGGCTCATAGACTCAAGCTGCAGCAACTCAGTCGTACCAAATGTTTTATATTCCAACTGTTTGTATTGTTTTTGACTGCTTCTGCATTTTTGGCGGGTGGGGTGTATTACACGATGTCTTACTTCTTACCTTCTGCTACTCCTACCCCTGACCCCAACCTTGTCTCTACTGTTTCTCCTCATTCCTTTCACATGTTACCGGAACACGAACAGGCTAGACGTGTAGAATTCCGCAACAATTCCTTTATTCAGCTCCTTCATCAGCATCAGTTAGTGGTTAACACTACTAATTGTTGGGTGTGTGGGTTGATGCCACATACTACTGATAAGGGAATTCCATATCTGGTATTACCGTATAGTTCCCAAGGGTCAGCTCGAGCATTTCAAACAATGTTTCGAAGCGCACTGGGTTCCCACCCCATTCGAGAACCACGTTCCCCCTACTCTGGTCCTACCTCGTATCAAAAACCTTTGTCGATAGCAATAGAGGATTTAGATAGTGAAATCCCTCGCTTATTCCCGAAGAAGAGATACAAGCCTATAAGGTCCTAAGTAGAGGTGAATATAGTGCGTTCACCAGCGAAAAGCAGCTTAAAAGCTCGCCTCCAATATGGGTCGTACCCCACACTGGTAATTTTTGTCTCATAGGTCGTGGCCGACGATCGCAAGCCCGGCTTGGAGCGAGTGCTTGCACTGAAAATTACATTCTGCCAATGTTCTCGTCCCCTGTGTTTCTGGCTGCCAAGGGTACATACTTTATCTGCTATGATCGTGCATATGCATGGTTGCCCGCTGACTTCATGGGCACCTGTTTCATTGCGAATTTGTTGCCTCCGACGTTCACTGTAGATGCCAATTATCATAAGACTAGAGTTGTACAAGGCGTAATTAGCGAAGAGGATACTGCCGGTCAAGAGGCAGGAGACTTTTTCAAGGGTTTCCTCCCGTTTTGGGGACCTATGGTTAATAGTAGGAACCTGAGACAGTTGACTCGAGTGGTAGAATCGACAGCTAATATTACTGCCAGTGCCCTTGGTAACATCACCACAGAACTTCAGGCGGATAGACTTATGACGTTACAAAACCGTATGGTTTTAGATGTCATCTTGGCAGATCGAGGTGGGGTATGTAAGGTGATCCATTCGAGCTGCTGCATTTTCATTCCAGATAATGCTCCAACTGTCTATCAAGCCATCTCGAGGTTGCATAAAATCTCCGAATCCATACACGTGGATGTAGGGGATTGGACGCTACTTGGATGGTTTTGGGGCCTGATGTCGACTTGGGGTTGGAAGATTCTGATGATCATTGGAGTTGTTGTAGTGTTCCTGTTTACGTGTTGCCTTTGTGTACAGTGTGGTCCTGCCTTATGTGGCCTCTGTGCTACAACGTGTATGAGACAGCCGCCTGTTACCAATGGGACTCGGTTGGACAGAGCTATGCTACAGCAACATCTCGATGGTCTGATGAATATCGAATATGATTCCGACTAGTGCTTGCCTACATGAGGGCAAAAGGAGCGTCTGAGTTTCCGTGACAATTGTAAGTGGTGCATTCGACTCGCACGAATATAGTCGAGTCTGGTATCTACGAACCGCAATTGGCGAGTTTAGTGGGTGTACGCAGTTTCGCTGTGCTAACCTAAACCGTTCGTCTGTTACGTGGGTATTTCTATCTGTACCCACGGGTTCCATCTTAGATACGGCATCCATTTTGTCTCTTGCCCTCAAGTAGCCAGCGAACGGACGTTGTCCGCTTCACGACCCTGGGACTCCCAAGATATTTGCGGAAGACACATGTTCTTTGTAAGTGTCTTTATGACGAGGGGGATGCTACTGTAAGGCAGATGGCGCCGCTCGAGGCTCATCTTGCCGCACGGACTTATTGTCTCAGCCGTGCATCTCATTAGGCACATCCCTTTGATGCCTGTATCTCGTGTTTCCCGATACCTCCCCTTTTTACACCCTTTCCAATCTCCCCACTGTTTCCCTCTTCCTCTGCACCTGTCCTTGTTCCTATTTCGATCTGTTCTACTGTTGATTGGAATTCGCTAATGGGAAGATGGGTTTTTACAGTTGGGAACCGCCAAATGTTTCCGCACTTATGTTCCGGACCTCATGTGTTTCAAAGTGACCAAAGTGACCCCTCTGGGGGATGATGGTGGGAACCGGGTTGTAAACCTTTGTGTACCATGTTGTCTTATGGGTAAAAACTGTATAAAAGGAGCGATCCACAGAACCAATTTGAAGCAGTCTCCCGAGTTGCACGTGGTGTACTCGTCGTGACTTCTGTGTTCCCTGCAGTAAATAAACCTTGAATCTTTGACGCCGAAGGAAGTGTCCCGTGTCTCTGTGATTTGTACGCCGGAGCAGGTTACCCACGAAGGTTTCAGGTGTTTTGCCCTGGCACCGCTGGGTCTTAAAGAACCCAGTCCTTCACCATGCATGTCAAAGGTAGGAGGATTAGGGCCAGTAGGATAAGGACCAGATTGAAGAAGACTATGAAAATTGGGCCCTGGAGAGCTATGGCCAGTATGTCTAGAATACTAGGATATGCAGGACAGTCACTACGATGCACTACGCAGCCATGGAAGGGGTCACTACCTAGAGCTCCAGAATACCGAACAAGGGGATTAGGAAAACTAAAAGGATTATGAGCAGGAAGGTGGGAAACAGACTAAAAGTACCATGCAGAACAGAACCTAGAGGACTAGAGTTCAGTATAGGGCAGAAAACTCAATAAAGGTTCTCCCATATCGATATGTCTTGGTTTATAGTGTCATTGAGTTGCAATCTGTGTCATGTCTTTCAAAATAGATTGGAAACATTCAAACATTTCAGATCTTTATACCTATAATTTTTTGCATGTATCTAGGCCAGTTTTAGCACTGAGAGCCTCATGTCTTAAAGCAACAGTGTTTTTGAAGACAACAATGTTTATCATTATATGCAAAATCCTTTTTATGAGTTGGACATTTCTTTACTAGTAAAATACTTTGCAAACACAAGGAGATGATGGACGGAGCAATGAAACTTTTCAGACACCTACCCCTCATCAGCCAGGCTAGCTTGAATCCAGCGGCAAGGTGAGCAAGGGACCCACGTCTGGCCATACCCTGGCAACTTAGGGCAAATAAAGCAAACACAAGGAGATGATGGACGGAGCGCTAAAGCTTTTCAGACATTCACCCCCCAGGCACAGATCTGGGGTCAATCCATCATCATTCTGTAGCTGACTTCACCACCTAAGTTCAGACCCAGCTATATGCAAATCAGTCTTGGAGCTGTGCCTCATGGGAACAGTCCAGCCCAAACTGCCAAGCCATGTCTTCCCTGAACTGGAAACAAGCATCCTAGTAAAAGACCTTTGCAATTGTTTTCTGACTTGCAAATAGTAGGGATCATGAAAGTTGCTTCCTCTCTTTCATTTCCAATTCAGAAAATAAATTAATGATAGTTTGTGATTGCAGTTACTGCTGCAAACCATCGATAACCTAACAACCTCTGGTTGGAGTGGTAACTAATTTTCAAAGTGGAACAGGCCATCTCAGGAACCTCTTCAATTGGAAATCATGTTGCCAGCCGCGGGATGGAAAGTAGAGGTTTAAACAGGCAGGGGGTTTTGGGGAGTTTTACCAAAACCGAAAGTGCATTTGTTTAAACTAGCTCTGGTTCCTTTAGGGAACATGGGCTGCTTTTAACTTTTTAAAATAATTTTGGAATACAGTCATAGTGATGGTGGTATGCTGTCCCTTGCAGCCACCCTCCCTGTGCTTTCAGCCAATCACAGAGGGTAACAAATTGGCACTTGCCTGATAAATATTATTTGGCAGGTCATTCTACAAACCCCTTTGACTCGATATTTTGTGACTCGACCATACAGCGCACAGATTGGTTTGAAAATTCGTTTATATTAGCAAAACGTGTGACCTCTCTTTGTGAATGAAAAATTCATACATCAGGACAATAACTTCTATAAAGATATTGATGTTAATTGAGTTCAGTCATTCAATCAATAAACTTTATTCAATCTAATATAAATAATAAATCCTAAAAGTGTACATGTTTAGATAATATCATATTTCTTAAAACAATAAAGCCTAGTGAGGGCTAGCAATTAAATAGCAAGGTAAAATTTACAACCCTGACACAGTGGAGTATTACATTAATGGTTTTGAACTGTGCATGGATTCGCAATTCAGTCCCTATACTTTGTGCAATAAACGCAATAAAGGATCAGATAAGGTGCTACACTTACCCAATTACCAAATTAATATAATAAATAAATAAAAAGTGGTTTAGAATAAAAACCATCCTTTCTGAGTCTTAAAAACCCATTTAAAAATGTACATGTATTATACAAACCATATGTCATATCAGGCCCAATTTGCTTGGTTTTTAAAATATTTTTGGAGTTCAAATAATGTTGGAGCTGAGTTTAAGAAAGCTTTCCCATAATAGGGAATGCCTCCTTCGATTGCAGGCCCAAAGGAATGATGCTACACAGAATCATACAGAAGGATCTTGAAGCTTCTTCAGGAAAAACAAAGCAATTCGACATTGGATGAAAATATACCGCTTTAAAAGAGGTAAAATGTATCTACCTCTCTGTTCCATATAGAAGTGACAACATTAAAAAAGGTATAGGTCAGTTTGCACAGATAGATTATCACATGGGCATGTTGTCATACCACTAAAGGAATACTTTTTCACGGGGAAGCCCAGCATCGAAGGAATTAAAATAAAACAAAACTTTCAACAGATAAACCCATGCTGTGGGTTCCTTACCGCTTCCAAGTACAGGTGTTTGCCCTCTGCTAAAGATGGAATCAAATAATAGAGTTTTACAGGTATGTTTGCGTGTTGGGATTCATTCCTTTCATGGGCGGACTTTGCTCAAAATAAAGCCTTTAGCCTCTTTTCTAGGAATCTGGAACACGAGGTAGGATTTACATTCAATTCTAGGATGCCTATTGAATACAAAGCCAATTTAACATACTCTAGCCAGGAAATTGTATGTGCCCTTTCCAGTGAAAGAGAGTTTTGTATTATAGCCTGATTGAGATCCCCTGTGTGTGCTCCATATTGAGTGCCACAGCATTATTGGGGCTAGTCTCACTATGTCAGACACAGGGTAAGTTCAGCTCTAATTGAGTGACATAGTTTGAGAATGAGGGAGGGAGCGAAGTGATCCTCTTGAAGAAGCTGTTCTCTATCCTCTAGATTCCTCTAGAGGGATCTGTTGGCACTATACCCCACACCCCTGCCCCATATGTCGTGGTCGAGATCGTTTTGGCACTACAGATATTTTTATTGTTTGCTATGGGTTTGGAGCTCAGTTTCTCGGTAAAGCTAGAGACTGTAGCCAGAGTAGGTTCCATTGTTTCTGCCCTGCTGCCCACCATGTGTAACCAAGTTTGGTTGCTATCAAAAATAACTCCTTGATTGGAAAAGGTCTCCACAACTTCTTGTTTCCGTGCCCCAATATGGAAAGATGGTATCTTTTTTGGGGGGGGGGGTGATCCTGACACTAAGTTAAAAGTTGTTGATTCATGTGCTTTTATATCGAGGGATGACGTGAAACTCACGTAGGTGTCTATTAGGCATTGAAGTGCTATGCCAGTCCTTGCTATTAGGATGGCATTGTCCGCATATGCCAGGATTGGTAGTGTGTCTTGGGTAAAAGAGGGGACATTGCCATACATCCTTTTAAGGCAGCTTCTATCCCATTTGTATAAAGTGAAAATAAAAATGGGGCAAGAACGCAGCCTTGTCTGACTCCCCTCATAATCTGAAAAGGTCTTGTACATTCCCTGTCCCTTTCATAGCAGACAGACACTGTCGCCTGTGAGTACATTTGGTCTATGTGTGTGATCGACCTGGAATCTACGCCCATCTCGGTCATTATTGCGCACAGTTTTGCAGACCCTACACAGTCAAAAGCCACCGATAGGTCCATGAAGGCCATATATAGATACATTCCCTTTGCTGTGGTGCACTTAGCAATGGTCAATCTTAGGTTCAGATATTGATCAATCGTAATACCTCTGTCCTTCTGGAATCCATACTGAGTTGGCATCAGGTTGGAATTTTCCCTCGCCCAGTCTTCTAACCTATTCAGTTGAACACAGGCCAAATGTCCAGAAGGGAAATGGGTCGATAATTCTGATGTTTGGATTTATCCCTCTTTTTGAATATGGGGACTGTAATACTTGTTCTCCATGATGAAGTTCAGTCCTCGTTTTCAATTCCACCTTTTGAAATCTGCATATTGCAAAATAAAACTAATTTCAGGCTGTTTAGAGCAGCCGGGGAAATAGTGACTTTCCTCTACTATTTGCATGGCTACTGGATGAGTGTGCATTCTGTCTACTAATTAACCAGCCACCAGGTGACACATGGAGTCTTTTTTTCAAATTATTTACAAGGCCACCAGCACATCATTTCTGCTATTTAGCCAGCTGCCTGGTAAATATTGAAATGTCTTTGTTAATTGCAAGGCTACTGGTCAAATAATATATTTAACCAGCATCCTCCTATATACTAAAGTTTATTTGCTATGTGCATGACAGCTCTTCTCACTGCACATGTCTGCTGTTTTGCTAGAAGGCTTGCAACGAGTGCCATTTTTATAGTTGCTTGACTAGTGTCCAAGTACAAAATCTCTGCTGTTTAGCTATTGGCCTGGTAAATAATGATGTTTACTTGTTGTTTGCACAGCTGCTAAACAAACAGTGCAGATTCGCTCATATTTAGCCAGCAGCCAGGTAAAAAGTTAAGCTTTTCTTCTATTTTCATGGCTGCCTTCCAAAAAGTGCGGAATGTCTTTTATTTAGACAGCAACTGGGTAACTAGTGAAGTTTCTTTGCAATTTTCAAGGACGTCGGCCAAATAGTAAATAGTTTATACAATTTAGCCAGCGGCCAAATAAAGATCAGAGAACATTCACTATTTAAACTGTGGCTGCTCAATTAGCTATTACTTTTAATTAGTGGAGATAAACTGCCCCATCTAAGTACAGACAACAAACTGAGAGATTAAAATGTTGAAGACACTTGGGCTGGGTTGTAAGTGTTTCAAAAGAATTATGACGGTTATTTATGAGAGCCTTGCTTCACTTTTACACCACATAAAGTGATACATGTGTGACTCAGGGCTCTGAATGAGATTCCTGAAGCCACGCAAATTCACCCTGTGTGACCTCATAAATCCTGAGTAAGGCGACACAGCACAAATGCTGTGTTGCCTCACTCCATGCTTGGGAGGCATTCCATGGGGTGTTGCAGTTGGTGTTTCCACGAAACACCCATGAGTTTTGATGCTGCCCATGTTGCAAACTGGGGAAGCTCCAAATCATTACACCTCTCAAGGTGAGGGGTGAAACAGAAATATCTTTATTTCTCCTTGATGTTTTCTCTTTCTATGTGTCCAACACCACATGGAATTGCGTCTGTGCAGGAAGGTGCCCCTTTATTCACAAAAACATTCCTGCATGCAATGCAGGCTCACTTGTACCATTGTGCAAGGGTGTCTACGTTGACACTAAGCTACAGAAACTGCACCAGCCGAGGGAGAAAGGACAGTGATGCACTGTATTGCGTGAATGCAGCGCATTCCTGCCCTTTCACTTTGGCGTAGGGCAGTGCAGCAAGTAGACTTACTGCACTGCCCTACGCCAAAATCCCATAAACTAGGGCATATATTGCCACATTCTAGACAAAGTGAATTATGTGAATTCCCCACTTGTGCAGCGCTAGATAAAATGCATTGTCTTAATTGTACATTGCAGATATGGAATCATATTTTGCCATTAATCCAAGGAGAAAGGAAGGTTTGAGTATGACTTGCTGCTGAAATCTATGTTTTTAAAACTTGACGTCACTACACATGAACCAGTGAGTCATTGCAAAGTTTAGAATCCACCCAGACATCCAGATTCTGAACTCCAGTACAAGAAGTGGAACAATCCCTAATAATTATGGCAGAAAAAAAAATGCTACTGCTGGAAATCTACTGGAGGTATTAAGATTTCAGAGTGGTTAAGATGAATTTTAAAACATTTGTTTACCACCAAGCATTGAATAAAATTAGGGTGGGAACTGAAAGTATTATTTAGGGATTGGGCCATAACCTAAATGCTGATGAACAATTCAATAACATTGGTGTAATTGAAATAATATACCATAGAATGGGTTTAGAGCAGACAACGCTTATCAATAGGAATTGGAAAGACGGTGGAATCACAGACCACTGTGGGATACCTTGTCTGCAAGGCATAAGTGTAACTTGCACAGAGACAATGCAACTGACTTTATACGACCCATCAGATAGGGATGCATGACAGAGCATTAACAGTGGGCGGTATTGAGTGAGTAGTATAGAGGGTTCAAGAGAGAATACCGAATGCTTCAAGGCATTGCATCAGGAGACACTAGATGACAGTCCTGAAATCCAACAAAGGATCTAAATAATTAATATTTTCAGCAACAGTATCAGAGCCTTCTATCCTAAGATTCTCAAGGACCACAGTCTCTTTCCTCATACTTTCCTAAAATCCAGCTAGGTAGAAGACTGCTTTTCACTGGATTTGTTTTTCATAAATTACTATTCTAGGATCTTATACCTGGTTGAAAGGTAGCTGATGGATCTCACATTTCGTTGATCATTGGGATTTGGGAGTTCCTACTTCAGTTTTTACATTTTTAGAGTGCACAAAAACTGGTCCTTTCTTTTAAAAGCAAACAGTTAAGAAGATGGTGATACTGGTGTCAAATATAGTGGTTAGAGATATAACATCAGAGGACAAGACTTTTGCAGCATGCTTGAGCCATAACAGATGAGAGGAAAGCTTGAAAATAAGATGGAGAAAGAGGAGAAAACTTAAGAAACAGAGGAGACAGGCATAACTCTCAGAGACCAGACAAAGCATGTATAAATAACCCCAATGCTCAGATAAACTAGATCAAAAACTGAAGAGACTGCACTGTTTATTCATTTTATTTCATCTCTATAGATTGAGTCTTTCTCAAGCTCCTGTGCTGTGTGGACACAGTGGTAGTTTGCAAATAGCTGACATGGCAATACAGATTCAAATAGTATTCCATGTTGTCAGAAGCCAGTTGAGCATGCAGTCTCTTTGCAAGCTGCAAACGTCGGCTGAATTGTTATCATTATTTGAAACCAAAAATGATCCTATAGCTTAACTATGTGTTATTGTCAAACGTACCCTCAGTCAAGTTTTAGGAAAAGACAAGGCATATATACTGCCACTGCTAAAGTTATTGATGATGTGCCTGGAAAACTGGTAAAGGATGAAGGCCAGATGTACAAAGCATTTTTCCAATCGCAAACTGAATGATTCACAGAGTTGGGCCATTTGCGATCAGAAAAATGTTTTTACAAATATACAAAGTGCAAAATGCAAATCTGTACCTTGTTACTGAATGACATTCTGCATTCGCGATTCAGTATTTGCAAAGAATAGCACAAAAGGGTTGAGGCAAAAGAACTGCACCTATTGATATAAGTGGCTAGCTAGTCTTGTGATGGTGCTCAGAAAACCAGGGAGTACAACCCTATTTACTCACTATTGAGCAAACGCCCAAAATACAGAAAAGAATTATTTTGGAATCAGCACCCATCAAAAAAGTGTCATATAAGTCCTTTCACATTAAATCAGTCCAAAGAGAAGTGGTATAATGAACAGGTCCGGACTCCACTGATGATCGGAATATATTCTTTATTTCTTGATCCAAACAATAAAATCCAGATACACAAGTGATTTTCTTTTAGCCTGGATTTCTTTTAGACTTTTTGATGATGTGCCTGGAAAACTGTTAAAGGATGAAGGCCAGAGGTACTAAAGGCCAGATGTACAAAGCATGTTTCCAATCGCAAACTGGATGATTCACAGAATTGGGCCATTTGCGATCAGAACAATGTTTTTACAAATATACAAAGTGCAAAATGCAAATCTGTAACTTGTTACTGAATGGCATTCTGCATTCACAATTCAGTATTTGGAAGGGCTGTGTTTAGGGCGTCCCTCCCAAAAATCCAATCAGTACGGTATGTGTGGTCGGAAAACAGTTATAGTTTACCATCAGTTTATAACTGGTGGTAACCCATTCACAAAGGGGAGGGGTACACATGGGGCTTTCAGAATGTAAATAATAATATTTTTAAGAGCAGACAGTGGTCCCACGGACGACTGCCTGATTTAAAAAAAATGAAAGCTTTCATTTTTTTTTTTTTAAATGCGTTCCGATTTCCTTTAGGGAAATAGGCTGATTTTTGCTTTATTAAAAAGCAATTACAGACATGGTGGTCTGTTGACCTCAGCAGGCTACCTGGCTGTGATTCCAAACGGGTCACAAACTGCAACCTACCTCATTAATATTCAGTAAGGCAGACCAATTTGCCACCCACAAGAAATTCTGCGATGAAACTCAATGAGTTTCATACATTTGGAGTGCTGATTTCCTAACTGTTATTTGGGGAGTATCATAATTAGGAAATCGGTATTACTAATGTCTAGAAATCCGGCCGAAGTGCTTTTGTACCTGCATATCCTGTGAATCAATAAATCGCATGTTTTGCAACAGATTAATGATTTTTAGTTTTTAATAAACCCATTTTGCGATTCAGTACATGATTACAGAGTCACGAAATTAGTTTAGAAAATGCACACCAAACCACCATTTGCAACAGGAGTATTAAGGTCTCCTTTCTGTATCGTAATTTAAAATGCTGTGTCCGAGGTTTGCACCCTCAGTTTTGTTGCATCCCATTGATAGGTTATCAACAAACTAGCAGAGGGTTTAATACAGGTTCATTTAGGGACTTTTGTGGTTCATGCAGACAGAGATTGTGGCTGTTGCTTGAACAGTGGTCACCCCCCCCCACCCCCATTCTACCAACAACCCAACGTGGTCATGAGTCAAACTTCATACAGGGTACTTAAGAGCTAGAATAATAAACACATATGCAACAAGGTTGAGAGTGCATGCAACCATTTGTGACGGAATAAGGAAACCTAATTAGGTATGATAGAAAAGTGACAAACATGATAAAGAAAATTGTGTACTAAAATAAATGAAGAGACACGTTTAATTGCAACACACAACTTTTACAGTGATTACGGACCATGGTCAGGGCTGGCATTAGCAGTGGTAGCTCCCAGGGTGACAATGTTTGTTGGCGCCCCCCAATGACCACCTCCACCACCCTTTACAGTCTCCATAAGCACTCTCTCTCAGATGCATTTAATCAATTGTATAGAGTCACTCATAAAAGTGTAGAGTGTCAGAGCACTTCACATAACATACACATTACACAGAGACTATCAACCATAGGTGTTTAAATCAGTGTATAGGAAGACGGAGGACAACAAGGGGTGGATTTGCATATTATCCATATAGTTGGGCAGTATAGTTGACGTGTACTTGGTGTGGAGAAGCACAAACTATGTAACACAATGGATTACGGCTCTCTCCAATAACAATAACAGATTCGAACCCAAAATGAACCCTTTTTGCAACATTAGAATAATCTTGGGTAAAAATCCACATGCTCTAATCTATAGCTTGAAGTCTCCATGCAGTTCCTTGACATTTAATAGCTCACTGTAAACTGCAATTAACAAAAGGAAGTCTCTGACAAAAGCAGTAACCCTCTGACCTCTTTAGATTACATTCACTCTGTGATCTGCATGGTACATGTTATTTGCAGCAGGCTTATTAAAACTCTGCGCTACCTTACCATTAATCAGAACTTCCATGAGAAACAACTTCTACTAGACAAAACTCCATTCTCACCTGGAAGAACATGAATCACCGGAGTTTTCATGACATATTAAATGTTGCCTGAAAATTGCTCGAGGCAAGGAACGTGGCAGCAGGTGCTTTTTAATGCACAATATAAACTAGCAAACAGGCGCCCCCAAGCGATGCAGCACCGGGGGCGGTGTCACCGGTCGCACCGCCCTAGAGCCGGCCCTGACCGTTGTGGTCAATAGAGCACTTAGCTGTCACTCATTTGCTGGACTGTGACCACAATGGGTGGATAGTGAGTGACATACCCTATGTGATACAGAGTGAAACTTGAGTGTAAACATCTACAAGGGAGGGGATTTTTTAAGAAGCAAGTTGAATCACCATTAAAAGAATCTCTGCCCGAGATTATGTCTCTGACTCGAGGGCTTAGAAACGAACAATGAAGCATAGGATGTAGTAACAGATTGAGCATTTAAGGCACTCAACATATGCCATGTAGTTGTGACAGAATGTGGCGGTCTAGTTGTTGGTCATCAAGAGAGATGATGGACACTTTTCAGAGGGTGTAACTCAAGCAGCATTGAGGTCCAGTAGAAGGCTGTGTACTGTGTACAGCTGAAATGCGTAGACCAATTTTAGGGATGCTAGGACTGGATAAAATTGAGGTTCATCATTTCAGTAGCCCACAAGTGTATATATATTGCCCACTAGACATCAAGGAGAACACAGATGCGCCAGTAACATTGTCATATCATCAGGGGTGTAGCTTAGTCATTACAATTGGAGGGGGGATGAGCTTCACATTTCCCAAAAATCACGCTGGCATATCTTGCTAAAATATGTTATGTGAGAAGCAGGGCACGAGGGGGCGAGGGGCGGTGGAAAGGAGAGCAGAGAGGATTGTTAGGGTTACTTAAAAGACAATCCAACATATCATGGAACACAGTGCAGCAGCCAAAAATGCTGATTTGGTTTGCCTCTACCATGGGGAGAAGATCCACATTTTTATTATCCTTTGCAGAGGGTCTTACCTTTAATCCACAAATGTATAGCAATAGCCCCCTCAAACGTCCCCTGAATTTCCTAACACTGGTCGATACAATCTGCGTGATTTCGCTAAATTTCCTATAGTAGGAAGGAGGACACCTGTAACTTTAATGTATTCCAGGTATTGCTCCAAAGGTGATGCATTATGGACTGTTTTACAGGGCACAACTGGCCTTTTTGTTATTTATTCATTTCATTCTGCCCAGTGAAAGTTTGCCCAAACATCCCTAAGTCCAGCGGAAGCACTGCCATTGTCCTGTGTGAATTGGCGACAGGCCCACTGCTGTCTGTCACTGGGATCAACACAGTTCAGCCTTGTAAGCACATCAGTCACAGGTATCCTCGGTTGAATACTGTGTCTTGCTGGAGTGCACTGTGCATGTTTTTAGTTTGCTAATGTGGTTCACTGTACTCTGAGCTACATTGTTGCATAAGATAAGCCCCTTCTGCTCTAAAACTTTTCTAGATCTATTTTCTTTATCTTTTTCTATCCCATAAGTAGTGTCTGGTTGAAAAAACCTGCATTGCAGACATTACTCTCCTACAGAGCTGCAATGTCTGCAGTCTCTGTTTGGACTGTTTACTTTCATCCCTTGCAGAAAATTATTTGCATGGTTTCTGAATGTAGAGAGTCGTTAGGAGAGCCGGCGCTGCTGGAGCGTCCTCTTTTTTGGAAGCTCCATTTGCACAGGCCTCTCAATCATAACTATGAGGTGACGCAAAGCCACCCTGCGTTGCTTTTAATGGCCTAATAGATATGGAATAAGGCAAGGCAGAGCAAAGTACGGCCTTGCCTCACTCCGGGTCAAGGAGGCGTTGGGTGCTGCATTGAGTGTTCCCACGCAGCACCCATGGACTTTGACGCTGACACAGATATACAACATCACGTAAACCCAGGACAGCGCTAAGACCTTACACCTCCCCAGAGCAGGCATAACAAGGAGTTCTGCAACACACATCGAAAAAAGCCTCCATGGATTGTTTTTGTGCAGGAAGGTGCCCGGATTGGTGCTCGGCCCAAATTGTGCGCCGGCGCTGGCTGAAAAACCGGAATGCGCTGCATCCCGTAAATACAGTGCATTCCTGCCCTTTTAAAGTGAAGAAGAGCAGCACAGCAAAAAGAGTGCCACCCCTTCTCTGCACCAATCTGTTTGGAAACGAGGCTCTAAATTGATGGAGTGGACCTTGCTGACCAGCAGCAGGATACACCCTCCCTGGCCACTATGTGCACAGGTTCCTACGGTCTTCTACTTTCTGCAAACCCATGGCCTGCTTGAGTTTTTAGAATATTATTCATTCTTCTTTAGTCTGCTTGAAAGGGTCTGTGAGACAAAACTGTTCAATGCAATCTATCAATTAATCTCAGAAAGAGTGCGAGGACAGGCAGACAACTTGAGCAATTTCGCACTAATAAACGGACAGTTTTGCATCATAATGTACTCCCTTTTCAAAAATACATGTGCCCTGGCCATGCAACCTACCACTGTGTTAAGAACCATTGGAAGGAGTCAATCGTTTTTTTAAGAGTTTCATATAGCGCGAGCTAGACCTGAAAATATCAAGTATCGGAGCACTCTACATGAGCACCAGTTACGTTACACAAGGAGAGCTTCATATTTTAGGCAGGAGGAGATTAAGTGATTTGCCCAGGATCACAGGATGTTATGCATCGTTGCCGAGACTCGAAACCACTTCCCAGCTTCGAGGTCGACCGCTCTAGCCATCAGGCTACATTCGCTCCCCAATTAATTAACGACCTTAAGGCAGCAGTTAAAGAACAACACTGTGAATTATGTTCGCTGTATGTTATCTGTATCGTCATATATCCTCACATAATCTGTTTATTTTTTGTGAAACTAATGTCAAGCATTGTCGCGAGGATGTCACGGTTTTAGCCTTCATGGACTCTTGAAACCACGCAGGCAGGCCTTCCTTGCTATGGGTGCGAATGCTGAACTGTTGTCCTTAAATACGGTTGTTCTGCTAGAGAAAGAGGGCCAGAACTACACGCAGGGAACTGACGGTGCAGCTGGCCTGCACTGGGGAGAGGCAGGTTTGGACCAGCCATGGCTCTGCCGGGTAACAAACATTACAATCATCTCATTGGTTGAGCTGTGCAAGGGGGGCAGTGGGGGCCACTGGAACTTCTGATTACACAACTCGCTGCAAAGCTGCTGACCCTCTGTCGCCTTATCGGATTCCTGCAGGCTTGGACTAACCTGCGGTCATGTCCGTTCGCTCGAAATCACTTGTAGAAAGAGTTACTCACGGTTGTGGGAATCGAACTATTCTCCAAGAGCCTTTGATTGTCTATTCTTGACAGTTTTTTTGGCTGCAGATGTGCAGGTCAAGCGAGAAGCATGAGGTCACTTTATCCTTGACAGCCAGAGACACGTCGTCACCCACGAGAGTGTCATCTTCGGAGGCTGATTACCCTGCCTTTGGAAACAGAATGAACGAGGGTTGTTCAGGGGCGGCAGAAACTCTTCTTCAACCGGCAGCAGTCACCCCGGTGAAGGAGAAGGGGGCTCGACCAGGGGCAGGAGGAGGTAAAGTCAGTTCATCGCGGGGAGATTCATGAGGGTGTAAATACACCAGAGCTCAGAATCCAAGCAGAGTCTCACCTCGGACTTGGTCGCCACCAACACCTCCCTTTTATAAGCCTCTTTTGCATCATCTCTTTATCCCAAGTGATGCTGAGCAAAACAGGTCCGGCAGCTGCAGAAGTGACCTCATTAAAAGTTGGTGGTTCATTAAAGATCATATGTTCATTAAAAGTTCTGCATGTCTCCTCTCTGCTTTAGCTAACTCTGGAAACCGACCATTTAGACGAATAAAGTTCCATCTTGAATGGATTGAATGAGGGTGCGAGACAGAATGAGGCCCTGTGTGTATGCAGAGTACCCTCTAAGTTTGATATGAGTCCATCCGCCCCTCTAAGAAGATGACCTTGACTATCTATAGCCAAAGATTCTTGCTACTCTCATGCAAACATGGCCAGTCAAGTCTCACTTTGGACACTTCCCAGCTAGACTTGTCCCAGTGGAACAGAACCAGGCCTGCTTTGCATATTACTGCAAGTGGCATTGTGGGTAAAACATGGGTGGACTCGAAGAGTGGAGGGTTACAGTGGCGATGCCATTCATAATGGTTGTAAATATGAAACTTAAATGACTATGAACAAGGAAGGGGCTCCAAGCCCCTGGACGTTTAGCACAGGAATGTATCTTTTATGTAACGCATATAATCCTAAATCCCTATGTTTTGCATCTGGTTCATTCATTCATTCAAAAGCTTTTATTCGGGTTGTCATAACAATCCATGTAAGCACAAACAAAAACAAAACAGCAAGTTACATAAATATTAATCACAACAACATATTATGGCTGACAAAAAATTATAAAAATAAAAATAAAAAATTGTACACAGGGTAGCCAATACATTTCACTTACGTAGGATACATATATACAAGCCGAACCCCCCCCCCCAGAAATTGCTTAGGTTACGTGTGCAATAAATGCATCTATAAAGTGCAAAAGTGCTACATATAATTCGGGGGTATAAGGCCTAGATGCGTTTTGATAGAAATATTAAAAACAGTCAACTATATACAAATATAAATATTAAGACTCTATTAAAAGGAAAGATATTCCAGCAGGATTAATGCATAGATCATATATTTATGTACTGATTTACAATTCAAACAATAATAGATTTCCTAGCATCAATACATTTCATTATATACATAGCAACAGCAAAGCAGGTATCTGAATTTTCCAAGCGCGTAATTAATTTCATTGCAATATCTACGGATCGAGCCTTAAATTTTAAAAGAATTGGTTTGAGATAAAAAAGCCTTAAAAAGTAATAATATTTACAGAACAATAAAAAATGACAGCATCTGGTTCTTATGTAAAGCACTCTGACACCTTCGGGTAAAGTTTGCGCTATATAAAATCGCATTAAATAAAATAAAATAAATAAATAAAAAAAAGGCAACATCCCTGACAGCAGCCAGACCCCTATGAACAACCATCAGCTTCCAGCGTCCACAGCGTGCACTGCGAAGTCAGGAGGTGTACCCCCGAGGGAGGTGTACCCCCAGAGCAAGTACATGATGATGATGCAAATGCATGGCACACTGAAGGTGACGCGGTGAGGCAGCACATCTTGAGTTTGACGGTTTAGGGACTCAAACAAAATGTGCGCACAACTGGCCAGCTCTGTGTTATTTGAAAGCATGTCATGGTCCTATGCAGAATAGTTCAAAAGCGCGATGCACCGTGTGACCCTAAACACCACTGTGTTGTGACATGTGATCAGCAGCATGAAGCAGCACTTGTTATTTTTAAGTGTGACATTCGATGAGTTGTCTCTTGTGAGGCCTTTTGCTACCCTGCAGTGGGTTTAGGGAGCGCCTTTGTCTTTTTTCGGTTAGCTTCATTGTCACCCTCAGTGCCTTCTTGCCTATCTTCCCAGATCCACTCTTTACATGTGAGATCCCGTCTCCTTCCAGCAGATGTTGTTCACAACTCGAAATACTTCTCCCAACATGGCCGCCATTACCCATGTGCCACTACAAGAGGAAGTAGTCACACCAAACATCTTGTAGCACCAAGCAAACCACATATATAGCACCAACAGATACTAATCTCCCAAGGGAAAGGAGAATGGGAAACGTACGAGTGGATCAGGAAAGACCAGGACCCGGAGTAATGAAGAATACTGGTCGGTAACCGAGGCATTGCTTGCTTCTTCTCTGGCAGCCTCCTTGGGTTTACTTTTCTCTTCTTGTGCTTATTACTCCTCTGGAGCATGAGTGCAGTATTCTGTTTTTCCACGGTTCGCTTTCTCCAGCGTCACTCTACAAGAGTGCTTGCATTTTCCTGCTGTCTCTGCCCCTCTCCTTCCCATGTTCCTGTCCTATTATCCTCCTGACCAGTCGCTATTTTCCGAGTGCTTCCCCAGCCACTTCTGCAACCCTCCATCCTCTGAGTGCTACCCCCATCCCCTCCATCCACCCTCCCTTGTCAGTGTACTTGCCACAGTCCCTAATACCCCCCCACCCACCCTTCACTGTCTGTGTGCTCGCTCCAGCCCCTCCAACCCACCCTCGATTGCTGTGTGCTCGCCCCAGCCCTTTCCACCCACCCTTCAGTGTCTGTGTGCTCGCTCCAGGCCCTCCCGACCCCCCTCGATTGTTGTGTGCTCGCCCCTGCCCCTCCGACCCACCCTCGATTGTTGTGTGCGCGCCCCAGCCCTTTCCCCCAGCCTCCATTGTCTGCGTACTTGTCCCTAATACTCCCCCACCCACCCTTCAGTATCTGTGTGCTCGCTCCAGCACCTCCAACCCACCCTCGATTGCTGTGTGCTCGCCCCAGCCCTTTCCACCCACCCTTCAGTGTCTGTGTGCTCGCCCCTGCCCCTCCGACCCCCCCTCGATTGTTGTGTGCTCGCCCCTGCCCCTCCGACCCACCCTCGATTGTTGTGTGCTCGCCCCAGCCCTTTCCCCCAGCCTCCATTGTCTGCGTACTTGTCCCTAATACTCCCCAACCCACCCTTCACTGTCTGTTTGCTCGCTCCAGTCCCTCCAACCCACCCTCGATTCTTGTCTGCTCGCCCTCGCCCTTTCCACCAGCCTCCATTGTCAGTGTACTTGGCCTCCCCCTCATGGGAAGGGAAGCATCACTGAAAGCCTCAGACTTGGGAGCTTCGGTTTTAAGCCCTGAAGTACCCCGGGTCGAGTGTCTATCACTGAGAATTCGTCATGGGGTGGAGTCAGCAGCCTCACTGACCCCCATCCCATTCTGTGAAGAGTAGGGGATGGGACTGTTGCTTCCTCTCATTGGCTGACCAAAGTTCACCCAATGAGATAAGGCAGCCGTCCCAACCCTCCTTGGACCTCTGTGGCTTCTCTTTCTGAGAGCTGTGCAGGTAAGTGTTACGTTTCCTAATGTTTGGTGCATGTGCGTGTATGTACAAATATTTGTGGCTGAGTGCTGTGAGTGAGTGTGTTTGTGTGTGCATGTGTATGCATGGGTGTGAGTGAGTGTGTATGTGTGCATATGTGGCCTCTCACCGCATCTCTACTCAATGTCTCCGGCACCACAAGTTTCTATATGAATAATCCAGATGACATCCTCCTGGTTAAGACCATGAATATGCCCCCAAATTGGCTGTCCCCCATTGGTTTTATTCAACGTAGACAATATGGTTTGTTTGTCTAGAAATGGTTGTGAGCTTCAAAAGCTGCTCAATCATTTTATTGCTCTCATGAAGGACTTGAACGTATCTATTTTTTCAGCAACATTTTTTATATGGTCTGTGGGTGTAATAAGTCCGGAACTTGCTCACATTTTCTAAATGTTACAAAGTACAAGGGAAACCCAATTGAGCAATTGGTCAGGGACCTTAGGTGCATATACTAGTTCAAAGAACAGTGGTCCCCAAGTAGTCAGGGATAGTCAATAGAAATAAATATAGATCAAAATAGGAATCTATAATGTCTGTCCAGCCGAACAGGGTTTAATAACATATATCATAGTGTAGTCAATTATCTGTACAATATCAAGTGGGGCACGGCCTGTGTCCTACTACCACATAAAGACAATAACGACTGATTCGCCACGAGCATCGGCTCGACTGCAGGCTTGGACTCATATTGGGGATCTCCACCACATTTTTTACCAGCACCTTATCTCTCCATCTCCTAACTCGCTGCAACATTCCAATTGCGGATTTAACTAAAGCACATTATTGTTTCGGTCTATTATCGTGACCTAAACCTCATATTATTCCTTCGAGTAATATGAATAAAGCATGAATCACAATGTCCTGAAGATGATCCTGTTATGCTAGAATAGGGATTAAAACGCCGTCGACACCTTACACTATATGTTTTTGACTATATTATATGGAAAGTCACAATAGTGTATTCTTGAATCAAATCAAATCAAAGATAGCTTTATTCGACATTTGTTAAAAGACCATAAAAGCACATAAAAAGAGTTTAAAAAACATTTCATCCGCAAAATAGAGCAGTACAAAATTAATTTGTTATTTTAAAAAAGAGAACTAAATCATACATTAAAAAACACTAGGGGAATCCAGGATAATTAATGTGAACTATTAAGCGTATTAATATACAGTGCAATCATTATGCCTTCGAAGATCTACATCTTACTACATATTTCAAAAATTTGACAGCTGCAATCGTAGTAGATTCATCTTGTAACATATATAGTCTAATCAAGGCTGGTTTGCATTGTCTCAGACCCCACATCTTTAGGAGGGGCAACAGATGTCTCTTTCTGCCCCAATCGTAGTATTTGCAGAAAAAGATGCAGTGGATATTTGACTGAGTAGATGAGTCGTCACATGGACAATTTATTAGCGTAGAAGACCAGTCATTTGGGGCGGGAAAGGATATCAGCCTGTAGAAACAATCAGTCCTCATCCTTGTTAGTAGCATTCTGGTGTAACTGGAAAGTACCGGGGCCAGATATGGATGTAAACCTGGACCATGTAGAATGCGACGGTGAGAGGTGATCGTAGACTTATTACCATCCAGATACCACCGCCTATCTTCTAGCAGCTCAAGGAAAATTTCCTTTAAAGCTTTTTTTGTAATTAATGCACAGGAGCTGGGTGTTACGTAGAGTTCTGGATGGCCAATAGAGTTCAAGAATTTTTTGACATAATGAAGCCAGGTAAGCTTCCTAGCAGCTGATTGGTTTATACAGTCTTGAATCACATCCCTGCTAAAGGCTGTACCCTTGGAAGTCCATATCTTATGCCACAACATGATTGGTCTTATCTTGATTAGATCTGTAATATGTACCCGGTCTAGTTCCTTATGGCATATAGTTGTACAGATTGATCTTGGGACAGCTAGCAAGTACCTAAAAAATGCATTTTCCGCTAGTTGGATTTGTGTACAGTCGGCCGTCCCCCAGATGCCTGCCCCATAGGTCGCAGTAGAGACGCATTTTGCTGCGTAAATCCTTAGCAGAGTGTCTATGGGTTTTCCGCCCAGTCTCTTAGCAAATTGTTTTACTGCGCCGATGGTGCAGGAAAAAGCCAGATTACGAGTAGCGATGGCTATAGTCCAAGTTCCTCTATTATTAAAAATAATACCTAAATATGAAGAAGTTTTGGTCAAGCCTATCTTTGTCTGATTAACAAAAGTCTTGCAATCTATTTTGGAATTGTTTTTTGACGTGCAACACATGTTGAAGGTTTTTCCCACGTTTATCTTCAGACCTCTAGAGTCCATAAAAGTAGAAAAGCCGGTTAATGCCTTTTGAAGGCCCACCTGAGTTCGTGACATTATTACAGCGTCATCAGCATAGAGTAGTATAGGTACCGCCATGCTGTTGATTTTAGGATAGTCTACTTCCAAATTAATCAAAAAGTCTGCCACTTCGTTAATATACAGATTAAAAAGGAAAGGTGCAAGGATACAGCCTTGCTGAACGCCCTTTTCGATTGGAAATTTCTTGGTGCGTTCTCCATTTTTACCATAGCGGACCGTTGCCCCTGCACCTCTATATAATTCCTTTATAAAGTTCAAAACAAATTTGTCTATCCCCATCTTAGTTAGGGTATTCCATAGCACTTTGTGGCTTAAGCAATCGAACGCCGAGCTTAGGTCGACAAACGTCATGTATAGGTTCCCTTTTTTTGCCACCATATATTTACTAGTTATTAGTGCCAAATTGAGTCCCTGTTCGACTGTGCCCAGCCCACGCTTGAACCCATATTGGAATTTCGAAAGAACCCATTCCGCATTGGCCCAAGATTGTAATTGTGTGAGTAAAACTCTTCCTGCTACTTTCATCAGGGAATCAAGTAGGGAGATTGGCCTATAGCATTTGGGATCCTGTCTATCTCCTTTTTTGAAGATGGGAATTACAATGGCTTACTGCCAAGTTACTGGAAAGCCTGTTTGATTATAAGAATTTAGAACATTTGTAAGAAGCGGGGCCCATAAGTCCATATTTTCTTTAAATAAATCAATGGGAATGCCATCTGGCCCTGGGGCTTTGGAATTAGCGCTCTCAACCTCAAGTGGAGAAAAGACTATGTTCAACGGAAAGGTAACCATAGTGTGAGACTCTTCAGACTGCGGGGCAGTGGCGATGTGTAATGTTGTAGCAGCGCAGTTTTCCATAGGCAGTTCATCTTTTTTGTATAGTGCCGTGAAGTAACTAACCCACACGTCCTCAGCTATAGCTATCTCCAATGTATCAGTCTTTCTCTCTGCATAGAACGGGGCATTAACTTCTCTCCAGAAGGAAATATTGTCCCGAAGGGCGCTAGCCTTTATTAACGCCTTCCAGTACTTGACCGTATCTATTTTTTCAGCAACATTTTTTATATGGTCTGTGGGTGTAATAAGTCCGGAACTTGCTCACATTTTCTAAATGTTACAAAGTACAAGGGAAACCCAATTGAGCAATTGGTCAGGGACCTTGGGTGCATATACTAGTTCAAAGAACAGTGGTCCCCAAGTAGTCAGGGATAGTCAATAGAAATAAATATAGATCAAAATAGGAATCTATAATGTCTGTCCAGCCGAACAGGGTTTAATAACATATATCATAGTGTAGTCAATTATCTGTACAATATCAAGTGGGGCACGGCCTGTGTCCTACTACCACATAAAGACAATAACGACTGATTCGCCACGAGCATCGGCTCAACTGCAGGCTTGGACTCATATTGAGGATCTCCACCACATTTTTTACCAGCACCTTATCTCTCCATCTCCTAACTCGCTGCAACATTCCAATTGCGGATTTAACCAAAGCACATTATTGTTTCGGTCTATTATCTTGACCTAAACCTCATATTATTCCTACGAGTAATATGAATAAGGCATGAATCACAATGTCCTGAAGATGATCCTGTTATGCTAGAATAGGGATTGAAACGCCGTCGACACCTTACACTATATGTTTTTGACTATATTATATTGAAAGTCACAATAATGTATTCTTGAATCATTAATCTGCAAAACTTTGACTGAATGCAGATTGCCTTCTCTTGCCTGACACCTCCCTTGTATGTCACACCTGTCTTTATGTGGTAGTAGGACACAGGCCGTGTCCCACTTGATATTGTAGAGATAATTTACTACACTATGATATATGTTATTAATCCCTGTCCGGCTGGACAGACAATATAGATTCCAATTTTGATCTATATTTATTTCTCTTGACTATCCCTGACTACTTGGGGACCACTGTTCTTTGAATTAGTACTTACATTTTCTAAATGGCACAACAAATATGTAATGTGAATAGCTTTTCATATCTAGGACTACAGCTTGACTCGCTGGGAAACTGGGACATTTGAGGAAAATCACAAGACAGCTTTCTGAGAAATGTATTTTCTCATTCTTCAAGTTTGCTGCCACATTGGGCCTAAAACCACTAAAGGAAATGCTCTAGGGTGACAAAAGCAAATGTTCTTCATAGGTTACCCATGGAGCAGGCATTTAGGGGTTTGTGATTGTGTAGGTCTTACAAAGGGTCGTAAATGGGTACCTGAGAAGACTATTGGTTATACCACCTGCTTGTTCTACCATGGTATGGTACTCTGAATTGGGTTTGCCATATTTGAAAGATTGAATACGATTTTGTCCACTGCTGATTTGGCACACATGTTGGAATACACCAAAGGCTATCTTAAATGCAATAAGTGTACGGATTGCTCTATTTAGACCACATGCCCCAAATATCCTGTTTAGTGTTTGATATTTGTGAACAATTACATATTTCAGCTTACTTTAAGGATCCAGGGGCCTATTTATCAAAAGATTGTATCACTTTTGCACTATGCCTGGGGCGCATACGCAACACAACCCTTAAGCGTAATCTATCAACGAACACCAGGCCACCTTGCCTGGCCCTGAGTGGCTTGATAAACTCTAGAGTAGTGCAACAGAGTACAAATTGCTGCATTGCGTTTCTCTGCCCTGGGAAGGCGTTCCATGAGTGGAGCCTGGGTGGTCCCATGCATCTACGCATGTATTTTGGTGCATTCCCTGATTTACCCTTACCGGTAGACCTGGGACTGCATCAAAGACCAACGCCTCCAAGGTGAGGTGTAACAAGTAAAAATATCTTCATTTCTCCTCCTTACTTCCTCTTTCTCTGTGTGCTGCGGCAGCACACATGGAAATATGAAAACGCCTCTCAGGTTTGTATTGTACAGGAAGGTGCACCTTTCTGCATAAAAGCAATCCTGCTTACAATGCAGGGACCCTTGCACCATTGGCAGTAAGCAGCACATTGTGAGATATCGCATGGAATTGCCAGGAATGTAAAATACAAATAATGTCACCGGGTCAAAAGAAAAAATGTGGTACTGTCGTCGATGTATTAGAGAAATTACATCTATGTGTTTGTCAAGTTAGGTGGGCACCTCGTGATCTATAGCAGGGTTCCCATCAGTCACCACTCGGAACCGCCCTTCATCATTTGGGATTCCTGTATAGCCATTCGCCAGGAGCCGGCATAGTGGAGGAGATGTTAAACCTCTGTTGTTACCGATGCCGTCCTTGATGGACTGAGTCTCACAGGCTATTTTAAAGCTGGAAACAAAGGTGAGAGTGACTGATTGTGCAGTGCATATGGTGAGAGTAAAAGTGAAGAGTGAAACTAAAATTGGGTGAGGGGGCAAACAAATTACTTTATTCCGTGTTTTGCCTACTCCACCAATGTTAAAAAGCAGTGGGGTAAATTAAACAAATATTCACCCAGAAATATTGGTCAACATGTTTCTGCAATTAGAGGACCACCGAGTCCATTGCATTCATCAGGACCTATCTTAACTTAAGCTACTGCAATAGTGAGGGATAGTAAAAAGTGACTACAAAAATAAATCTGCGACCTTAATGGAGATCACCTGGATCCTGTAGGTGTCGTCTGATTCCGCAGTTTGTTGTATGTCACTACTGGAAAGACAAACATATCAGACAATAGTGACCACATAAGTTTACATGCAGTTGAAATGAGTACACATATAACTACATAGCCTAATCCTTTTTCAAGGGTATACGATTAGGTTTTACATTTTATCTGGCACATAAAGACTTCTGATGATCTTTCATGGCAGGTTGCTTTATCTTACCATTATAGACAAAGTAGTCGGCTGCGCCTCGCCTGGCAACGGCTCAGGACTCGAGGGAAGCACCGCTCTGAAGGGGGAAAGGAAGCAAAGAACAGGGGATGTCACTGCTCCTTTGAATAGTCCAATACTAGTGTCAAGGCAACTACAAGGCTTTGTCAAGTATTTGCAGAAAAACGGCCGACCGTTATATCCATCAGCCATGTGCAATACTATCCAGTTGGTTCTGTTCGTTATTTACTGAGTGCTGTGCATTGCGTGTCTTTGCATCTCGCGCTACTAGTTTACTATGGGCGAGACAGCTCACGAAATGAGAGTCGCTCGGTAAAGCATAGTGAAAGTGCCAAGACCCAAGAAAACTACGCGGATTAAGCACCCAAAGAATAAATAATAACGTATCCTTGGGCGTGTGTAGCGCTCACCTGTCCGTCGGTACCTCGCCGCCTTCCTCTGAGCCGATGGGGAGGTGGCGAGGTACCGCGGGCGCATTGGTTAAGAGCGCCTCAGTGATTGGACATGCGGCGGTCACATGATGTTAACAGACCAATCGGCGTACAGCTATTCTTTCAGTATCAGATAGGCATCTATCTGCACCGCGATTCGCTGGCGCCCGGTCACGTGGTCCGGCCCTAGAACGAGTGTTTCAATTGGCTAGAAACCCCGCTTCTATGGGAACGGGGGGTAAACATAAACATGAAATGTTTTCAATCAGTTGTCAGAACGAAAAAGGTTTAACTATGGCCAATAGTCACTGTTAAGAGTGTAATAGGGCCAAGGAGACAGAGGGGCAATTACCTTAGTAAGGTATAATTCTGATTTTGATGTTCCATGTGGACAAATAATCTCGGATCTTGCCCTGTGATAGTACTGGATGGAGTCACTTATCTGTAGTTGGTGTCTCAGTGGTGACCTTCCATATGGGGTATGCACTATCGAGATTTACATGAAAAACCTGGCTTGACCATTCATTCAGGTGGATTAATAATAGTATGTGTTTTTTCATCATGAGTCTCTTGCCAATGTATAGATGCAGAGATTAAATGCACCAATGGTCCTATTGATTAAAGAGAGGACCAGGGGATCTCATCGTTGAGACCACTTCTATTCGTGCCCAGCCTAAACACCCATTTTTGTTCTCTCCGTACGAGAAAAGTGGTGCGATCTGTTACATGCGGTGGTATGTATGGCTGTTCAAGAACGGTCCACACGAATGCAGTGGGATCATGGTTTCTCTCTAGAAAGTGATTGGTCAGTTTGGTAGCTTGCCTTTTCCGTCGGATAGTGCTTTTATGTTCGGAAATTCGAATTTTCACTTTTCGGGTAGTCATTCCGACATATTTTAGCCCGCATGGGCATGTGATCAGATAAATTAAATTGTCACTGTTGCAATTTGTGAATTTTTCTTGTCTCCAAGGTTTATTGGTGCCAATGTCTACCTCCGTAGATTTTGTAGTTTGTGGACAGGCTTGGCATGTGCCACACGGATGGTGGCCTCTTACTGGTGACAAATTCCAGATCGTTCCTAGAGCCCTAGGTGTATTGCCCCATGGTCTAGTATGGACAATACGATCTTTTAAATTCGGACCTCTTTTGAAGGAGAATAGTGGTTTCTCAATGAGGTCCTTCCCAGAATTGAGAATAGACCAAGGATTCCGGATTATCTTCTGGAGGTCATTTGAGAGGGTCCCAAACGTGGTGACACACGTGAGTCTGTTCAGTGTGGTTTTCTCTGCAGGTAGATTGGCCCTGCTAGAGCCACCTGCAGAGAAAACCACACTGAACAGACTCACGTGTGTCACCACGTTTGGGACCCTCTCAAATGACCTCCAGAAGATAATCCGGAATCATTGGTCTATTCTCAATTCTGGGAAGGACCTCATTGAGAAACCACTATTCTCCTTCAAAAGAGGTCCGAATTTAAAAGATCGTATTGTCCATACTAGACCACGGGGCAATACACCTAGGGCTCTAGGAACGATCTGGAATTTGCCACCAGTAAGAGGCCACCATCCGTGTGGCACATGCCAAGCCTGTCCACAAACTACAAAATCTACGGAGGTAGACATTGGCACCAATAAACCTTGGAGACAAGAAAAATTCACAAATTGCAACAGTGACAATTTAATTTATCTGATCACATGCCCATGCGGGCTAAAATATGTCGGAATGACTACCCGAAAAGTGAAAATTCGAATTTCCGAACATAAAAGCACTATCCGACGGAAAAGGCAAGCTACCAAACTGACCAATCACTTTCTAGAGAGAAACCATGATCCCACTGCATTCGTGTGGACCGTTCTTGAACAGCCATACATACCACCGCATGTAACAGATCGCACCACTTTTCTCGTACGGAGAGAACAAAAATGGGTGTTTAGGCTGGGCACGAATAGAAGTGGTCTCAACGATGAGATCCCCTGGTCCTCTCTTTAATCAATAGGACCATTGGTGCATTTAATCTCTGCATCTACACATTGGCAAGAGACTCATGATGAAAAAACACATACTATTATTAATCCACCTGAATGAATGGTCAAGCCAGGTTTTTCATGTAAATCTCGATAGTGCATACCCCATATGGAAGGTCACCACTGAGACACCAACTACAGATAAGTGACTCCATCCAGTACTATCACAGGGCAAGATCCGAGATTATTTGTCCACATGGAACATCAAAATCAGAATTATACCTTACTAAGGTAATTGCCCCTCTGTCTCCTTGGCCCTATTACACTCTTAACAGTGACTATTGGCCATAGTTAAACCTTTTTCGTTCTGACAACTGATTGAAAACATTTCATGTTTATGTTTACCCCCCGTTCCCATAGAAGCGGGGTTTCTAGCCAATTGAAACACTCGTTCTAGGGCCGGACCACGTGACCGGGCGCCAGCGAATCGCGGTGCAGATAGCTGCCTATCTGATACTGAAAGAATAGCTGTACGCCGATTGGTCTGTTAACATCATGTGACCGCCGCATGTCCAATCACTGAGGCGCTCTTAACCAATGCGCCCGCGGTACCTCGCCACCTCCCCATCGGCTCAGAGGAAGGCGGCGAGGTACCGACGGACAGGTGAGCGCTACACACGCCCAAGGATACGTTATTATTTATTCTTTGGGTGCTTAATCCGAGTAGTTTTCTTGGGTCTTGGCGCTTTCACTATGCTTTACCGAGCGACTCTCATTTCGTGAGCTGTCTCGCCCATAGTAAACTAGTAGCGCGAGATGCAAAGACACGCGATGCACAGCACTCAGTAAATAACGAACAGAACCAACTGGATAGTATTGCACATGGCTGATGGATATAACGGTCGGCCGTTTTTCTGCAAATACTTGACAAAGCCTTGTAGTTGCCTTGACACTAGTATTGGACTATTCAAAGGAGCAGTGACATCCCCTGTTCTTTGCTTCCTTTCCCCCTTCAGAGCGGTGCTTCCCTCGAGTCCTGAGCCGTTGCCAGGCGAGGCGCAGCCGACTACTTTGTCTATAATGGTAAGATAAAGCAACCTGCCATGAAAGATCATCAGAAGTCTTTATGTGCCAGATAAAATGTAAAACCTAATCGTATACCCTTGAAAAAGGATTAGGCTATGTAGTTATATGTGTACTCATTTCAACTGCATGTAAACTTATGTGGTCACTATTGTCTGATATGTTTGTCTTTCCAGTAGTGACATACAACAAACTGCGGAATCAGACGACACCTACAGGATCCAGGTGATCTCCATTAAGGTCGCAGATTTATTTTTGTAGTCACTTTTTACTATCCCTCACTATTGCAGTAGCTTAAGTTAAGATAGGTCCTGATGAATGCAATGGACTCGGTGGTCCTCTAATTGCAGAAACATGTTGACCAATATTTCTGGGTGAATATTTGTTTAATTTACCCCACTGCTTTTTAACATTGGTGGAGTAGGCAAAACACGGAATAAAGTAATTTGTTTGCCCCCTCACCCAATTTTAGTTTCACTCTTCACTTTTACTCTCACCATATGCACTGCACAATCAGTCACTCTCACCTTTGTTTCCAGCTTTAAAATAGCCTGTGAGACTCAGTCCATCAAGGACGGCATCGGTAACAACAGAGGTTTAACATCTCCTCCACTATGCCGGCTCCTGGCGAATGGCTATACAGGAATCCCAAATGATGAAGGGCGGTTCCGAGTGGTGACTGATGGGAACCCTGCTATAGATCACGAGGTGCCCACCTAACTTGACAAACACATAGATGTAATTTCTCTAATACATCGACGACAGTACCACATTTTTTCTTTAGACCCGGTGACATTATTTGTATTTTGAGTCTATTAGGGAACATGTCATCGCTAGGTCTTTAAATTCCCTGTAGGCCCCTTCCCCACCCTATTTTTTTCATTGCCAGGAATGTGTCACACATACAATGTTAAGTACAGTGCACTCCTGCCCTTTCCCTATTACGCAGCGCAGTGCAGCGTAGCAAGGTGACGCTGCAATGCCATGCGTGACAATTTGATAAATATGCCCCCCAGTGTCAAGGCCATAACTTGCAAACGTTTTAAGTCTTTGCGACCTTATGAGGGCCTTTAAAGAGATCGTACACCGACCATAGTATCTCCTTGTTGTCTGCTAACTAACCCTGTGATGCAACTCTATCTATCTATGGTCGTGAACAGTACGGACAGAGTTGTGCTGACCTGGTTTGTCTTATTATGGTTCATCTGTTGCCTGCATTCTTGAATAATCTCCCACCGTGTCCTTGCAACAGAACCTTAGTCGAAAACACTTTACCTGTGAATGAATCTATATTGTTTAAATTATTTAAAACCATAATAATTCCAAAAAACTTAACGGTCTGCAGAGGAACATATAGTGTACATATTAAAACCATTAATTACCATTAATAAAGTTTACAGCTTTTGATGACATCATATCAAGAAAGTATTTGCACCAATGTATATACATGTTATACTTACTGGTTGTCTGCTGAAAACCGATTAGATAAAACAATCAATCAATCAATCAATCAAAGCATTTATATAGCGCACTACTCACCCGGAGGGTCTCAAGGTGCTGGGGAGGGGGGGTCCGCTACTGCTCGAACAGCCAGGTCTTGAGCTGCTTCCTGAAGGTTAGGTGGTCTTGGGTCAGGCGAAGGTGGGTCGGGAGGGAGTTCCAAGTCTTGGCGGCCAGGTAGGAGAAGGACCTTCCTCCTGTTGTGGCTCTTCGGATGCAGGGGATGGCGGCGAGGGCGTGGCTGGTCGATCAAAGCTGGCGGGTGGGAGTGTAGAAGTTGAGGCGGCTGTTGAGGTATCTTGGGCCTTGGTTGTGTAGGGCTTTGTGAGCGTGGGTGAGGAGACGGAAGGTGATTCTCTTGTTGACCGGGAGCCAGTGCAGGTCTCTCAGGTGTCCGGAGATGTGGCTGTATCGGGGGATGTCGAGGCTGAGTCTTGCTGAGGCGTTCTGGATCCGCTGGAGTCTCTTCTGGAGCTTGGCGGTGGTTCCGGCGTCGAGGGCGTTGCCGTAGTCCAGTCGGCTGGTGACGAGGGCCTGTGTGACCGTCTTCCTGGTCTCGGTGGGGATCCACCGGAAGATCTCTTGTAGCATGCGCAGGATATTGAAGTAAGACGAGGAGACGGCGTTGACTTGTCTGGTCATGGAGAGGGAGGAGTCCAAGATGAAGCCCAGGTGCGTGCGTGGTCTGACGGTTTGGGTGCGCTGCCCAGGGCGGGGGGCCACCAGGATTCGTCCCAGGCGGAGGGAGAGGAGCCCAGGATGAGAACTTCCGTCTTGTCTGTGTTCAGTTTCAGGCGGCTGGTCGTCATCCACTCGGCTACGTCTTTCATCCCTTCGTGTAGGTTGGCTCTGGTGGTGGCGGGGTCGTTGGTGAGGGAGAGGATCAGCTGAGTGTCGTAGGCGTAGGAGATGATGTTGAGGTTGTGTTGGCGTGAGATGGCCGCAAGGGGGCTCATGTAGACATTGAAGAGGGTGGGGCTGAGCAAGGAGCCCTGAGGGACGCCGCAGATGACCTCGGTGGCTTCTGATCTGAACGGGGGAAGGCGGACTCTCTGTGTCCTTCCGGCGAGGAAGGAGATGATCCACTCCAGTGCCTTCTCCTGGATTCCGACGTTGCTGAGGCGCTGCACTAGGGTGCGGTGGCAGACAGTGTTGAATGCCGTGGAGAGGTCCAGGAGGATGAGGGCCGCTGTTTCTCCGTTGTCGAGCAGGGCTCGGATGTCATCGGTGGCAGCGATGAGGGCGGTCTCGGTGCTGTGGTTAGCCCGGAAGCCAGACTGCAAGAGGTCGAGGGATCCATTTGTCTCGAGGAAGGCGGCCAGCTGCTTGTTGACGTTCTTCTCGATGACTTTGGCCAGAAACGGGAGGAGCGAGATGGGGCGGTAGTTTTTGAGTTCGGTGGGGTCCGCTGACGGTTTCTTAAGTAGAGCGCTGAGTTCGGCGTGCTTCCAGCTCTCAGGGAAGGTAGCGGTGTCGAAGGAGGTGTTGATGATGTCCCGCAGGTGGGGTGCGATGACAGCGTCGGCCTTTTTGAAGACGTGGTGGGGACAGGGGTCGGTTGGAGATCCAGAGTGGATGGTGTTCATCGTGCGGATGGTGTCTTCGGTGCTGATCGGGGTCCAGGCGCGTGGGGTGGTGGTGGGGAGCGTGGGTGTGGTCATGGGGAGCGTTGGTTGTGTGTAAGTATAAGTAACAATAAGTAAACAATGTATCAAAGGTTTCCTCTCTTTGGTAAAATACCATTCAAAATACCAGTTCACATACATTTTTTATATAAAAGTAAAAATGTTACCAATCTACAGTTACATTTTGCCTCAGTTTGAGGTTTTTACAGTAACTTGAGGAAACATTATATTACATGTATTGTATGAAATTTGAAATGTATGCAATGTAAACCTGCTTTGATTTTCCTCAACCAGCATTTGTTTTGTATCTGTTTCCACTTACTTTTGGCAAGCAGAAAAGCTCGATGGCTGTACTTATCTTGTGGTTGCCTATACACTGTTCAATTGTTTTACTCCCGTGTTATGTATTTTATAGATCTCCCAGTTGTTGAGGAAGAACTTACATCTAACACTTTTGCAAACCATATGGCTTGAGAATGTAAAAGTCCTTCTGCTGTCCACAGCACCCTGCATGCAGGTGCGTTTTCTGGATATGCACAGCATTTCAGTTTCAGTTTCATAAGGCTTTATTCGATAAAAGCATCACATTTTATAAAACACAATTACATAGGGACACGTTTTAATAGGCCATTTACTCCAAAAGTTTTAAGCTTAAAAACAAGAAGGATAAGATCACAATTCAGAATTACAATTTCACCATACTCTTTAAAAATGCAAATTAAACATTTTGTATTAGCCTTTTAGCTCTAATGGACCATGTCCACGATAAAAACTTAGAAAGACCACAAACGTACAGTGACTGTGTGTCTGACAATAAAATATGAAGTGCCTCATTCGAGTGCCTAATGCCCATAGCCCGACATATAGGTTTAAGCCACCTTTGCCTTGGCTGCACATATGCCAGACAGGCAAACAGGATATGGGCTACAGATTCTATTCTAGTTTGGCAGATGGGGCAAAAAGGTGTTGTTTGGGACGGGGGCTTCCAGTGAGCAGTTAAGGCGCGCACTGGAAGAGCCCCTATCCTAAACCCAAAGTATAAGGCCCTATCATAAGATTTCCAAACAATGTCTAGGTATAGTTCCCGAGATGGTACATCCTTATTCCATAGGAACTCTTCCGTTAGTCTGCCAAGGGTTGGGTCAGTGCTAATTCTGGAAGTGACCCATTTCCAATAAAGCGTCTTTAGAGTCGCTTTCGGGGGGGAAGACCGGCTATCCCAGGCTTCATTAAGGCCTAGCTTGCCAAGTAGAGATTTTACATCTTTAAGTAATTTTATTTTATGCCATCCCGCCATTGACATGGCTTCCGCTAGCCCCTTCGCATACTTAGCAAGTTCTGGTACTCGCCACAGCCGGGCCCATAAGAGCAGCGGACGGAGTTTTGCCAGATCATTGATAGAATGGCATCCTAAGTCAAGCAGCAAGTGTATCATTGGAATACTCTGCGGGAGTGACATAATGTCCCTTAAGAACTTATTTTCAGACCTTGTCAAGTGGTCTATATTGGAAGTACCCCAAAGCTCTGCCCCATACAGGGCAGAGCTAACACCCTTCGCCTTATAGATGTCAATAACAGGGGCGATTGGTCTGGTCGAAGAGGAGCGCTGTTCTTTAAGGAGCACCCCCGTAACCCTCTTATGATTTAGCAACATTTTGCAGAGATGTGGGGGTCCACTGCATTGTGTCCGAAATGCGAATTCCTAAGTAGTCGAATACAGTGACCCTCTCCAGGGATACATGGTTTAGTACCGGGGGTCGGCCAGGTTTTTTCGGGGGTTTCAGCACCAAATACTTAGTCTTGTCTGTATTTATTACTAGGCCACGTTGGGTGAAAAAAGCCTGAAAATTATCTAGGAGGCTTTGGAGGCCCACCGGGGTCTTAGATATTAAGAGCGTGTCATCGGCGAATAAGAGGGTGGGGATTCGCTCCCCCGCCAGGGATGGAGCATCTGATGGTTTTTCTAGCAAATGCACAACCACCCCATTCACATATAGTGAAAAAAGGGTGGGAGCAAGAACACATCCCTGGCGGACCCCTCTCTCCACCGGGATCCTGTAGGTTTTCTGTCCCTTGGTGCCCCACCTTACTTGCGCGAAGTTTTCTTCATGAAGCCTCACTAGAATAGACAAGATGTTGGAAGGAATCCCCATATCAGACAGCACTCCCCAAAGGCCTCCTCTAGGCACAAGGTCAAAGGCAGTCTTTAAGTCAATGAATACAAGATAAAGACTGCCTTTGCCTATGACGACCACTTTCCAGTAGATTAGCAATAACCTAAAGGCCTGCTCTATTGTCCCGGTGCCAGCCCTAAAACCTGCTTGATAGTCGGAGAGAATCTCGTTGTCTTTTAGTCCATTGTAAGATTCTCTCAAGTACCACCTTTCCCACAACCTTCTGGGTGGAATCTAATAAACTTATTGGGCGGTAGTTGGAGGGGTCGTCCCTCTGGCCCTTTTTAAAAATAGGGACGACCACTGCCCCTTCCACGATTCGGGCCAGCTGCCTTTTGGGGCACAATATAACTTATCGCATATTCAACCTCCGTGTCTGTAAACGGCAATAGAATGTTTTCTCCGGAAGATATTTGGGGACTGCATGGAGCGGAATCAATAGAAGCTCCTGGCTGGCAAGTATACAATTTAGAGAAATGGTCAAACCACGCCTGGTCAGTAATATTACAGGTAATAAGGTCACTATCAGGCCTATTCCTCGCTCTTATGGTGCTCCAGAACCGACCTGCATCCCGCCCAGCACTGGCTTCTTTTAGTGTTTGCCAGTACAGGTCCTCCCACTCCTTTTGGCATTTGTTACCTCCAAATTATACTCTTTCCTGGCATGCTGGATCAGGGGTTGCGACTTTGCCTTGACTGCCTTAATTAAAGCAGACTTCTTTTGTCTGCATTTGGGCGTATACCATCCCTGCTTGGCCTTAGGTCTCTGGTGCCCTTTTACCCCACCCCCTCGTGATTGTATCAGGAATAGATTTCCGATCAGCTTTGTGGTATCCTGAAATACTGACATAGCTCTGGAAGGGTCAGAACATTCTAGAAGGGACACCTCTAACTCGCTTTGTGAGGGTACCAATAGTGCTTCTATAGCTTGAACTTTCTCTTTATCTAGGGCAACTTTGCACCACTTGAGGCGCCTTCCACAGTTAGATGTGAGAATTTTTGAAGTGGACTTTACCTTACTTGGAAGTGCTGGGCCAATATTGCGTGGCCACAAGTGCTTTAAACTTAAAGACAGCAAGTTGTGGTCACAGTCTACAGTTGGTATTATTGCCATATCCTGGACAAATTGCCAAAGCGTTATGTCAAGGAGGATATAATCAATCCTTGATGTATTGTTGGCCCTGTTGTACGTGTGAGCACCTAAGGGGTCTGAAGCAGTTCTACCATTTGTTGCTCTAAGACCGAACTCCAGAGTCAGATCATTCAGCTGGATCGCCCTTTGTGTCCATCTTTTTATTGGTTAAATTGCTAGCGTTGATATACCCCTCCTTGAATCATCCTCAGTAAGATCTAGGATGTCCTCTGTCGCAAGGGGCTCGAATGTACAATTAAAGTCCCCCACCACCAGTACCTGCGTGCCATCACAACAATCTCTAAGAGCTTTTTCATGCAGTGCTACAGTAGGGGATAAGGAACTGCCTTTAATACCCCTGGCATATATATTAAATATGTCAAGATATCTCCCCCTGCCTGGGCCTCTTAATGAGATCCTAAGAATGTCTGGCAAATTGCATTGCTTTTGTATGATGCTACAGCCCAGGGAAATGCTCACCCAAATGAGGAGCCCACCCGAAGGCCGACCCTCCCCAATGGTGGCAGGACAGCAGGTAGAAAATACGTAGTGTAGCCAACCTTATGGTTAGGTTCCAGGCTCCAGGTCTCCAGGAAGATACAAATCGTATAGGACTCCACCAGGATATTCCAATCTGGGAGATGTATCTTCCTGGCAATACCAGCTATATTCCAACTAATAATCCTCATCGTTGGCCTATCAGCCACCTCTAAATCCCGTGAGCAATTAGGTCATTCATTATGTAGTATCAGTTGTTCTCCTACAGGCTCAGTTGCCATGGGTAGTGGCGAGAGAAGATGCAGTGGAAAGGCATTGCTCTGTTGAGCAGATAGAGCTGCTAAGGGCATGGAAATGCCTAAAGGGGCAACAAGTGTATCCTTGCCGTTGAATGTGCCAAATCTGGTCATGTGATTATTATCTAGTTCCCCCACATTTATGCCATCACAATTAATTTCCTCAGTTTAGGGTGCTAACTGAAGCCTATCATCCGAGTGTATTATATCTGATGGAATTAGATTGGGGGGAGTGGGGGAGATCCCGAAGAATGTAGTTGGAGACCTGCACCCATAGGGCCTTCTGTTGTCATCTAGGACAGGCAAGGAATACAAAAGCGAATAGTCGCTGTGTCAATACCCAATATTGGTTCCGTGATAGTCGGTACCTCTGCAAAAATCAGGGTTTGGATAGAGATGGGAGTCACTAGCTAGACCTCCCCAGGATTGGTTTCCATTGCCCTGTCCCTGATGCCAGCTTGGTGGCCATGAGTAGAAGTATCCCAAGTCATGTGTGCTTATTCCACTATCACTTTGCACGTTCTGCTGGTTGCAAATGAACCTTGCCACTCGCATGTCCCTAAAGTTAACTAGGATGCAATCACCTGGGATGTCCTTGGTCCTTCTTCCCACCCAGCTAACTCGTATAACAAAGAAAATCTGACCATCCAGTTCCCTCGGGAGAGGCCTATTGTTGTTTAGCCAAAATGTAGTTTTTTTTTAAGTTCAGTGTATGATTCCGTTTTACCCGGCATTAGCCGTGGGACTCCCACCAAAGCAACTACATAAGGCATGCAGGCTGGAGGCAAATGAATACAAGGAGCATTAATTTCCATACTATGAGCTAAATCAGGGTTTAAAGGTAAATCTTTGCTCTGCCTCTCTTTATTGCTGTGGATATGTTTGCCTTTCTGGTTCTGTGTAGGTACACTATCACAAAGCATCGTATCCCCTTTGGTTGAAGATTGGACTGTTGGTTTACTAGCCTTATTTGATATAGCAGCTGACACTGCGGCTTTACTCATTGTCGCAGCTTTCAGTGGGAGATTAGTTCAACTCGGGGTCCCTAGGGCACCTTGTTTGTGAGGGGCCTACCGATGGAATTTGCTTCTGTGCAACTGTTAAAGGACTATTTTTAGATTGCAGCTTGATTAGAGCCTTTACCGAAAAAAAGTTATCAAGGGTCCTTTGTTCAAAACGATCTAGTCTTGTTGTTTAACCTTTCAATCACTGGTAAGATAAAGGACTTTATAGTTTGCTCAATATGAGCAAAGAGGGGGATTTCTTTCACAGGATTAGGAGGACATGCTACATTTGAGCTAGTATTAGTTGGCAGGGTGATACTACCACTAGCTAGTCCACTGCTTGCTGGGATATTAAGGGATTTTTCCAAAAGACTCTCTATTCTTTCCCAGAAGCATGCATCAGCTGGTAAACCTGAGTCCTTAATTTTAGCAGGTGCTGTATTATTATAAGTGTTCTTGCCCTTTGTTGTACTGTGTTTGGCAAACACTTTCTTTTGTTTGTTCCCCTCTGCTAGCCCCTTACAACTTTTTACAGTTGGGCATTCCTTAGTGGCATATTTGGGCTTGCGCCTGGCCATCTGCCCTCTGGTTGTTACACATGGGCTATCACTGTTTATACTTAACTGCGAGCCAGAAGCCGAGATAGTGTTTGCTGGTGTGTTGCAGCACCCATTAACGTTGGAACCCACTATCTGGGATGGAGAATCAGCAATGGCCTCGTTTTGAAAGATGGAAGGGGTCAGCGATAGTCTTACAGCAAAAGGGGGAATCTCAGGAGATGTATTGCCCACCATAGGGGCTGTATCCTGAGATATTGGGATATGGCCATCCCATGGGAGAGCAGCAAAGGACGGTGCCAATATCGAGTCCTGTGAATTAATAGAGAACGTTGATATATTGGCAGAGGGTAAGGGGGGAACAGAACCCACAGGGAGCAAGAGGCGATGCTCTGAGCTTTCTATGGCATTAGCCACCACCCCAATGGTTTTCTGCAGCATGCAGTCTATTGCTGTCAAGCTAGGAAGCTTGGGTTTTGCAACCTTTTTTTGGATTTAGGGCAGAAGCTGGAGCAGGCATCGGGGGTTTACGCCTCACCATTCTTTACCACTATAGGTACCAGGGTAGAAAGTGAAGGCATAGATGCTATGCAATCAAAAAGTGCTAATACTCAAATTAAGCTGCAATGAGAAACACTAGTAAATAACATTCACTGCGCAACAAGCAATAAGTATCTTTAAAACTTTTTACAGCTGGTGATATGCATTAAAGGCCCACATCAAGAATGACAGATACCCAGAGCACGAATGCACAAAGCCAAGGGTGGGTGGCCCAGCCCAGCCTCACCCGGTCACTAACGGTCAAAAATGGTCCCGCCCTTGTCCCGGGCTTCTCCCGGCGTGTCCTGGTGGGACGAGGGACCGGACGCGGCTTTATGCGCCTCCTGGCGCGCACCGATGTTGTGTCACATGCCCCGAGGGCTGCTGGGGCCTTTAGTTGTCAGGCTGACCGGCAGGGCCAAGCCCGGCTGGTCGGCTTCCAGGAAGAGCAGGCAAGCTCGGGAGGATAGAAGGGCAGATATACGGGGGGGAGATGGAGCCAAGCCCGGCCTCGGGCAAAAAGCAGGGCGGTTCAATTCCCCAAAGCCTCCACTGCAAAATCCAGTATGTTCAGCTACACGGGGAACTAGGCCCCGGACGCGGCTTTATGCGCCTCCTGGCGCGCACCGATGTTGTGTCACGTGCCCCGAGGCCTGCTGGGGCCTGTAGTTGTCAGGCTGACCGGCGGAGCCAAGCCCGGCCGGTCAGCTTCCAGGAAGAGCAGGCAAGCCTGGAAGGATAGGAGGGCAGGGATATGGGGGGAGACGGAACATAGCCCGGCCTCGGGAGAAAAGCAGGTCAGTTCAATTCCCCAAAGCCTCCACCGCAAAATCCAGTATGTTCAGCTACACAGGGAACTCGACCCCGGACGCGGCTTTATGCGCCTCCTGGCACGCACAGATGTTGTGTCACTTGCCCCGAGGGCTGCTGGGGCCTGTAGTTGTCAGGCTGCCTGCGGAGCCAAGTCCAGCTGGTCAGCTTCCAGGGAGAGAAGGCAAGCCCGGGAGGATAGGAGGGCAGAGATACGGGGGAGACGGAGCCAAGCCCGGCCTCGGGCGAAAAGCAGGTCAGTTCAATTCCCCGAAGCCTCCACCACAAAATCCAGTATGTTCAGCTACAGCATTTACGATAATCAGTATTGCTGCAGAAATGTATTCTAATAACGGTATAGCACGTATAACCATATTGAAGCTCCAAAGTACTTTCTTTTTAGAGTTAGAATTATAGGACAGAATATTAGCTACACCCAACAGGTTTCTGTGCTTTACACTATACATTTCTTTTAAGACATTCTTCAAAATAATTTAGACCTCACGAATATAAATGAATCCTATTATTCTATAATCAGCCATATTTATACAAACTGCTGATTCTTCATAGTTGGGAGTGAAGCAAAAAAGGGGGGGACCATTTAACAGGCAACCATGGAATATGGTCTGTGGTTTCCAGTTAGGAGCATCATTTGATAAACATTATGCGACTATTATAGTATGTCTTCTGATTGGATCATGATGAAGTAAGAAAGGACCAGCCATTATACTACCAGACACAGTATAACTTTGAGGATTCTACTCATGTGTTGGAAGCAGCCACAATCTGGATATTTATTAGGCAGCTGGCCATGGCATACCCAGGAGCAATACAAAGGAATGAACTTTATACATAATGCCTCAGTGCTAGTACTAGTTATGAGGATTACATTCAAGTATAAATGTCTTACTTTAACCCCTTCACAGCTGGGGACATTCCCCTGCTGTGCTGGAGGGCGAGCGGGCACGCACAGCGCCCCCATGCTCATGACGAGCTCAGCTCATCATGTAGCACACTGCCCGTGTGCTCATGACGAGCTGAGCTCGTCATGACCACACCAGTTTCTTTAGAACGATCGCACAGCAGGGGAATTTGCCCAGTTTGCGAGCGTTCTAAAGGTCATGACGAGCTCAGCTCGTCATGAGCACAGGAGAACCGTGGCTCATGCCGAGCTGAGCTCGTCATGATCATGAGGGGGGTTAATTGTAATGTGTACTATGCATTGGCATGTTCATCCTTAAATTCAATCACACCCATTTATAAGGCAGTAATCCCCTTCTTCCAACCACTACCGTTGTCCCGTTCACAGTTACATCAAAAACATATACTTGAACTTGAGATAACTCTGCACTTCTGGTGGAGATCTCTGCACAAAAGAGGTTTGTGAATTGCATTCCAAAGTATGTTTAGTAGCACAACTTCAAAAACGATTTTGTGAATAGGACCCTGAATTTTTCTGAATATATAATATGATTAGACAATGGGGTAACAACAAAATACAAAAATGAAAGCATTTTTCTTTCACTCACTGAATTCTTTGACTTTGGCAGAATGTACGTTGAGCTCAGAGATCTATCAAACAAAATGACTCCAGCGATGTGTGTTGCGCAAGTAGAAAAGTATTTTTGGTGCCCCTCAATAGATTGAGGAACGTAATTATAAGAGCCCTGCATCCCTTTTGCACCACGTAAATTGGTACAAGCATGATGAAGGGCTCTCAATTTGCTTCATCGCCTTGCTTTGCACCCAGGAGGCATTCCATGAGCGTTGCTGTGGGTTTTCCAAAGCAACACCCATGTAATTTGACGCTGGCCCAGATTTAGAAAATGATATAAAGCTAGGGAAGCATCGAATGCACATGCTTTCCGAGGTGAGGTGTAACAAGGGTAAATATATGAATATCTCCTAGTTTTTTCACTGTTCTATGTGTGCATTCCGCAGCACACATATAAAGAGGAAACCGCCTCTTAGGATTGTTTTTGTGCAGGAAGGTGCAATCTTGCATGCATCAGAGGCACCTTTGTACCATGGTACAAGGGTGCCTATGTGGGTGCTAGGTCGCCGAAACGGCACCTGCGTGGAGAGAAAACACAGGAATGCACTGTATTGCTTAAATACAGTGCATTCCGGGCTTTTCACTTTGGCATGGGGCAGCGCACTGACCTACTCCAAAATCCCACAAATTATCCCCATAATTCTTAAAACAGCCATGCTGGTATTAACATAAGAGAGGATGATTATAAAAGACACGTTGTTTTCTGAAGTTACAAATCTCTAGACTGATGATTCTCAAAGATGAAAACTTCATTAGGATAGTAATATCACTAACGTAGTTGACTGTGAGGGACCCACAGAAGGAGAGTAGGAACATTCCTAAAATGTATGGTTTTAGAAGCAGCAGAAGCAGAGGTAGAGGGGCGGAGGACAGAGTCAGAGGGAGTGCGAGAGTGAGCATGTCTGAGGAGGCTGTTGTGGCTTTCCTTGTTCGTTCTCTGGAGACATTACTGGTTTCTACCACCGGCGACCTCTGACAGTGACCCAGCTCTGTGGCCCCTTGCTCTTCAATGGCCCCCTCCATCAGGTCACCACAGAAAACCTCGGTAGGAGGGACGCAATGTCAGAGAGATCAGGGTGCACAAGGACCCCGGGAGCCATTGGTGGCATGTTGCATTGTGGGGCCTGAAGGGATGGAGAGGTGGGCGCATTGTGTGCTGCGCCCATTTTCCAAACTGTTCCCTCTCCAAACACCAGCTAGTTTCTCTGAACAGCATTGCTCTCTGTACCTTCCCCCTAACGCAGCAAAGAATCTTCAGCATATCCACACATTGCAAGGAACAAAATAACAAACTGGGCAAATAGTGGGAAATGCTGGCATCCTGCTTCCGAAGGTGGGCCTCTCCCCGCAAAGATGTGACCCAGCTAGGCCTGGGTACAGCTTGCATAGCTCCAGTGGGCCTCACTCAGCCTTACAGGATGCAGCATACTCCAGTATTTCAGCTTAGCGGATTTCGATCTATCTGCCTGTCTGCAACCCTACAGCCAACCCCCGTCAACAGCTTGCTCACCCCAAGCGGCCAAAAAATTACAAACAAAGCTGAAAGAGAAAGAGGAAACTGTCAGCAAGCCAGAACCCTGAACAGCAGGCCTCACATATTTTAATACCCTGCCATACTTATGGCGGCCAAAAGCGGTACAAAAGGGGGTGGTGATGGACAGAGCATCTGAATCAATCAAATACTCACACCCAGTCAAAAGATCTGGGTTTAATCCATCACCGTTCTTTAGCCCACTCTGCCACCCCAGTTCAGACATGGCTACATGCAAATCAGTCTGAACCTGTGCCTCATGGGAACAGTCCAGCCCGAACTGCCAAGCCATATCTTCCCTGGACCTAAAACAAGCTTCCAAGGACCGGTTTCTGGCATTCCAGCCGTCTTCAGCCCGGCTTGCTTGAATCCAGTGGCAAAGTGGGCAAGGGACTCATGTCTGAGCATACCCTGCCACACTTATGGCGGCCAAAAGCGACACAAAAGGGGGTGGTGATGGACGGAGCATCTGAATCAATCAAACACTCACACCAAGTCAAAACATCTGGGTTTAATCCATCACCGTTCTTTAGCATACTCTGCCACCCCAGTTCAGACATGGCTATATGCAAATCAGTCTGACTCTGTGCCTCATGGGAAGAGTCCAGCCCGAACTGACAAGCCATATCTTCCCTGGACTGGAAACAAGCTTCCGAGGAGTGGTTTCTGGCATTCCAGCTGTCTTCAGCCCGAGTTGCTTGAATCCAGTGGCAAAGTGAGCAAGGGACTCACGTCTAAGCATACCCTGCCACACTTATGGCGGCCAAAAGCGGTACAAAAGGGGGTGGTGATGGACGGAGCATCTGAATCAATCAAACACTCACACCCAGTCAAAAGATCTGGGTTTAATCAATCACCGTTCTTTAGCCCACTCTGCCACCCCAGTTCAGATATGGCTATATGCAAATCAGTCTGACCCTGTGCCTCATGGGAACAGTCCAGCCTGAACTGCCAAGCAATATCTTCCCTGGACCTGAAAAAAGTTTCTGAGGACCGGTTTCTGGCATTCCAGCTGTCTTCAGCCCGGCTTGCTTGAATCCAGTGGCAAAGTGAGCAAGGGACTCACGTTTGAGCATACCCTGCCACACTTATGGCGGCCAAAAGCGGTACAAAAGGGGGTGGTGATGGGCGGACCATCTGAATCAATCAAACACTCACACCCAGTCAAAAGATCTGGGTTTAATCCATCACCGTTCTTTAGCCCACTCTGCCACCCCAGTTCAGACATGGCTATATGCAAATAAGTCTGACCGTGTGCCTCATGGGAACAGTCCATCCCGAACTGCCAAGCCATAAGTTCCCTGGACCGGAAACAAGCTTCCGAGGACCGGTTTCTGGCATTCCAGCCCTCTTCAGCCCGGCTTGGTTGAATCCAGTGGCAAAGTGAGCAAGGGACTCACGTCTGAGCATACCCTGCCACACTTATGGTGGCAAAAAGCAGTACAAAAGGGGGTGGTGATGGACGGAGCATCTGAATCAATCAAACACTCACACCCAGTCAAAAGATCTGGGTTTAATCCATCACTGTTCTTAAGCCCACTCTGCCACCCCAGTTCAGACATGGCTATATGCAAATCAGTCTGACCCTGTGCCTCATGGGAACAGTCCAGCCCGACCTAACAAGCCATATCTTCCTTGAAACGGAAACAAGCTTCCAAGGACCGGTTTCTCTCATTCCAGCCGTCTTCAGCCCGGCTTGCTTGAATCCAGTGGCAAAGTGAGCAAGGGAGTCACGTCTGAGCATACCCTTCCACACTTATGGCGGCCACAAGCGGTACAAAAGGGGGTGGTGATGGGCGGAGCATCTGAATCAATCAAACACTCAAACCCAGTCAAAAGATCTGGGTTTAATCCATCACCGTTCTTTAGCCCACTCTACCACCCCAGTTCAGACATGGATATATGCAAATTAGTCTGACCCTTTGCCTCATAGGAACAGTCCAGCCCGAACTGCCAAGCCATATCTTCCCTGGACCGGAAACTAGCTTCTGAGGACCGGTTTCTGACATTCCAGCCGTCTTCAGCCCGGCTTGCTTGAATCCAGTGGCAAAGTGAGCAAGGGACTCACATCTGAGCATACCCTGCCACATTTATGGCGGCCAAAAGCAGTACAAAAGGGTGGTGATGGACGGAGCATCTGAATCAATCAAACACTCACACCCAGTCAAAAGATCTGGGTTTAATCCATCACCGTTCTTTAGCCCACTTTGCCACCCCAGTTCAGACATGGCTATATGGAAATCAGTTTGACCCTGTGCCTCATGGGAACAGTCTAGCCCGAACTGCCAAGCCATATCTTCCCTGGACCGGAAACAAGTTCCCGAAGACCGGTTTCCGGCAGTCCAGCTGTCTTCAGCCCGGCTTGCTTGCATCCAGTGGCAAAGTGAGCAAGGGACTCACGTCTGATCATACCCTGCAATACTTATGGCGGCCAAAAGCGGTACAAAAGGGGGTGTTGATGGACGGAGCATCTGAATCAATCAAACACTCACACCCAGTCAAAAGATCTGGGTTTAATCGATCACCGTTCTTTAGCCCACTCTGCCACCCCAGTTCAGACATGGATATATGCAAATTAGTCTGACCCTGTGCCTCATAGGAACAGTCCAGCCCGAACTGCCAAGCCATATCTTCCCTGGATCGGAAACTAGCTTCTGAGGACCGGTTTCTGGCATTCCAGCCGTCTTCAGCCTGGCTTGCTTGAATCCAGTGGCAAAGTGAGCAAGGGACCCAGATCTGAGCATACCCTGCCACACTTATGGCGGCCAAAAGCAGTACAAAAGGGGGTGGTGATGGACGGAGCATCTGAATCAATCAAACACTCACAACCAGTCAAAAGATCTGGGTTTAATCAATCACTGTGGCTATTGTAGCTGTGGTAAAGCTTCGAGGATACAGTCTACAGCTTACAAGATTGGTATCTGAAGCTCCCAGCTCCCAGCTCTTGGCTCCCGGCTCCCAGCCATTCTATACGCTATACTACGCTAGCCTACAACCGTGAGTATCTCATGTACACTGCCCCTAAAAACTCTAAAGCTCTCTGCACCGGTGGAAGGGGGAGAGTCTGCTTTGTTTGTTTGTTTGTCGTGCCCTAATTGAGCCCCAGTAGTACACCTTCAGCAATGGTGCCGGTAAAGGGGTAGGATAGAGGCAAGCGATAAAATAGCAAGCGATGCGAGCGGTACAAGGAAAAAAATAACACAAAAGGCAAAAAGACACTCAAGGACTCCCTACCTGCCTTTCATCTGCCTTTCATCTGCATCGGTGCTTGCTCGTTCCACGCTCAGCTCTCCGCTCTCCGTCCCCCGCCTTCTCTTGCCATCTGCGAACTCGGCGGACGAGCATAAATAGGTAACAGAGCACGCGTTGTCAAGGGAAACGGCGTTGACGGCACAGACGCAACGGAGCCAAAAAATAAATAAAAAATTATAAACTGAACGCTTTCCGCAACAAGAGTTAAAAATACAAAGAGTCAAAGTAATCTGAATGTTGCAATACTGAATACTAAATACTGAACAAGAATCTTAAAGAAAAAAAAAGAAAGAAACACACATATGGGCCATCTGGCAGCTATTCACAAAATGTATCTAGTCTGCTTAGATACACACTCGAGAAAAAATATATGTATAAGCACCAAGACTTCTGGGAAAAAAAGAACGTGTACTGGGGGCTCGATGTTGCTCAGAGCTGCCAGAGGAGCCACAGAGGGTGGAGCCGAGGCCTGGGTTGGAACCAGAGCTAAGACTGCCAGTGCAGTATCGCTAGCAATAATCATAGCAATTAAAATCACTATTGAGACCCTGACCCTGACCTCACAATTGAATACTATCATGGATACAGATAAAGATAAAGATATCCTAGATGCATCAGTCTCTCCAGGATTGCAACACATAGCACACCAAGCTCAAACCCAAAACCAAACTGAGACTCAGATAAAGACTGATACAAAAGCAAAAGCAAAGGCCCAGGCTCAGGGAGGTCAGGGTGATCAAGAGAAACAAGAAAGTCAAGAGAGGATAGAGAGCTCAGATGGCAGAGGAAACATCAAAGAGACTTACAATTTACAAGGACATCAGAAAACAAAAGAGACACAGAGACGACCCGAAACCAGGGGCTACAAGGCAATGGAAAATAATGATGAAAATAACGATGGCAAAACAAGAGCTAATAAGCCTGATGGGAGAGATAGAACCACTGAGAATGAACAGAAACTTCACAAGGAAACCGAAAAATTGAAAAAGAAAACAAAGGAAAAAGAGAGAGCGAAAGAGACGGAAAAGGAACCGGCAAGCGGAGAGAATCTTGATCTCTTGGAAAAAAATGCCAAAAGACTACAAACAATCAAAAACTTAAAAGCTGCAGCTAATATTACCGGTCACTCGATAGGTTCCCAACCCAGAATTTAAAACATATTTAGCCCAGCAATCAAAGATAGACCACAGAGTTGCTCTTCCAATCAAACAGTACTAACCACAATGGATCAACAAGGCGTGCAAAATAAGGCCATCGCTGCCGCAGTTCAAGCAACACCTCCAGCAGCGCATCTAGAACGGGCCAATATGAGGGAAGAAAGCAGATCGGGTCCCAACATAGACTCAGTCTCGAATATAAGCCCAGCGATGGAAGGGCATGCTTCAGCAGAAGTCTCGTATGGATCTGAGTCAGAGATCTATGAGACTGGAGTATCAATTTCCAGCGAATCCAGCAAAGAGAGTGATCCTAGCGAGGATCCCAGACTGGAGGAACATATCACGAAGGTATCTTCTCCGACAGATATTGGAACTAAAAATGCCTCTATACACGACAACACACCAATAAAAAAACTGGGGAAAAAAAGAAGTAGACATAAGAGGCACTCAAAAATAATTCACGATGAAACCACAGATCCCGGGAGCAACCCAGAACATAACATAGGGAGAACTAAACTGTCACGCAAAAGCCCCCATCGAAAAGCAAACTTTGAATCTGAAAGAAATAAGAATACTTCTGACATCCCGGATGAAGACGAGCAGATGAAGCACAGAGAGCCCTTACTAAGCGAAGTGCTTGAATCAATAAAAACTTTTCATCAAGATATTTAAAAAAGATAGCCAAAGGAATCATGTCGCTATCCAAAAACTGGAAGGTGCTATCAATAAAGTTGGCAGTACATGTTTGGAGATCTCTGACAGAATGTGTTCTGTAGAAGTCCATGCGGAAAACCTTGAATCAGACGTCGGTAAGCTACAATTAGAAGCAAAGGAGCATGAAGGAATAATTAAGGATCTAATGACAAAGGTTGAAGACCAAGAAAATCGAGCAAGAAGAAATAATCTTCGATTTCTTGGGATCCCTGAGGGCTCCGAAGGAAGTGACCCAACAAGCTTCATGACCAACCTTCTAAAATCATCTTTCCCGGAACTCAACTCCTGGGAAAAGGACAGAGAAGTCTGCCGAGCACACCGTTTCCCTCTGTCATTACCAAAAAGTTCAGAGAAATCTCCCCAATACCCTAGAGCTTTTCTAGTCAATTTTGGAAACTTTCTAGTACGTGACACTATATATGACTTGGCTAGACCAATGGCTAAAAGAGAATACAAGGGTTTCAAGTTTTTTGCAAGACCAGATTTTGCGCATGCAACTGTAGAAAGACGATGGCGAATGCGACAACTTTTCGCCCCTTTTGAAAAGTTAGAAGCAAATGTCTATCTGCAAAATCCGGCGCGCCTACAAGTAATCTACAAAGGCTCAACGAGGAGCTTCATAAGCGAAATCCAGGCGGAGGCCTATCTTAAAGAGGTTGCAGAGAGAGCAAAACAAAGCAATGGCAAATAAATGGAAGAGGAAATCTAGTATGGAATGGATACAATACGACTATCTGACAATATCTGTAAACTTCCAAAAAAAAAAAAAATGATATGTATACTATATGAATCGAATATGATTTGAATATTTGGCAATGAACTTTATAGTATATACAAAGCGATAGTGCTGACAAAATTATTATTATTTGTTATATGGTTGACATTTTCTAGGATGAAAAATTATCAGGCCAGGGGCAAGCTTAGGCGTACGGACCACACGGCCACCAACAACTGGGTGAGTCTAAACCCAGATTGCCTCAAAGGGTGGCAGGAGGGGGGGGTAAGGAGGTTGGGCTTGGGGTGGGTGGTGGGTGAGGGGGGAGAAAACAAAAAATTGAAGAGAGTTTGTACTGGTAATGCGATCATAAATGTAAGAGTAAATTTGAAACTAAGGATATGTTTCCATCATGTATGTACTAGCTACTTGGATAGGTTGATGAGCTGGCAATGTTTGAAAACCAGGTATGCCTAAGTTAAGGATTGGATCTCTTAATATAGGAGGATTAAATGATTGGAAAAAGAGGGGGAAGTTTGGACAATATCTTAATGTGGTGAGCCTAGACATAATATGTCTACAAGAGACCCACCTACCCTGGAAGAAAAAACATTGGTTAAACTTTAAAGGTTATGAACTGCTGTAATGCTCATCCCAGACCTCCATGATAAGAAGGGTGGCCATGATTGCAAAGTTGGGCTAGGGGGGGCCAAAAGGTGTAAGGCAGATTCATTAGGCAGATGGGCCATATGTGAAATGAATTTAGGTATTACTATCTGCTCGGTATATGGGTCTAACACAGATGAGCCTGAGGTCTTTAGTCGCATCGAAAAAGAACTAACTGACTGGCCAACCCCCATAGTATTATGTGGGGATTTTAACATCTCAGCTAATTTCACGGATGATAGCTCATACATAGGTAGGAAGCCGAGGGTGTTTAGAGCGATAACATCAATGATGCAATCACACGGTTTAGTGGATGTGTGGGGAAATCTAGTGATAGGTGACCCAGGGTTTACTTACTTTTCGCATCCCTTCAATAAATACTCGACACTGGATTATTTCATGATCTCGACCACCCAGTTGAATAGTGTCCAAATAAACAAGCTTCCTAAAATTTTGTCAGATCACAATCCTCTAGTCTTAACCATGGATATTAATAAACCATATAAGGTCCCTAGGCCGTGGACATTTGATAAAAAACTATTAGCAGATATGGATTATATTAAACATATGAAAATATGGTCCCAGGCCTTTTTTGATGCCAATCGGTACAGTGCATCTAGGGGAGTGGTTTGGGACAGCTTCAAGGCAGGACTAAGAGGAGAGACCATAAGTTATACTACTCGGGTTTGAAAAAAGATTAACAGGGAAAAGGAAGTATTGATGGGAAAGTTGAGTGAGGCAGAGACACAACACAGACAAGATATAATTTTAGGGGTTCAATCTGCCGAGAGTCTACAAAGAGTAAATTCCGTAAAAGCAGAGATCCAGAAACAACTAGCTATAAAGGCGGCAGCTAATTACCAGTCGCATAGATCAAGGCTCTACGAAACAGGGGAGCAAGCAGGAAGAGCACTGGCATTACGAATCAGGCAGGTGGCCTCTAAGAACATAGTGACACAAATTGAATATGAGGGCCAAACATATGATAAATCAGGTGAAATTTTAGAGGCTTTCAGGAACTTTTTTCAAGAATTGTATCAGGAGGAGGCGGGTGCAGAGGTTCCTAATACAAGTTGGCTAGACATGGGTAGCAAGTTAAAACAGGCCCACATCGATTCTTTGGAACAAGATATCAATATGTCGGAGTTATTAGAAGCCCTGCAGGATCTGGCAAGCGGAAAGGCTGCGGGCCCGGATGCTATACTGCTAGAGTTGTATAAAAGCTTTAGAGATGAAACAACACTGATGCTTTTAGATTTGTTCAAGGGCGTCATGAATACAGGCATAATACCCGAGTCCTGGCAAGAAAGCAACATAGTGATCTTTCACAAAAAAGGAAAACCAAAGACTAACCCTGGTTCCTACAGACCAATATCTTTGATTTATAGTGATTCCAAGCTGTATGCAAAAATCATGGCCGTACGCATGGGGAGGATCATTGGGTCCTTGGTTTCCCCCTGGCAGCATGGGTTTATCCCAGGTAGGGGTACCACCGACCACATTAGGAGAGCTATCACCCTATTTGACATTGGCGCTGCTAGGGGGAGGGGGTCGCAATGATCCTCCTCGATGCGGAGAAGGCATTTGATCGTGTCAGATGGGGCTTTCTCTGGAAGGTCCTGGAGGCAAGGGGGTTCGGTCCAAGATTCTGTCAAGCTATCCAGGCTATGTATTCATCACCTATGGCAAGAATCCAATTAATGGGTGAAAGATCGGGTAAGATCAACATAACAAGGGGTACGAGACAGGGCTGTCCATGTTCACAAAATCCTTTTTGCGCTTTATATAGACCCCTTAATTACACAAATAATGAATAGTGTGGCCATTAAACCAGTAGTCACTAATGGGTATCAGACCAAACTTCTCGCATTCGAGGATGACTTAGCAGTTATCACCAAAGACCCAGAGTCAGCTATGAGGGAAGTAGTTAATATAACCGGTCGGTTTGGAGATGTGTCGGGCTACCGATTAAATGTGGACAAAACACAAGTACTTTGTTCCAAAAAAATAGCCAAGTTGGATGTCAGATATGTGGACTCTGTAGTTTACTTGGGTATAATAATAAATGCAGAACCGGGTAAAATAATCAATCAATCATGAGGCACAGGGTCAGACTGATTTGCATATAGCCATGACTGGACTGGGGTGGCAGAGTGGGCTAAAGAATGGTGATGGATTAAACCCAGATCTTTTGACTGGGTGTGAGTGTTTGATTGATTCAGATGCTCCGTCCATCACCACCCCCTTTTGTACCGCTTTTGGCCGCCATAAGTGTGTCAGGGTATGCTCAGACGTGAGTCCCTTCCTCACTTTGCCACTGGATTCAAGCAAGCCGGGCAGAAGACGGCTGGAATGCCAGAAACCGGTCCTCGGAAGCTTGTTTCTGGTCCAGGGAAGACATGGCTTGGCAGTTCGGGCTGGACTGTTACCATGAGGCTCAGGGTCAGACTGATTTGCATATAGCCATGTCTCAACTGGGGTGGCAGAGTGGGCTAAAGAATGGTGATGGATTAAACCCAGATCTTTTGACAGGGTGTGAGTGTTTGATTGATTCAGATGCTCCGTCCATCACCACCCCCTTTTGTACCTCTTTTGGCCACCATAAATGTGGCAGGGTATGCTCAGACGTGAGTCCCTTGCTCACTTTGCCACTGGATTCAAGCAAGCCGGGCTGAAGACGGCTGGATTGCCAGAAACCGGTCCTCGGAAGCTTGTTTCCGGTCCAGGGTAGACATGGCTTGGCAGTTCGGGCTGGACTGTTCCCATGAGGCACAGGGTCAGACTGATTTGCATATAGCCATGTCTGAACTGGGGTGGCAGAGTGGGCTAAAGAATGGTGATGGATTAAACCCAGATCTTTTGACTGGGTGTGAGTGTTTGATTGATTCAGATGCTCCGTCCATCACCACCCTCTTTTGTACCGTTTTTGGCCGCATAAATGTGGCAGGGTATGCTCAGACGTGAGTCCCTTGCTCACTTTGCCACTGGATGCAAGCAAGCTGGGCTGAAGACGGCTGGAATGCCAGAAACCGGTCCTCGGAAGCTTGTTTCCAGTCCTGGGAAGACATGGCTTGGCAGTTCGGGCTGGACTGTTCCCATGAGGCACAGGGTCAGACTGATTTGCATATAGCCATGTCTGAACTGGGGTGACAGAGTGGGCTAAAGAACGGTGATGGATTAAACCCAGAGCTTTTGACTGGGTGTGAGTGTTTGATTGATTCAGATGCTCTGTGCATCACCACCCCCTTTTGGACCGCTTTTGGCCGCCATAAGTGTGGCAGGGTAAGCTCAGACGTGAGTCCCTTGCTCACTTTGCTACTGGATTCAAGCAAGCCGGGCTGAAGACGGCTGGAATGCCAGAAACCGGTCCTCAGAAGCTTGTTTCCGGTCCAGGAAGACATGGCTTGGCAGTTCGGGCTAGACTGTTCCCATGAGGCACAGGGTCAGACTGATTTGCATATAGCCAGGTCTGAACTGGGGTGGCAGAGTGGGCTAAAGAACGGTGATGGATTAAACCCAGATCTTTTGACTGGGTGAGAGTGTTTCATTGATTCAGATGCTCCTTCCATCACCACCCCCTTTTGTACCGCTTTTGGCTGCCATAAATGTGGCAGGATATGCTCAGCCGTGAGTCCCTTGCTCAATTTGCCACTGGACTCAAGCAAGCCGGGCTGAAGACGGCTGGAATGCCAGAAACCGGTCCTCTGAAGCTTGTTTCCGGTCCAGGGTAGACATGGCTTGGCAGTTCGGGCTGGACTGTTCCCATGAGGCACAGGGTCACACTGATTTGCATATAGCCATGTCTGAACTGGGGTGGCAGAGTGGGCTAAAGAATGGTGATGGATTAAACCCAGATCTTTTGACTGGGTGTGAGTGTTTGATTGATTCAGATGCTCCGTCCATCACCACCCTCTTTTGTACCGTTTTTGGCCGCCATAAATGTGACTCAGACGTGACTCAGACGTGAGTCCCTTGTTCACTTTGCCACTGGATTCAAGCAAGCTGGGCTGAAGACGGTTGGAATGCCAGAAACCGGTCCTCGGAAGCTTGTTTCCAGTCCAGGGAAGACATGGCTTGGCAGTTCGGGCTGGACTGTTCCCATGAGGCACAGGGTCAGACTGATTTGCATATAGCCATGTCTGAACTGGGGTGGCAGAGTGGGCTAAAGAACGGTGATGGATTAAACCCAGAGCTTTTGACTGGGTGTGAGTGTTTGATTGATTCAGATGCTCCGTGCATCACCACCCCCTTTTGGACCGCTTTTGGCCGCCATAAGTGTGGCAGGGTAAGCTCAGACGTGAGTCCCTTGCTCACTTTGCTGATGGATGTGAGAAGTTGGCCTGGTATATAATGCTCACTAATTCTAGTGATGACTTTGTACCATGCCAAGCAACCCTTATGATGATTGGTTGTAATTCAACCTTGTAGACCAGTTATCCTAGTGGTAACGTGGACAAAGCAGTCTTAGGCTAAACTCTGAAAGGCATGTGAAGCCAGCTGTATTGCCATACACAACCCCCTTGAATACCAAATGAAAGGACACCACACAGATATATATTGAAAATATATATTGATTTATTAACTATAAAATCCCCTGGACTCTTTATGAGCACAGAAGCACAAGCGTTAAATCACAAGACAGTTTAAAATACACAAAAGTTGCACAATATGGATGAGCCCTAGGGGCCACCTAAACCATATACTAAGAAAGTGGTATAAGAGATACCAATCAGAAAGGAAACAGGCCTAGGGCCTTGGGAATCGCTGGAGCTATACGAGACTAGCAATGATTAAGTCGGGAAAGGCCAGCGGGACTCGGGTGCAGTGTCTAAAGGGCACGCACTTCTCAATGTAAAGTCTATGGTGCGTAAAAAGTACAAAGTTAGTTAGTTCGGAACCTTCCGAGTGACCTAGAACGCTGAAACTTAAGACACAGGCCCTTGAGATGTGTACCAGTGTAGGAACACCGGCGGAGTTGAGTTACCTCACCCACAGGAAGCGGGTGCACAGGGTCAAAGTAGTGTCGGGTTTCGTCACGCTGGTCGATGGTGCTTGGAGCTGAAGATGCTGCAGGCGGCTCAATGTGAAGAGTTCCGGTGGATCCAAGGGTGGATCTGAAGTTGTGAAGACCTGAAAGCAGAGAGGACAATGTTCAAAGTCACTAGCCAGTGACTACCGTGGAACCAGATTGGAACCAGGCGATGTCGGGTGCAAACAGGCGTTGTTGTGTAGCTTCTCTCTGCAGCCACGTGGACACCAGGGGTCGAGGACGTCCAGGAGTCGGTCACGAGCTGCCCCACGCAGGCTTCTCGCTGTTGGCGGTGTCGGCAACTTGATCGGAGCAAACAGGCCTTGGCTAATGCAAGCCACGCAGGAATCAAAAAAGGCTTAACACTCAGACCAGCAAGGTCAGAGCGAGTGCTCCTTTTCACAGGAGCTTAAGCAAGTCTGGAGCAACGAGACCCATAGTGTAGTTTGTCATTGTAGTCGCCAAGATGGCCGCTGACCACGTAGCTAGTGGCCGGGATGGCGCGTCGAGTGGCACAATGCAAAAGGGCCCCACGCAGATTGTGGAGATGCTGGGGGGCTGATCTTTGGTGCAAGGGCTGCTCGGTGGTGTGGGTTCTCAGTCCCCAAAGGACAATGTCGAGGATTCCTCGGTTGCTGCGCAGTCAGCTTTTCGAGTGTCTTCCAAGAGGTCCGGTCCCACGTCACTCGGTGCCTCCACGGGTCCCTTCTTCGCAGGGACTGTGGATCGAGCTGTGAGAGGTCTGGAAGTCTGGGTATTGTCAGGCTCTGGGTTCGGGCTCCGGCGGGAGGCGGCGGCAAAGCAGATGTCGAGGTGCTGGTTGGTGCCTGTGTTCACAGGGTGGCCACTCCTAGGCCACAAGGGAGATTCTCTTCAGTCTTCTGTGCAGCAGAATGTCGAAGTCCAGTCTTCTTCTTTATTTCAAGTTGATTCAGGATGATCTGCTGTGCAATGGCACTGCTCCCACTCTTATTCCCAATCTGAGGGGTGGATCACCTACTAGGTCCCTCCTCTGGGAGGAACCAGGAAGGGGGGCGGTTACACCGCCTTTCCTTTGTCCAGCTCCTCGCCAGGCCTGGGTCTGAAAAGTCCCAGGACCGGTTTGGACTGGCTTATGCACGGGGACACCTTGTGTGCCCCGGGCATGTCTGATTCTATTCAGCCCTGTCCTACCCAATACACAAAACCCTGTCTGGGGTGGTGCTCACACCTCCCAAGGCAGGAAACCCTTTGTCCAGGCCACCATTTGCCGAGTTTCGGTCAGCAGCAGGAGGCCAGACTCGTGTCTGTGGTGGCAGCATCCATTTTGTGATGCTGAGGCTCTGGTTAACTTTAACCGGGGTTAAGGCTACACACATGTCGTGTCCCTCTAGAAGGGTGGAATGCTATCCCCGTCGACAGAACTGTCGAGGGGATAGTATTCCAATTCGTATGACACCTTACTCGACATGTTTTGATAAAGCCAAACCAAAGATAGCATTTAACCGCGAGGATTATAATGCACTTAAGAGTATATGGTATGGCAATATCCCGGAACAGCTTAGGGAGTTGTTCCCGACAGCTGCAGACAGGCTCAGCTCATGCTAGAGCACCATCTCATATATTTCCAAGCACTCTGCCTCCAGGATTGACGAGGCCTTCCATAGGAGTGGCTGATAGGAACATATGTGTCCAGTTTAAGGGTAGATATAGGGGTACTATATCTCAGTAAGAGGTGATTACACCAACTTACCCCAGCTGAGTGATCAGCCAGTTGTGTCAAATATGGAGGCCAGGCCAGGGGTGGCACAATACATGCTGCAGCCCCGGGTAGGCCTTGGAAACACCTATGCCCTGGGTACCTAGGGTACAGTGCTACAGGGGCCAACAAGGTGAACCAGTTCCAATTCGTAATGCACCTAAAGTGCATTGGCAGTAATTTAGAGAGAGAACAGCAGGCTGTGGGTCTGATTAGAAGGCCCACAGCCACATTAAGTCATAAACCAGTGAAGCAAAAAGCAAAAATTTGGGGTGACCATAGGATAGCAGACCCTACTCTCCTACATAACCCCCCCCCAAACGCAGGGACATTAGACTAACCTTGACCAGTTGTGTCTTCATGTTCTAAGTGGAAGTACCTGGAGAGACCATCTGCGTTGCCATGGTCAGTCCTTGGGCGGTGCTCCACTGTAAAGTCCATCCCCTGTAGGGAAATGGACCACCTGAGTAGTTTGGGGTTTTCACCCTTCATCTGATTAAGCCATAAGAGGGGCTTATGGTCGGTCTGAATCTTGAAGTGAGTGCCAAATAAGTATGGTCTCAACTTCTTCAGGGCCCACACCACAGCAAAAGCCTCCCTCTCAATAGCTGACCAACAATTCTCTCTGGGGGTCAGCCTTCTGCTAATAAAAGCAATGGGCTGGTCCTGGCCATCTACATTAAGCTGTGAAAGCACTGCTCCCACTCCCAACTCAGAAGCATCTGTTTGGACAATGAACTCTCTTGAGTAGTCAGGACTCTTCAGGATAGGTGCAGAGCACATGGCCTTCTTCAGGTCATCAAATGCCTTTTGACATATTTCTGTCCACTGAACCTTTTTGGGCATCTTCTTGGATGTCAGATCATTAAGAGGAGTCACAATGGACCCATAGTTCTTAACAAACTTCCTGTAGTACCCAGTCAGGCCCAAGAAAGCTCTGACCTGAGTCTGGGTAGTTGGAGGGGACCAGTCCTTGATGGTCTGGATCTTACTCTCCAGTGGTTGAACTTGGCCTCCACCTACAAGGTGGCCCAGGTATACAACCTTGCTCTGCCCTATCTGGCACTTTGTTGCCTTGATAGTGAGGCCTGCCTTCTGCAGAGCCTCAAACACTTCCTTCAGGTGGACCAGGTGATCCTCCCAGGTGGAGCTAAAGACAGCAATATCATCCAGATAAGCTGGACAAAAGTCATCCAACCCAGTGAGGACTTGATTCACCAACCTTTGGAAGGTGGCAGGTGCATTTTTCAAACCAAAGGGCATCACCACAAATTGATAATGCCCACTAGGGGTAGAAAATGCTGTCTTGGCTTTAGACTCCTCAGCTAACCTGATTTGCCAGTAGCCAGCTGTTAAGTCAAATGTGCTCAAATATCTGGCAGAAGCCAACTTGTCAATGAGCTCATCTGCCCTTGGAATAGGGTGTGCATCTGTCTTGGTGACAGCATTGAGTCCTCTGTAATCCACACAGAACCTCATCTCTCTCTTGCCATCTTTGGTGTGAGGTTTGGGGACCAGAACCACTGGGCTAGCCCAGGGGCTCTCTGAAGGCTCAATGACCCCTAATTCCAGCATCTTTTGCACCTCAGTCTTTATACAGTCCCTGACGTGGTCAGGTTGCCTGTAAATCTTGCTCTTTACAGGAAGACTGTCACCAGTGTCCACCACATGGGTACACCAGTTAGTCTGACTGGGTGTCAATGAGAACATATGCCTGTATGCCTGTAGAACTTGTCTGCAGTCATTTTGCTGATGTTCAGTGAGGCTGCCACCTAAGGCCACACCATCAACTGAGCCATCCTCAGGGTTCTGAGTGAGCAGGTCTGGGAGAGGGTCGCTCTCTTCCTCCTGTCCCTCATCTGTAGCCATGAGCAAGCCCATGTCTTCCCTGTTGACATATGCCTTTAGTCTGTTAACATGGAGCACCCTGTGGGGGCTCCTGGGAGTTCCTAGGTCCACCAAGTAGGTAACCTCTCCCTTCTTTTCCAGAATTGTATGGGGTCCAGACCATTTGTCTTGGAGTGCTGCTGGGGCCACTGGCTCCAACACCCATACCTTCTGTCCAGGCTGAAACTCAACAAGGACAGCCTTTTGGTCATGCCAAGCGTTCTGTAATTTTTGGCTAGCCTCAAGGTTTTTGGATGCTTATTCCATGTACTCTGCCTTCCTGGAGCGGAGACCAAGTACATAGTCCACTATGTCTTGCTTAGGCTTTTTGAGAGGTAACTCCCATCCTTCCTTCACCAGACACAGGGATCTTCTTACAGGGTGCCCAAACAACAATTCAAAGGGGCTGAAGCCAACCCCCTTTTGAGGGACCTCTCTGTAAGCAAACAAAAGGCAGGGCAGTAGGATGTCCCATCTTCGCCTGAGCTTTTCAGGTAATCCTTTAATCATGCCCTTTATGGTTTTGTTAAATCTCTCAACAAGCCCATTGCATTGTGGATGATAAGGAGTGGTGAACTTGTAGTTGACACCACATTCCTTCCACATAGCTGTCAAATATCCTGACATGAAGTTGGCACCTCTGTCAGATATTACCTCCTTAGGAAACCCCACTCTGGAGAAAACTCCAAGTAAGGCCCTGGCCACAACAGGAGCTGTTGTGGTCCTAAGTGGAATTGCCTCTGGGTACCTGGTGGCATGGTCCACCACCACCAGTATGAATCTGTGCCCAGATGCTGTAGGGGGATCCATTGGACCTACAATATCAATCCCCACTCTTTCAAAGGGAACCCCCACCACAGGTAGTGGTATTAGGGGGGCCTTTGTTGTTCCACCTGCTTTACCACTGGCTTGGCAGGTTTCACAGGAGCGACAAAACTCCTTGGTGTCTTCAGACATGTGAGGCCAGTGAAAGTGAGGGACAAGCCTGTCCCAGGTCTTATTCTGGCCTAAGTGTCCTGCTAAAGGAATATCATGGGCCAAGGTGAGAAGGAAACCCCTAAATTGCAGAGGTATAACCAACCTCCTGGTTGCACCAGGCTTGGGGTCTCTACCCTCTGTGTAAAGGAGTCCTTCATCCCAATAAACTTTATGGGCACCTTGAGCATTCCCAGCAGCCTCAGCAGCAGCCTGCTGTCTGAGGGGTTCAAGAGAAGGACAGGTTAACTGAGCCTGCCCCAAGTCTGCCCTAGAAGGTCCCCCTGTCCCCAGAAACTCAACCTGATCAGGTTCAAGTTCTTCAGAGACAGTTCCTTCAGGGGTCTCCAGACCAGCTTCCTGTGAAGCTTGATCCTCACTTGTAGGCAGTTGGGAAGGCACAGCCTTAACCCTCCTGTTCTTCTTCTTGGAAGGTGTTTGGTCCATTGTTCCAGGATCCAAGACCTGAGGTTCAGAGAGGCACTTTTTGGCCTGTGACCTGGTCACAGCAAGGACATGTGATGATACCCCTAACATCTCTGCATGAGTCCTGTACTCAACTTCTGACCATAGAGAGTTCTCCAGGTCATTGCCCAACAAAAATTCAACTGGGAGATCAGCACTAACCACAACTCTTTTTAGGCCAGTTACCCCTCCCCAGGAAAAGTTAACAAGTGCCACACTATGTGTAGTAGTGACATTGCTGGCATTGGTCACCAGGTAATTATCACCTGGCATGTATTGTCCAGGGTCCACAAAGTTAGGTGTCACCATTGTGACACTGGCACATGTGTCCCTGTAAGCTTGAGCCACTTTGTTATTAATCAAAGGCGTCTGTCTGTATTTGCCCAGGTTACTGGGACTGATGTCAGGGGTCAAATCTATGTCCCCTTCACAAATCAGAACAGCCTGTGTAAGGGTTCTGACTAGGTCAGAATCTCCTTCTGTTCCCAAAGTGATACCCACTACCCCCTTGGCTTGTGGACCAGCACTGCTAGCTGTACTAGTGGGTGCAGGTGCCTTAGAAGCTGCAGTGCTGGGGGCTCCACCCTTTTTACACTCACGTGTCCAGTGAGAGGTGTTTTTACAAGTTTTACACCAGGGTTTCTTCTGACCTTCTTTCTTCTTCTTCTTGGAAGTTTGGGACCCACCCTCTGTATCAGTTTGGGGCCCTGTTGAAGACTTCTGGTCTTTAGATTTCTGCTCCCCACCCTTCTGGTCTGTTTTCTTCTGGTCACCACCGTGGTTCTGGTTCTGGTTCTTTTGCTTAACTCTGGTTCTTACCCATTTATCTGCCCTCTTTCCCAATTCTTGGGGAGAGGTCAAATCTGAGTCAACCAAATGTTGATGCAACTGCTGGTTCTGACAATTATTTAAAATGTGTTCTCTCATCAGCAAATTATACAATCCTTCATAGTCTGTAACCTTGCTTCCCAGCAACCATCCCTCCAGAGCCTTAGTGGCACACTCAACAAATTCAGACCAGTCCTGAGTCTGTGTCTTCTGGGTATCTCTGAACATTAACCTGTACTGTTCAGTGGTTAAGCCTAACCCATCAATCAGAGCACTCTTCAGGACCAGGTAGTTTCTAGAATCCCCATCACTAACTGTGAGGAGTCTGTCTCGGCCTCTACCTTCAAAGGAGAGCCACAAGATTGCTGCCCACTGCTCCTGAGGGATCTGCTGTACTCTGCAGGCTCTCTCCATTGCAGTTATCCATTTATGGATATCATCCCCAGCTTTGTAGGGGGGCACAATCTTACTCAGGTTTCTGTTATCAAAAGACCTGTCTTTATCCTTGTGGATATTGCTGCCACCAGTGGGTTCTATTACCCCACTCTCTCTAGGCTGTCTTGCTCTAGCAAGTTTCTCCTGGGCCAGTGCAACCTCTAACTCTTGTCTCTGGATCCTCAATTCAGCCTCTCTCATTTTGGCCTCATGTTCCCTTCTCTAAGGGCTAGTTATCTCCCTTCTGGAGTGACCATGAGAGCCTCTAGAAGCATGGGAGTTGTTAGAGTCACCTGAGTGAGTCCTTCTCCTCCTAGGCTTCTGGTTAAGTCCACCTGGGGGTCTGAATGGGTTATTACCTGATTCAGTCCCAAATAGGCTTAAGTTAGCTTGGTTCAGTCTACTGACCAGCACCTAACTATTTTTGTCATCATCTGACTCACTGCTCCCCCCCTCTTTTGTCTCTTCTTCCTCTTCCTCCTCTAAGTCTACCTGAGGAGCTCCAGTGATGGGGGCTTCCTCATCTACCAGGATGATAGGTACAGGGGTGTCTACAGTGTCATCCTCTGAAGGATGGCCTCCTTCAGCATCCCCTGTGGGGTCTGCCTTAGAGGTCTTTAGAGTCTCAGACTGATCCAAGAGCTCTCTTAGGTGGTCTGTGGTAGGGTAAGGCCCTGTCCTCAGACCCCTTAAGACACAAAGCTGTCTTAGTTCCTTAAAGGAACAAATAGCAAATCTGGATGGTGCCCTTGGAGGGTCACTCTCAACAGGGATGTTCCCAGTGGAACCCTCTGCTCCAGACATTGCTCTAGTGTGGGTGGATGTGTTGCAATCTACCTACACTGGTGTTTACCTACTAAACCTATCTAGTAGTTGTAGTCAGGGTGTGCTACTCCCTTTGCTCTACAACAACTAAGTTCAGTAGAACTTAAGTATACTAGTCTTGTTTTATATGTACCTAGCAGGTACCTGTGTGATCTTTCAAATGATAATCTCAAAGATTGCAATGGTAAAACAACAGCAAGCTCAGATCCCAATCCGCTGCTCACCAATGTGAGAATTTGGCCTGGTATATAATGCTCACTAATTCTAGTGATCACTTTGTACCATGCCAAGCAACCCTTATGATGATTGGTTGTAATTCAACCTTGTAGACCAGTTATCCTAGTGGTAACGTGGACAAAGCAGTATTAGGCTAAACTCTGAAAGGCATGTGAAGCCAGCTGTATTACCATACACAACCCCCTTGAATACCAAATTAAAGGACACCACACAGATATATATTGAAAATATATATTGATTTATTAACTATAAAATCCCCTGGACTCTTTATGAGCACAGAAGCACAAGCGTTAAATCACAAGACAGTTTAAAATACACAAAAGTTGCACAATATGGATGAGCCCTAGCGGCCACCTAAACCATATACTAAGAAAGTGGTATAAGAGATACCAATCAGAAAGGAAACAGGCCTAGGGCCTTGGGAATGGCTGGAGCTATTCGAGACTAGCAAAGATTAATTCGGGAAAGGCCCGCAGGACTTGGGTGCAGTGTCTAAAGGGCACGCACTTCTCAATGTAAAGTCTATGGTGCGTAAAAAGTACAAAGTTAGTTATTTCGGAACCTTCCGAGTGACCTAGAATGCTGAAACTTAAGACACAGGCCCTTGAGATGTGTACCAGTGTAGGAACACTGGCAGGGCTGAGTTACCTTACCAACAGGAAGCGGGTGCACAGGGTCGAAGTAGTGTCGGGTTTCGTCACGCTGGTCGATGGTGCTTGGAGCTGAAGATGCTGCAGGCGGCTCGATGTGAAGAGTTCCGGTGGATCCAAGGGTGGATATGAAGTTGTGAAGACCTGAAAGGAGAGGGGACAATGTTCAAAGTCACTAGCCAGTGACTACCGTGGAACCAGATTGGAACCAGGCGATGTCGGGTGCAAACAGGCATTGTTGTGTAGCTTCTCTCTGCAGCCACGTGGACACCGGGGGTCGAGGACGTCCAGGAGTCGGTCACGAGCTGTCCCACGCAGGCTTCTCGCTGTTGGCGGTGTAGGCAACTTGATCGGAGCAAACAGGCCTTGGCTAATGCAAGCCACGCAGGAATCGAAAAAGGCTCCTTTTCACAGGAGCTTGGGCAAGGCTGGAGCAACCAGACCCGCAGTGTAGTTTGTCGTTGTAGTCGCCAAGATGGCCGCTGACCGCGTGGCTAGTGGCCGGGATGGTGCGTCGAGTGGCACAATGCAAAAGGGCCCCACGCAGATCGTGGAGATGCTGGGGGGCTGATCTTCGGTGCAAGGGCTGATCGGTGGTGGGGGTTCTCAGTCTTCAAAGCACAACGTCGAGGATGCCTTGGTTGCTGCGCAGTCAGCTTTTCGAGTGTCTTCCAAGAGGTCCAGTCCCACGTCACTCGGTGCCTCCACGGGTCCCTTCTTCGCAGGGACTGTGGATCGGGCTGTGAGAGGTCTGGGAGTCTGGGTCTTGTCAGGCTCTGGGCTCGGGCTCTGGCGGGAGGCGGCGGCAAAGCAGACGTTGAGGTGCTGGTTGGTGCCTGTGTTCACAGGGTGGCCACTCCTAGGCCACAAGGGAGATTCTCTTCAGTCTTCTGTGCAGCAGAATGTCGAAGTCCAGTCTTCTTCTTTATTTCAAGTTGATTCAGGATGATCTGCTGTGCAATGGCACTGCTCCCACTCTTATTCCCAATCTGAGGGGTGGATCACCTACTAGGTCCCTCCTCTGGGAGGAACCAGGAAGGGGGCGGTTAAACCCCCTTTCCTTTGTCCAGCTCCTCGCCAGGCCTGGGTCTAGAAAGTCCCAGGACCGGTTTGGACTGGCTTATGCACGGGGACACCTTGTGTGCCCCCGGCATGTCTGATTCTATTCAGCCCTGTCCTACCCAATACACAAAACCGTGTCTGGGGTGGTGCTCGCACCTCCCAAGGCAGGAAACCCTTTGTCCAGGCCACCATTTGCCGAGTTTCGGTCAGCAGCAGGAGGCCAGACTCGTGTCTGTGGTGGCAGCATCCATTTTGTGATGCTGAGGCTCTGGTTAACTTTAACCGGGGTTAAGGCTACACACATGTCGTGTGCCTCTAGAAGGGTGGAATGCTATCCCCGTCAACAGAACTGTCGAGGGGATAGTATTCCAATTCGTATGACACCTTACTCGACATGTTTTGATAAAGCCAAACCAAAGATAGCATTTAACCGCGAGGATTATAATGCACTTAAGAGTATATGGTATGGCAATATCCCGGAACAGCTTAGGGAGTGGTTCCCGACAGCTGCAGACAGGCTCAGCTCATGCTAGAGCACCATCTCATATATTTCCAAGCACTCTGCCTCCAGGATTGACAAGGCCTTCCATAGGAGTGGCTGACAGGAACATATGTGTCCAGTTTAAGGGTAGATATAGGGATACTATATCTCAGTAAGAGGTGATTACACCAACTTACCCCAGCTGAGTGATCAGCCAGTTGTGTCAAATATGGAGGCCAGGCCAGGGGTGGCACAATACATGCTGCAGCCCCGGGTAGGCCTTGGAAACACCTATGCCCTGGGTACCTAGGGTACACTGCTACAGGGGCCAACAAGGTGAACCAGTTCCAATTCGTAATGCACCTAAAGTGCATTGGCAGTAATTTAGAGAGAGAACAGCAGGCTGTGGGTCTGATTAGCAGGCCCACAGCTACATTAAGTCATAAACCAGTGAAGCAAAAAGCAAAAATTTGGGGTGACCATAGGATAGCAGACCCTACTCTCCTACAATGGATTCAAGCACGCCGGGCTGAAGACGGCTGGAATGCCAGAAACCGGTCCTCGGAAGCTTGTTTCCGGTCCAGGGTAGACATGGCTTGGCAGTTCGGGCTGGACTGTTCCCATGAGGCACAGGGTCACACTGATTTGCATACAGCCATGTCTGAGCTTGGGTGGCAGAGTGGGCTAAAGAACAGTGATGGATTAAACCCAGATCTTTTGACTGGGTGTGAGTGTTTCATTGATTCAGATCCTCCTTCCATCACCACCCCCTTTTGTACCGCTTTTGGCCGCCATAAATGTGGCAGGGTATGCTCAGCCGTGAGTCCCTTGCTCACTTTTCCACTGGATTCAAGCAAGCCGGGCTGAAGACGGCTGAAATGCCAGAAACCGGTCCTCGGAAGCTTGTTTCCGGTCCAGGGTAGACATGGCTTGGCAGTTCGGGCTGGACTGTTCCCATGAGGCACAGGGTCACACTGATTTGCATACAGCCATGTCTGAACTGGGGTGGCAGAGTGGGCTAAAGAACAGTGATGGATTAAACCCAGATCTTTTGACTGGGTGTGAGTGTTTGATTGATTCAGATGCTCCTTCCATCACCACCCCCTTTTGTACCGCTTTTGGCCGCCATAAGTGTGGCGGGGTATGCTCAGACGTGTGTCCCTTGCTCACTTTGCCACTGGATTCAAGCAAGCCGGGCTGAAGATGGCTGGAATGCCAGAAACCGGTCCTCGGAAGATTGTTTCCGGTCAAGGGAAGACATGGCTTGGCAGTTCCGGCTGGACTGTTCCAATGAGTCACAGGGTCAGACTGATTTGCATATAGCCATGTCTGAACTGGGGTGGCAGAGTGGGCTAGAGAACGGTGATGGATTAAACCCAGATCTTTTGACTGATGTGAGTGTTTGATTGATTCAGATGCTCCGTCCATCACCACCCCCTTTTGTACAGCTTTTGGCCGCCATAAGTGTGGCAGGGTAGGCTCAGACGTGAGTCCCTTGCTCACTTTTCCACTGGATTCAAGCAAGCCGGGCTGAAGACGGCTGGAATGCCAGAAACCGGTCCTCGGAAGCTTGTTTCCGGTCCAGGGTAGACATGGCTTGGCAGTTCGGGCTGGACTGTTCCCATGAGGCACAGGGTCACACTGATTTGCATACAGCCATGTCTGAACTGGGGTGGCAGAGTGGGCTAAAGAACGGTGATGGATTAAACCCAGATCTTTTGACTGGGTGTGAGTGTTTGATTGATTCATATGCTCCTTCCATCACCACCCCCTTTTGTACCGCTTTTGGCCGCCTTAAGTGTGGCAGGGTATGCTCAGACGTGAGTCACTTGCTCACTTTGCCACTGAATTCAAGCAAGCCGGGCTGAAGACGGATGGAATGCCAGAAACTGGTCCTCGGAAGCTTGTTTACGGTCCAGGGAAGACATGGCTTGGCAGTTCGGGCTGGACTGTTCCCATGAGGCACAGGGTCAGACTGATTTGCATATAGCCATGTCTGAACTAGGGTGGCAGAGTGGGCTAAAGAACGGTGATGGATTAAACCCAGATCTTTTGACTGGGTGTGAGTGTTTGATTGATTCAGATGCTCCGTCCATCACCACCCCCTTTTGTACCGCTTTTGGCCACCATAAGTGTAGCAGGGTATGCTGAGACGTGAGTCCCTTGCTCACTTTGCCACTGGATTCAAGCAAGCCGGGCTGAAGACGGCTGGAATGCCAGAAACCGGTCCTCGGAAGCTTGTTTCCGGTCCAGGGAAGACATGGCTTGGCAGTTCGGGCTGGACTGTTCCCATGAGGCACAGGGTCACACTGATTTGCATACAGCCATGTCTGAACTGGGGTGGCAGAGTGGGCTAAAGAACGGTGATGGATTAAACCCAGATCTTTTGACTGGGTGTGAGTGTTTGATTGATTCAGATGCTCCGTCCATCACCACCCCCTTTTGAACCGCTTTTGGCAACCATAAGTGTGGCAGGGTATGCTCAGACGTGAGTCCCTTGCTCACTTTCCACTGGATTCAAGCAAGCCGGGCTGAAGATGGCTGGAATGCCAGAAATCGTTCCTCGGAAGCTTGTTTCCGGTCAAGGGAAGACATTGTTGGCAGTTCCGGCTGGACTGTTCTAATGAGGCACAGGGTCAGACTGATTTGCATATAGCCATGTCTGAACTGGGGTGGTAGAGTGGGCTAAAGAACGGTGATGGATTAAACCCAGATCTTTTGACTGGATGTGAGTGTTTGATTGATTCAGATGCTCCTTTCATCACCACCCCCTTTTGTACAGCTTTTGGCCGCCATAAGTGTGGCAGGGTAGGCTCAGACGTGAGTCCCTTGCTCACTTTGCCACTGGATTCAAGCAAGCCGGGCTGAAGACGGCTGGAATGCCAGAAAATGGTCCTCGGAAGCTTGTTTCCGGTCCAGGGAAGACATGGCTTGGCAGTTCGGGCTGGACTGTTCCCGTGAGGCACAGGGTCACACTGATTTGCATACAGCCATGTCTGAACTGGGGTGGCAGAGTGGGCTAAAGAACGGTGATGGATTAAACCAAGATCTTTTGACTGGGTGTGAGTGTTTCATTGATTCAGATGCTCCTTCCATCACCACCCCCTTTTGTACCGCATTTGGCCGCCATAAATGTGGCAGGGTATGCTCAGCCGTGAGTCCCTTGCTCACTTTTCCACTGGATTCAAGCAAGCCGGGCTGAAGATGGCTGGAATGCCAGAAACCGGTCCTCGGAAGCTTGTTTCCGGTCCAGGGTAGACATGGCTTGGCAGTTCGGGCTGGACTGTTCCCATGAGGCACAGGGTCACACTGATTTGCATACAGCCATGTCTGAACTTGGGTGGCAGAGTGGGCTAAAGAACAGTGATGGATTAAACCCAGATCTTTTGACTGGGTGTGAGTGTTTCATTGATTCAGATCCTCCTTCCATCACCACCCCCTTTTGTACCGCTTTTGGCCTCCATAAATGTGGCAGGGTATGCTCAGCCGTGAGTCCCTTGCTCACTTTTCCACTGGATTCAAGCAAGCCGGGCTGAAGACGGCTGAAATGCCAGAAACCGGTCCTCGGAAGCTTGTTTCCGGTCCAGGGTAGACATGGCTTGGCAGTTCGGGCTGGACTGTTCCCATGAGGCACAGGGTCACACTGATTTGCATACAGCCATGTCTGAACTGGGGTGGCAGAGTGGGCTAAAGAACAGTGATGGATTAAACCCAGATCTTTTGACTGGGTGTGAGTGTTTGATTGATTCAGATACTCCTTCCATCACCACCCCCTTTTGTACCGCTTTTGGCCGCCATAAGTGTGGCAGGGTATGCTCAGACGTGAGTCCCTTGCTCACTTTGCCACTGAATTCAATCAAGCTGGGCTGAAGACGGCTGGAATGCCAGAAACTGGTCCTCGGAAGCTTGTTTCCGGTCCAGGGAAGACATGGCTTGGCAGTTCGGGCTGGACTGTTCCCATGAGGCACAGGGTCAGACTGATTTGCATAAAGCCATGTCTGAACTGGGGTGGCAGAGTGGGCTAAAGAACGGTGATTGATTAAACCCAGATCTTTTGACTGGGTGTGAGTGTTTGATTGATTCAGATGCTCCGTCCATCACCACCCCCTTTTGTACCGCTTTTGTCCACCATAAGTGTAGCAGGGTATGCTCAGACGTGAGTCCCTTGCTCATTTTGCCACTGGATTCAAGCAAGCCGGGCTGAAGACGGCTGGAATGCCAGAAACCGGTCCTCTGAAGCTTGTTTCCGGTCCAGGGAAGACATGGCTTGGCAGTTCAGGCAGGACTGTTCCCATGAGGCACAGGGTCAGACTTATTTGCATATCGCCATGTCTGAACTGGGGTGGCAGAGTGGGCTAAAGAACGGTGATGGATTAAACCCAGATCTTTTGACTGGGTGTGAGAGTTTGATTGATTCAGATGCTCTGTCCATCACCACCCCCTTTTGTACCGCTTTTGGCCACCATAAGTGTGGCGGGGTATGCTCAGACGTGAGTCCCTTGCTCACTTTGCCACTGGATTCAAGCAAGCCGGGCTGAAGATGGCTGGAATGCCAGAAACCGGTCCTCGGAAGCTTGTTTCCGGTCAAGGGAAGACATGGCTTGGCAGTTCCGGCTGGACTGTTCCAATGAGGCACAGGGTCAGACTGATTTGCATATAGCCATGTCTGAACTGGGGTGGCAGAGTGGGCTAAAGAACGGTGATGGATTAAACCCAGATCTTTTGACTGATGTGAGTGTTTGATTGATTCAGATGCTCTGTCCATCACCACCCCCTTTTGTACAGCTTTTGGCCGCCATAAGTGTGGCAGGGTAGGCTCTGACGTGAGTCCCTTGCTCACTTTTCCACTGGATTCAAGCAAGCCGGGCTGAAGACGGCTGGAATGCCAGAAACCGGTCCTCGGAAGCTTGTTTCCGGTCCAGGGTAGACATGGCTTGGCAGTTCGGGCTGGACTGTTCCCATGAGGCACAGGGTCACACTGATTTGCATACAGCCATGTCTGAACTGGGGTGGCAGAGTGGGCTAAAGAACGGTGATGGATTAAACCCAGATATTTTGACTGGGTGTGAGTGTTTGATTGATTCATATGCTCCTTCCATCACCACCCCCTTTTGTACCACTTTTGGCCGCCTTAAGTGTGGCAGGGTATGCTGAGACGTGAGTCACTTGCTCACTTTGCCACTGAATTCAAGCAAGCCGGGCTGAAGACGGATGGAATGCCAGAAACTGGTCCTCGGAAGCTTGTTTCCGGTCCAGGGAAGACATGGTTTGGCAGTTCGGGCTGGACTGTTCCCATGAGGCACAGGGTCAGACTGATTTGCATATAGCCATGTCTGAACTGGGGTGGCAGAGTGGGCTAAAGAACGGTGATGGATTAAACCCAGATCTTTTGACTGGGTGTGAGTGTTTGATTGATTCAGATGCTCCGTCCATCACCACCCCCTTTTGTACCGCTTTTGGCCACCATAAGTGTAGCAGGGTATGCTGAGACGTGAGTCCCTTGCTCACTTTGCCACTGGATTCAAGCAAGCCGGGCTGAAGACGGCTGGAATGCCAGAAACCGGTCCTCGGAAGCTTGTTTCCGGTCCAGGGAAGACATGGCTTGGCAGTTCGGGCTGGACTGTTCCCATGAGGCACAGGGTCACACTGATTTGCATTCAGCCATGTCTGAACTGGGGTGTCAGAGTGGGCTAAAGAACGGTGATGGATTAAACCCAGATCTTTTGACTGGGTGTGAGTGTTTGATTGATTCAGATGCTCCGTCCATCACCACCCCCTTTTGTACAGCTTTTGGCAACCATAAGTGTGGCAGGGTATGCTCAGACGTGAGTCCCTTGCTCACTTTGCCACTGGATTCAAGCAAGCCGGGCTGAAGATGGCTGGAATGCCAGAAACCGTTCCTCGGAAGCTTGTTTCCGGTCAAGGGAAGACATGGCTTGGCAGTTCCGGCTGGACTGTTCTAATGAGGCACAGGGTCAGACTGATTTGCATATAGCCATGTTTGAACTGGGGTGGTAGAGTGGGCTAAAGAACGGTGATGGATTAAACCCAGATCTTTTGACTGGATGTGAGTGTTTGATTGATTCAGATGCTCCTTCCATCACCACCCCCTTTTGTACAGCTTTTGGCCGCCATAAGTGTGGCAGGGTAGGCTCAGACGTGAGTCCCTTGCTCACTTTGCCACTGGATTCAAGCAAGCCGGGCTGAAGACGGCTGGAATGCCAGAAAATGGTCCTCGGAAGCTTGTTTCCGGTCCAGGGAAGACATGGCTTGGCAGTTCGGGCTGGACTGTTCCCGTGAGGCACAGGGTCACACTGATTTGCATACAGCCATGTCTGAACTGGGGTGGCAGAGTGGGCTAAAGAACGGTGATGGATTAAACCCAGATCTTTTGACTGGGTGTGAGTGTTTCATTGATTCAGATGCTCCTTCCATCACCACCCCCTTTTGTACCGCTTTTGGCCGCCATAAATGTGGCAGGGTATGCTCAGCCGTGAGTCCCTTGCTCACTTTTCCACTGGATTCAAGCAAGCCGGGCTGAAGATGGCTGGAATGCCAGAAACCGGTCCTCGGAAGCTTGTTTCCGGTCCAGGGTAGACATGGCTTGGCAGTTCGGGCTGGACTGTTCCCATGAGGCACAGGGTCACACTGATTTGCATACAGCCATGTCTGAACTTGGGTGGCAGAGTGGGCTAAAGAACAGTGATGGATTAAACCCAGATCTTTTGACTGGGTGTGATGTGTTTTTTATTGATTCAGATGCTCCGTCCATCACCACCCCCTTTTCTACCGCTTTTGGCCACCATAAGTGTAGCAGGGTATGCTCAGACGTTAGTCCCTTGCTCACTTTGCCACTGGATTCAAGCAAGCCGGGCTGAAGACAGCTGGAATGCCAGAAACCGGTCCTCGGAAGCTTGTTTCCGGTCCAGGGAAGACATGGCTTGGCAGTTCCGGCTGGACTGTTCTAATGAGGCACAGGGTCAGACTGATTTGCATATAGCCATGTCTGAACTGGGGTGGTAGAGTGGGCTAAAGAACGGTGATGGATTAAACCCAGATCTTTTGACTGGATGTGAGTGTTTGATTGATTCAGATTCTCCTTCCATCACCACCCCCTTTTGTACAGCTTTTGGCCGCCATAAGTGTGGCAGGGTAGGCTCAGACGTGAGTCCCTTGCTCACTTTGCCACTGGATTCAAGCAAGCCGGGCTGAAGACAGCTGGAATGCCAGAAAATGGTCCTCGGAAGCTTGTTTCCGGTCCAGGGAAGACATGGCTTGGCAGTTCGGGCTGGACTGTTCCCGTGAGGCACAGGGTCACACTGATTTGCATACAGCCATGTCTGAACTGGGGTGGCAGAGTGGGCTAAAGAACGGTGATGGATTAAACCCAGATCTTTTGACTGGGTGTGAGTGTTTCATTGATTCAGATGCTCCTTCCATCACCACCCCCTTTTGTACCGCTTTTGGCCGCCATAAATGTGGCAGGGTATGCTCAGCCGTGAGTCCCTTGCTCACTTTTCCACTGGATTCAAGCAAGCCGGGCTGAAGATGGCTGGAATGCCAGAAACCGGTCCTCGGAAGCTTGTTTCCGGTCCAGGGTAGACATGGCTTGGCAGTTCGGGCTGGACTGTTCCCATGAGGCACAGGGTCACACTGATTTGCATACAGCCATGTCTGAACTTGGGTGGCAGAGTGGGCTAAAGAACGGTGATGGATTAAACCCAGATCTTTTGACTGGGTGTGATGTGTTTGATTGATTCAGATGCTCCGTCCATCACCACCCCCTTTTCTACCGCTTTTGGCCACCATAAGTGTAGCAGGGTATGCTCAGACGTTAGTCCCTTGCTCACTTTGCCACTGGATTCAAGCAAGCCGGGCTGAAGACGGCTGGAATGCCAGAAACCGGTCCTCGGAAGCTTGTTTCCGGTCCAGGGAAGACATGGCTTTGCAGTTCAGGCTGGACTGTTCCCATGAGGCACAGGGTCAGACTGATTTGCATATAGCCATGTCTGAACTTGGGTGGCAGAGTGGGCTAAAGAACGGTGATGGATTAAACCCAGATCTTTTGACTGGGTGTGATGTGTTTGATTGATTCAGATGCTCCGTCCATCACCACCCCCTTTTCGACCGCTTTTGGCCATCATAAGAGTAGCAGGGTATGCTCAGACGTTAGTCCCTTGCTCACTTTGCCACTGGATTCAAGCAAGCCGGGCTGAAGATGGCTGGAATGCCAGAAACCGGTCCTCGGAAGCTTGTTTCCAGTCCAGGGAAGACATGGCTTTGCAGTTCAGGCTTGACTGTTCCCATGAGGCACAGGGTCAGACTGATTTGCATATAGCCCGGTCTGAACTGGGGTGGCAGAGTGGGCTAAAGAACGGTGATGGATTAAACCCAGATCTTTTGACTGGGTGTGAGTGTTTGATTGATTCAGGTGCTCCGTTCATCACCACCCCCTTTTGTACCGCTTTTGTCCACCATAAGCGTGGAAGGGTATACTCAGATGTGAGTCCCTTGCTCATTGCACCATCAGGATTCAAGCAAGCCGGGCCGAAGACGGCTGAAATGCCAGAAACCGGTCCCCGGAAGCTTGTTTCCTTCCCAGTATAAGAAGTGGCTTGGTAGTTTGGTCTGCCCTGTTCCCATGATGCACTGGGCCAGGGTCAGACTAATTTGCATATAGCCAAGTTCTGAGCTGGGATGGTGCAGTGAGCTAAAAAAGAGGTGATGGATCAAGCCCTGATCTTTGGACTGGGTAAGAGTGGTCTGCTTAATTCAGACACTCTGTTCATCACCACCCCCTTTTCTGAATCATTTTTGTCCACCATAAGCGTGGAAGGGTATACTCAGATGTGAGTCCCTTGCTCATTGCACCATCAGGATTCAAGCAAGCCGGGCTGAAGACGGCTGAAATGCCAGAAACCGGTCCCCGGAAGCTTGTTTCCTTCCCAGTATAAGAATTGGCTTGGTAGTTTGGTCTGCCCTGTTCCCATGATGCACTGGGCCAGGGTCAGACTAATTTGCATATAGCCAAGTTCTGAGCTGGGATGGTGCAGTGAGCTAAAAAAGAGGTGATGGATCAAGCCCTGATCTTTGGACTGGGTAAGAGTGGTCTGCTTAATTCAGACACTCTGTTCATCACCACCCCCTTTTCTGAATCATTTTTGTCCACCATAAGCGTGGAAGGGTATACTCAGATGTGAGTCCCTTGCTCATTGCACCATCAGGATTCAAGCAAGCCGGGCCGAAGACGGCTGAAATGCCAGAAACCGGTCCCCGGAAGCTTGTTTCCTTCCCAGTATAAGAATTGGCTTGGTAGTTTGGTCTGCCCTGTTCCCATGATGCACTGGGCCAGGGTCAGACTAATTTGCATATAGCCAAGTTCTGAGCTGGGATGGTGCAGTGAGCTTAAAAAGAGGTGATGGATCAAGCCCTGATCTTTGGACTGGGTAAGAGTGGTCTGCTTAATTCAGACACTCAGTTCATCACCACCCCCTTTTCTGAATCGGACTGTTCCCATGAGGCACAGGGTGAGACTGATTTGCATATAGCCATGTCTGAACTGGGGTGGCAGAGTGGGCTAAAGAACGGTGATGGATTAAACCCAGATCTTTTGACTGGATGTGAGTGTTTGATTGATTCAGATGCTCCTTCCATAACCACCCCCTTTTGTATCGCTTTTGGCCGCCATAAGTGTGGCAGGGTATGCTCAGACGTGAGTCCCTTGCTCACTTTGCCACTGAATTCAAGCAAGCCGGGCTGAAGACGGCTGGAATGCCAGAAACTGGTCCTCGGAAGCTTGTTTCCGGTCCAGGGAAGACATGGCTTGGCAGTTCGGGCTGGACTGTTCCCATGAGGCACAGGGTCAGACTGATTTGCATATAGCCATGTCTGAACTGGGGTGGCAGAGTGGGCTAAAGAACGGTGATGGATTAAACCCTGGCCTTTTGACTGGGTGTGAGTGTTTGATTGATTCAGATGCTCCGTGCATCACCACCCCATTTTGGACCGCTTTTGGCTGCCATAAGTGTGGCAGGGTAAGCTCAGACGTGAGTCCCTTGCTCACTTTGCTACTGGATTTAAGCAAGCCGGGCTGAAGACGGCTGGAATGCCAGAAACCGGTCCTCGGAAGCTTGTTTCCGGTCCAGGGAAGACATGGCTTGGCAGTTCCGCTGGACTGTTCCCATGAGGCACAGGGTCACACTGATTTGCATAAAGCCATGTCTGAACTGGGGTGGCAGAGTGGGCTAAAGAACGGTGATGGATTAAACCCAGATCTTTTGACTGGGTGTGAGTGTTTGATTGATTCAGATGCTCCTTCCATCACCACCCCCTTTTGTACCGCTTTTGGCCGCCATAAGTGTGGCAGGGTATGCTCAGACGTGAGTCCCTTGCTCACTTTTCCACTGGATTCAAGCAAGCCGGGCTGAAGACGGGTGGAATGCCAGAAACTGGTCCTTGGAAGCTTGTTTCCGGTCCAGGGTAGACATGGCTTGGCAGTTCGGGCTGGACTGTTCCCATGAGGCACAGGGTCACACTGATTTGCATACAGCCATGTCTGAATTGGGGCGGCAGAGTGGGCTAAAGAACGGTGATGGATTAAACCCACATCTTTTGACTGGGTGTGAGTGTTTGATTGATTCAGATGCTCCTTCCATCACCACCCCCTTTTGTACCGCTTTTGGCCGCCATAAGTGTGGCAGGGTATGCTCAGACGTGAGTCCCTTGCTCACTTTGCCACTGAATTCAAGCAAGCCGGGCTGAAGACGGCTGGAATGCCAGAAACCGGTCCTCGGAAGCTTGTTTCCGGTCCAGGGAAGACATGGCTTGGCAGTTCGGGCTGGACTGTTCCCATGAGGCACAGGGTCAGACTGATTTGCATATAGCCATGTCTGAACTGGGGTGGCAGAGTGGGCTAAAGAACGGTGATGGATTAAACCCAGATCTTTTGACTGGATGTGAGTGTTTGATTGATTCAGATGCTCCGTCCATCACCACCCCCTTTTGTACCACTTTTGGCCACCATAAGTGTAGCAGGGTATGCTCAGACGTGAGTCCCTTGCTCACTTTGCCACTGGATTCAAGCAAGCCGGGCTGAAGACGGCTGGAATGCCAGAAACCGGTCCTTGGAAGCTTGTTTCCGGTCCAGGGAAGACATGGCTTGGCAGTTCAGGCTGGACTGTTCCCATGAGGCACAGGGTCAGACTGATTTGCATATAGCCATGTCTGAACTGGGGGGGCAGAGTGGGCTAAAGAACGGTGATGGATTAAACTCAGATCTTTTGACTGGGTGTGAGTGTTTGATTGATTCAGATGCTCCGTCCATCACCACCCCCTTTTGTACCGCTTTTGGCCACCATAATTGTGGCAGGGTATGCTCAGACGTGTGTCCCTTGCTCACTTTGCCACTGGATTCAAGCAAGCCGGGCTGAAGATGGCTGGAATGCCAGAAACCGGTCCTCGGAAGATTGTTTCCGGTCAAGGGAAGACATGGCTTGGCAGTTCCGGCTGGACTGTTCCAATGAGGCACAGGGTCAGACTGATTTGCATATAGCCATGTCTGAACTGGGGTGGCAGAGTGGGCTAGAGAACGGTGATGGATTAAACCCAGATCTTTTGACTGATGTGAGTGTTTGATTGATTCAGATGCTCCGTCCATCACCACCCCCTTTTGTACAGCTTTTGGCCGCCATAAGTGTGGCAGGGTAGGCTCAGACGTGAGTCCCTTGCTCACTTTTCCACTGGATTCAAGCAAGCCGGGCTGAAGACGGCTGGAATGCCAGAAACCGGTCCTCGGAAGCTTGTTTCCGGTCCAGGGTAGACATGGCTTGGCAGTTCGGGCTGGACTGTTCCCATGAGGCACAGGGTCACACTGATTTGCATACAGCCATGTCTGAACTGGGGTGGCAGAGTGGGCTAAAGAACGGTGATGGATTAAACCCAGATCTTTTGACTGGGTGTGAGTGTTTGATTGATTCATATGCTCCTTCCATCACCACCCCCTTTTGTACCGCTTTTGGCCGCCTTAAGTGTGGCAGGGTATGCTCAGACGTGAGTCACTTGCTCACTTTGCCACTGAATTCAAGCAAGCCGGGCTGAAGACGGATGGAATGCCAGAAACTGGTCCTCGGAAGCTTGTTTACGGTCCAGGGAAGACATGGCTTGGCAGTTCGGGCTGGACTGTTCCCATGAGGCACAGGGTCAGACTGATTTGCATATAGCCATGTCTGAACTAGGGTGGCAGAGTGGGCTAAAGAACGGTGATGGATTAAACCCAGATCTTTTGACTGGGTGTGAGTGTTTGATTGATTCAGATGCTCCGTCCATCACCACCCCCTTTTGTACCGCTTTTGGCCACCATAAGTGTAGCAGGGTATGCTGAGACGTGAGTCCCTTGCTCACTTTGCCACTGGATTCAAGCAAGCCGGGCTGAAGACGGCTGGAATGCCAGAAACCGGTCCTCGGAAGCTTGTTTCCGGTCCAGGGAAGACATGGCTTGGCAGTTCGGGCTGGACTGTTCCCATGAGGCACAGGGTCACACTGATTTGCATACAGCCATGTCTGAACTGGGGTGGCAGAGTGGGCTAAAGAACGGTGATGGATTAAACCCAGATCTTTTGACTGGGTGTGAGTGTTTGATTGATTCAGATGCTCCGTCCATCACCACCCCCTTTTGAACCGCTTTTGGCAACCATAAGTGTGGCAGGGTATGCTCAGACGTGAGTCCCTTGCTCACTTTCCACTGGATTCAAGCAAGCCGGGCTGAAGATGGCTGGAATGCCAGAAATCGTTCCTCGGAAGCTTGTTTCCGGTCAAGGGAAGACATTGTTGGCAGTTCCGGCTGGACTGTTCTAATGAGGCACAGGGTCAGACTGATTTGCATATAGCCATGTCTGAACTGGGGTGGTAGAGTGGGCTAAAGAACGGTGATGGATTAAACCCAGATCTTTTGACTGGATGTGAGTGTTTGATTGATTCAGATGCTCCTTTCATCACCACCCCCTTTTGTACAGCTTTTGGCCGCCATAAGTGTGGCAGGGTAGGCTCAGACGTGAGTCCCTTGCTCACTTTGCCACTGGATTCAAGCAAGCCGGGCTGAAGACGGCTGGAATGCCAGAAAATGGTCCTCGGAAGCTTGTTTCCGGTCCAGGGAAGACATGGCTTGGCAGTTCGGGCTGGACTGTTCCCGTGAGGCACAGGGTCACACTGATTTGCATACAGCCATGTCTGAACTGGGGTGGCAGAGTGGGCTAAAGAACGGTGATGGATTAAACCAAGATCTTTTGACTGGGTGTGAGTGTTTCATTGATTCAGATGCTCCTTCCATCACCACCCCCTTTTGTACCGCTTTTGGCCACCATAAATGTGGCAGGGTATGCTCAGCCGTGAGTCCCTTGCTCACTTTTCCACTGGATTCAAGCAAGCCGGGCTGAAGATGGCTGGAATGCCAGAAACCGGTCCTCGGAAGCTTGTTTCCGGTCCAGGGTAGACATGGCTTGGCAGTTCGGGCTGGACTGTTCCCATGAGGCACAGGGTCACACTGATTTGCATACAGCCATGTCTGAACTTGGGTGGCAGAGTGGGCTAAAGAACAGTGATGGATTAAACCCAGATCTTTTGACTGGGTGTGAGTGTTTCATTGATTCAGATCCTCCTTCCATCACCACCCCCTTTTGTACCGCTTTTGGCCGCCATAAATGTGGCAGGGTATGCTCAGCCGTGAGTCCCTTGCTCACTTTTCCACTGGATTCAAGCAAGCCGGGCTGAAGACGGCTGAAATGCCAGAAACCGGTCCTCGGAAGCTTGTTTCCGGTCCAGGGTAGACATGGCTTGGCAGTTCGGGCTGGACTGTTCCCATGAGGCACAGGGTCACACTGATTTGCATACAGCCATGTCTGAACTGGGGTGGCAGAGTGGGCTAAAGAACAGTGATGGATTAAACCCAGATCTTTTGACTGGGTGTGAGTGTTTGATTGATTCAGATACTCCTTCCATCACCACCCCCTTTTGTACCGCTTTTGGCCGCCATAAGTGTGGCAGGGTATGCTCAGACGTGAGTCCCTTGCTCACTTTGCCACTGAATTCAATCAAGCTGGGCTGAAGACGGCTGGAATGCCAGAAACTGGTCCTCGGAAGCTTGTTTCCGGTCCAGGGAAGACATGGCTTGGCAGTTCGGGCTGGACTGTTCCCATGAGGCACAGGGTCAGACTGATTTGCATAAAGCCATGTCTGAACTGGGGTGGCAGAGTGGGCTAAAGAACGGTGATTGATTAAACCCAGATCTTTTGACTGGGTGTGAGTGTTTGATTGATTCAGATGCTCCGTCCATCACCACCCCCTTTTGTACCGCTTTTGTCCACCATAAGTGTAGCAGGGTATGCTCAGACGTGAGTCCCTTGCTCATTTTGCCACTGGATTCAAGCAAGCCGGGCTGAAGACGGCTGGAATGCCAGAAACCGGTCCTCTGAAGCTTGTTTCCGGTCCAGGGAAGACATGGCTTGGCAGTTCAGGCAGGACTGTTCCCATGAGGCACAGGGTCAGACTTATTTGCATATCGCCATGTCTGAACTGGGGTGGCAGAGTGGGCTAAAGAACGGTGATGGATTAAACCCAGATCTTTTGACTGGGTGTGAGAGTTTGATTGATTCAGATGCTCTGTCCATCACCACCCCCTTTTGTACCGCTTTTGGCCACCATAAGTGTGGCGGGGTATGCTCAGACGTGAGTCCCTTGCTCACTTTGCCACTGGATTCAAGCAAGCCGGGCTGAAGATGGCTGGAATGCCAGAAACCGGTCCTCGGAAGCTTGTTTCCGGTCAAGGGAAGACATGGCTTGGCAGTTCCGGCTGGACTGTTCCAATGAGGCACAGGGTCAGACTGATTTGCATATAGCCATGTCTGAACTGGGGTGGCAGAGTGGGCTAAAGAACGGTGATGGATTAAACCCAGATCTTTTGACTGATGTGAGTGTTTGATTGATTCAGATGCTCTGTCCATCACCACCCCCTTTTGTACAGCTTTTGGCCGCCATAAGTGTGGCAGGGTAGGCTCTGACGTGAGTCCCTTGCTCACTTTTCCACTGGATTCAAGCAAGCCGGGCTGAAGACGGCTGGAATGCCAGAAACCGGTCCTCGGAAGCTTGTTTCCGGTCCAGGGTAGACATGGCTTGGCAGTTCGGGCTGGACTGTTCCCATGAGGCACAGGGTCACACTGATTTGCATACAGCCATGTCTGAACTGGGGTGGCAGAGTGGGCTAAAGAACGGTGATGGATTAAACCCAGATATTTTGACTGGGTGTGAGTGTTTGATTGATTCATATGCTCCTTCCATCACCACCCCCTTTTGTACCACTTTTGGCCGCCTTAAGTGTGGCAGGGTATGCTGAGACGTGAGTCACTTGCTCACTTTGCCACTGAATTCAAGCAAGCCGGGCTGAAGACGGATGGAATGCCAGAAACTGGTCCTCGGAAGCTTGTTTCCGGTCCAGGGAAGACATGGCTTGGCAGTTCGGGCTGGACTGTTCCCATGAGGCACAGGGTCAGACTGATTTGCATATAGCCATGTCTGAACTGGGGTGGCAGAGTGGGCTAAAGAACGGTGATGGATTAAACCCAGATCTTTTGACTGGGTGTGAGTGTTTGATTGATTCAGATGCTCCGTCCATCACCACCCCCTTTTGTACCGCTTTTGGCCACCATAAGTGTAGCAGGGTATGCTGAGACGTGAGTCCCTTGCTAACTTTGCCACTGGATTCAAGCAAGCCGGGCTGAAGACGACTGGAATGCCAGAAACCGGTCCTCAGAAGCTTGTTTCCGGTCCAGGGAAGACATGGCTTGGCAGTTCGGGCTGGACTGTTCCCATGAGGCACAGGGTCACACTGATTTGCATACAGCCATGTCTGAACTGGGGTGTCAGAGTGGGCTAAAGAACGGTGATGGATTAAACCCAGATCTTTTGACTGGGTGTGAGTGTTTGATTGATTCAGATGCTCCGTCCATCACCACCCCCTTTTGTACAGCTTTTGGCAACCATAAGTGTGGCAGGGTATGCTCAGACGTGAGTCCCTTGCTCACTTTGCCACTGGATTCAAGCAAGCCGGGCTGAAGATGGCTGGAATGCCAGAAACCGTTCCTCGGAAGCTTGTTTCCGGTCAAGGGAAGACATGGCTTGGCAGTTCCGGCTGGACTGTTCTAATGAGGCACAGGGTCAGACTGATTTGCATATAGCCATGTTTGAACTGGGGTGGTAGAGTGGGCTAAAGAACGGTGATGGATTAAACCCAGATCTTTTGACTGGATGTGAGTGTTTGATTGATTCAGATGCTCCTTCCATCACCACCCCCTTTTGTACAGCTTTTGGCCGCCATAAGTGTGGCAGGGTAGGCTCAGACGTGAGTCCCTTGCTCACTTTGCCACTGGATTCAAGCAAGCCGGGCTGAAGACGGCTGGAATGCCAGAAAATGGTCCTCAGAAGCTTGTTTCCGGTCCAGGGAAGACATGGCTTGGCAGTTCGGGCTGGACTGTTCCCGTGAGGCACAGGGTCACACTGATTTGCATACAGCCATGTCTGAACTGGGGTGGCAGAGTGGGCTAAAGAACGGTGATGGATTAAACCCAGATCTTTTGACTGGGTGTGAGTGTTTCATTGATTCAGATGCTCCTTCCATCACCACCCCCTTTTGTACCGCTTTTGGCCGCCATAAATGTGGCAGGGTATGCTCAGCCGTGAGTCCCTTGCTCACTTTTCCACTGGATTCAAGCAAGCCGGGCTGAAGATGGCTGGAATGCCAGAAACCGGTCCTCGGAAGCTTGTTTCCGGTCCAGGGTAGACATGGCTTGGCAGTTCGGGCTGGACTGTTCCCATGAGGCACAGGGTCACACTGATTTGCATACAGCCATGTCTGAACTTGGGTGGCAGAGTGGGCTAAAGAACAGTGATGGATTAAACCCAGATCTTTTGACTGGGTGTGATGTGTTTTTTATTGATTCAGATGCTCCGTCCATCACCACCCCCTTTTCTACCGCTTTTGGCCACCATAAGTGTAGCAGGGTATGCTCAGACGTTAGTCCCTTGCTCACTTTGCCACTGGATTCAAGCAAGCCGGGCTGAAGACAGCTGGAATGCCAGAAACCGGTCCTCGGAAGCTTGTTTCCGGTCCAGGGAAGACATGGCTTGGCAGTTCCGGCTGGACTGTTCTAATGAGGCACAGGGTCAGACTGATTTGCATATAGCCATGTCTGAACTGGGGTGGTAGAGTGGGCTAAAGAACGGTGATGGATTAAACCCAGATCTTTTGACTGGATGTGAGTGTTTGATTGATTCAGATTCTCCTTCCATCACCACCCCCTTTTGTACAGCTTTTGGCCGCCATAAGTGTGGCAGGGTAGGCTCAGACGTGAGTCCCTTGCTCACTTTGCCACTGGATTCAAGCAAGCCGGGCTGAAGACGGCTGGAATGCCAGAAAATGGTCCTCGGAAGCTTGTTTCCGGTCCAGGGAAGACATGGCTTGGCAGTTCGGGCTGGACTGTTCCCGTGAGGCACAGGGTCACACTGATTTGCATACAGCCATGTCTGAACTGGGGTGGCAGAGTGGGCTAAAGAACGGTGATGGATTAAACCCAGATCTTTTGACTGGGTGTGAGTGTTTCATTGATTCAGATGCTCCTTCCATCACCACCCCCTTTTGTACCGCTTTTGGCCGCCATAAATGTGGCAGGGTATGCTCAGCCGTGAGTCCCTTGCTCACTTTTCCACTGGATTCAAGCAAGCCGGGCTGAAGATGGCTGGAATGCCAGAAACCGGTCCTCGGAAGCTTGTTTCCGGTCCAGGGTAGACATGGCTTGGCAGTTCGGGCTGGACTGTTCCCATGAGGCACAGGGTCACACTGATTTGCATACAGCCATGTCTGAACTTGGGTGGCAGAGTGGGCTAAAGAACGGTGATGGATTAAACCCAGATCTTTTGACTGGGTGTGATGTGTTTGATTGATTCAGATGCTCCGTCCATCACCACCCCCTTTTCTACCGCTTTTGGCCACCATAAGTGTAGCAGGGTATGCTCAGACGTTAGTCCCTTGCTCACTTTGCCACTGGATTCAAGCAAGCCGGGCTGAAGACGGCTGGAATGCCAGAAACCGGTCCTCGGAAGCTTGTTTCCGCTCCAGGGAAGACATGGCTTTGCAGTTCAGGCTGGACTGTTCCCATGAGGCACAGGGTCAGACTGATTTGCATATAGCCATGTCTGAACTTGGGTGGCAGAGTGGGCTAAAGAACGGTGATGGATTAAACCCAGATCTTTTGACTGGGTGTGATGTGTTTGATTGATTCAGATGCTCCGTCCATCACCACCCCCTTTTCGACCGCTTTTGGCCATCATAAGAGTAGCAGGGTATGCTCAGACGTTAGTCCCTTGCTCACTTTGCCACTGGATTCAAGCAAGCCGGGCTGAAGACGGCTGGAATGCCAGAAACCGGTCCTCGGAAGCTTGTTTCCAGTCCAGGGAAGACATGGCTTTGCAGTTCAGGCTTGACTGTTCCCATGAGGCACAGGGTCAGACTGATTTGCATATAGCCCGGTCTGAACTGGGGTGGCAGAGTGGGCTAAAGAACGGTGATGGATTAAACCCAGATCTTTTGAATGGGTGTGAGTGTTTGATTGATTCAGGTGCTCCGTTCATCACCACCCCCTTTTGTACCGCTTTTGTCCACCATAAGCGTGGAAGGGTATACTCAGATGTGAGTCCCTTGCTCATTGCACCATCAGGATTCAAGCAAGCCGGGCCGAAGACGGCTGAAATGCCAGAAACCGGTCCCCGGAAGCTTGTTTCCTTCCCAGTATAAGAAGTGGCTTGGTAGTTTGGTCTGCCCTGTTCCCATGATGCACTGGGCCAGGGTCAGACTAATTTGCATATAGCCAAGTTCTGAGCTGGGATGGTGCAGTGAGCTAAAAAAGAGGTGATGGATCAAGCCCTGATCTTTGGACTGGGTAAGAGTGGTCTGCTTAATTCAGACACTCTGTTCATCACCACCCCCTTTTCTGAATCATTTTTGTCCACCATAAGCGTGGAAGGGTATACTCAGATGTGAGTCCCTTGCTCATTGCACCATCAGGATTCAAGCAAGCCGGGCTGAAGACGGCTGAAATGCCAGAAACCGGTCCCCGGAAGCTTGTTTCCTTCCCAGTATAAGAATTGGCTTGGTAGTTTGGTCTGCCCTGTTCCCATGATGCACTGGGCCAGGGTCAGACTAATTTGCATATAGCCAAGTTCTGAGCTGGGATGGTGCAGTGAGCTAAAAAAGAGGTGATGGATCAAGCCCTGATCTTTGGACTGGGTAAGAGTGGTCTGCTTAATTCAGACACTCTGTTCATCACCACCCCCTTTTCTGAATCATTTTTGTCCACCATAAGCGTGGAAGGGTATACTCAGATGTGAGTCCCTTGCTCATTGCACCATCAGGATTCAAGCAAGCCGGGCCGAAGACGGCTGAAATGCCAGAAACCGGTCCCCGGAAGCTTGTTTCCTTCCCAGTATAAGAATTGGCTTGGTAGTTTGGTCTGCCCTGTTCCCATGATGCACTGGGCCAGGGTCAGACTAATTTGCATATAGCCAAGTTCTGAGCTGGGATGGTGCAGTGAGCTTAAAAAGAGGTGATGGATCAAGCCCTGATCTTTGGACTGGGTAAGAGTGGTCTGCTTAATTCAGACACTCAGTTCATCACCACCCCCTTTTCTGAATCGGACTGTTCCCATGAGGCACAGGGTGAGACTGATTTGCATATAGCCATGTCTGAACTGGGGTGGCAGAGTGGGCTAAAGAACGGTGATGGATTAAACCCAGATCTTTTGACTGGATGTGAGTGTTTGATTGATTCAGATGCTCCTTCCATAACCACCCCCTTTTGTATCGCTTTTGGCCGCCATAAGTGTGGCAGGGTATGCTCAGACGTGAGTCCCTTGCTCACTTTTCCACTGAATTCAAGCAAGCCGGGCTGAAGACGGCTGGAATGCCAGAAACTGGTCCTCGGAAGCTTGTTTCCGGTCCAGGGAAGACATGGCTTGGCAGTTCGGGCTGGACTGTTCCCATGAGGCACAGGGTCAGACTGATTTGCATATAGCCATGTCTGAACTGGGGTGGCAGAGTGGGCTAAAGAACGGTGATGGATTAAACCCTGGCCTTTTGACTGGGTGTGAGTGTTTGATTGATTCAGATGCTCCGTGCATCACCACCCCATTTTGGACCGCTTTTGGCTGCCATAAGTGTGGCAGGGTAAGCTCAGACGTGAGTCCCTTGCTCACTTTGCTACTGGATTTAAGCAAGCCGGGCTGAAGACGGCTGGAATGCCAGAAACCGGTCCTCGGAAGCTTGTTTCCGGTCCAGGGAAGACATGGCTTGGCAGTTCCGCTGGACTGTTCCCATGAGGCACAGGGTAACACTGATTTGCATAAAGCCATGTCTGAACTGGGGTGGCAGAGTGGGCTAAAGAACGGTGATGGATTAAACCCAGATCTTTTGACTGGGTGTGAGTGTTTGATTGATTCAGATGCTCCTTCCATCACCACCCCCTTTTGTACCGCTTTTGGCCGCCATAAGTGTGGCAGGGTATGCTCAGACGTGAGTCCCTTGCTCACTTTTCCACTGGATTCAAGCAAGCCGGGCTGAAGACGGGTGGAATGCCAGAAACTGGTCCTTGGAAGCTTGTTTCCGGTCCAGGGTAGACATGGCTTGGCAGTTCGGGCTGGACTGTTCCCATGAGGCACAGGGTCACACTGATTTGCATACAGCCATGTCTGAATTGGGGCGGCAGAGTGGGCTAAAGAACGGTGATGGATTAAACCCAGATCTTTTGACTGGGTGTGAGTGTTTGATTGATTCAGATGCTCCTTCCATCACCACCCCCTTTTGTACCGCTTTTGGCCGCCATAAGTGTGGCAGGGTATGCTCAGACGTGAGTCCCTTGCTCACTTTGCCACTGAATTCAAGCAAGCCGGGCTGAAGACGGCTGGAATGCCAGAAACCGGTCCTCGGAAGCTTGTTTCCGGTCCAGGGAAGACATGGCTTGGCAGTTCGGGCTGGACTGTTCCCATGAGGCACAGGGTCAGACTGATTTGCATATAGCCATGTCTGAACTGGGGTGGCAGAGTGGGCTAAAGAACGGTGATGGATTAAACCCAGATCTTTTGACTGGATGTGAGTGTTTGATTGATTCAGATGCTCCGTCCATCACCACCCCCTTTTGTACCACTTTTGGCCACCATAAGTGTAGCAGGGTATGCTCAGACGTGAGTCCCTTGCTCACTTTGCCACTGGATTCAAGCAAGCCGGGCTGAAGACGGCTGGAATGCCAGAAACCGGTCCTTGGAAGCTTGTTTCCGGTCCAGGGAAGACATGGCTTGGCAGTTCAGGCTGGACTGTTCCCATGAGGCACAGGGTCAGACTGATTTGCATATAGCCATGTCTGAACTGGGGTGGCAGAGTGGGCTAAAGAACGGTGATGGATTAAACTCAGATCTTTTGACTGGGTGTGAGTGTTTGATTGATTCAGATGCTCCGTCCATCACCACCCCCTTTTGTACCGCTTTTGGCCACCATAATTGTGGCAGGGTATGCTCAGACGTGAGTACCTTGCTCACTTTACCACTGGATTCAAGCAAGCCGGGCTGAAGATGGCTGGAATGCCAGAAACCGGTCCTCGGAAGCTTGTTTCCGGTCAAGGGAAGACATGGCTTGGCAGTTCTGGCAGGACTGTTCCAATGAGGCACAGGGTCAGACTGATTTGCATATAGCCATGTCTGAACTGGGGTGGCAGAGTGGGCTAAAGAACGGTGATAGATTAAACCCAGATCTTTTGACTGGATGTGAGTGTTTGATTGATTCAGATGCTCCTTCCATCACCATCCCCTTTTGTACAGCTTTTGGCCGCCATAAGTGTGGCAGGGTAGGCTCAGACGTGAGTCCCTTGCTCACTTTGCCACTGGATTCAAGCAAGCCGGGCTGAAGACTGCTGGAATGACAGAAACCGGTCCTCGGAAGCTTGTTTCCAGTCCAGGGAAGACATGGCTTGGCAGTTTGGGCTGGACTGTTCCCATGAGGCACAGGGTCAAACTGATTTGCATACAGCCATGTCTGAACTGGGGTGGCAGAGTCGGCTAGGCGCCGCACTCACGATTGGCTCCTGAGGCGAAAAGCCGGGAGCGGGGACAAATTGCTTTTAACCATTCTTGTGTAATACTCTGATCTTAATCTGTACCTTGGCTTTTTAAAAACAGCGCTACTCGCTGCAACGACTCCCTCCTTCGGCCGCCATTCACGAGGGCGAGGCGAGACACGCCCCCTCGGCTGGCCACGCCCCCCGCCAAAAAACATACAAATAGAGCGCGCCAACGCTAGGCGCCGCACTCACGATTGGCTCCTGAGGCGAAAAGCCGGGAGCGGGGACAAATTGCTTTTAACCATTCTTGTGTAATACTGTGATCTTAATCTGTACCTTGGCTTTTTAAAAACAGCGCTACTCACTGCAATGACTCCCTCCTTCGGCCGCCATTCACGAGGGCGAGGCAAGACACGCCCCCTCGGCTGGCCACGCCCACTCCAACCCCCCGACCAGCGGCATAAAGCATGTGTCTTGGTCGAAAGCGCAGCGGACGAGCGCAGCGGGCGCGACGTTTGCGCGCCGAAGGCGCGCCTAAGGTAAGCCCGTCTGCGCCCGTCCGCGGCCGGACGGGGCCAGGGGCACGCCTCTATGCCAATTTCATCTCTTACTCCTCTGAGGAGCTTATCACCCGCCAGGGCCACTTGCCTCTCTCAGACTCTGTCCGTAGGCATATTACTTCTCTAGGGATTGCATCCTCTCCCACTCCTACTCTGCCGTCCTCTTTGCCCGTCCGTTCCCCGCAATGCCCTCTCCCACCCGACCCCTCCCCACCAACTCCGTCACTATCCATCCTCCTGCTTAACACCAGGTCAGCGGTCAAGCACCATCATGAGCTCTTCGTCTTGCTTGACTCTGAGAAGCCTGACTTACTCCTCTTGACCGAAACCTGGTTCTGCGACTCTTCCCTGCCCGTTCTCTTGGCCACCCTCCCCCCCTCCTATGTGGCCCTACGCGCTGACCGCCCAGCAGGCAGGGTTGGCGGTGGAGTGGCGATTATTGCTCGGTCAGAACTAAATTTTCAGCCCATCCCCTCTCCCTCTATCCCCTCCACTGAATTCCTCACTGTTCGCTCCCTTGCCCTCTCCCCTCCTATCACCTGTCTCCTAATATACCGCCCCCCCCAGTCTTTGCCTCTGTTCTTGCCGGCTTTTCAAGACCTACTGGCCAACATGGTGGTCAATTATGCCTCGGTCTTGGTACTAGGGGATTTCAACTACTGGCCCTCGGACCCCTCTGAGTGTGCAGCCTCGAAAGAATTCACAGAGACTCTCACATCCTTAAACTTTACTCCACACATCTCTGTCCCTACTCACTCTCATGGTCACACTCTTGACCAGGTTTGGTCACTCAATCTTCCAGTCTCCCCGGCGACGGTCTCCCCCTGTCCTTGGTCCGACCATGCCCTTATCTCCTTCTCCGTCTCTCTCAACCCGACCTCCAAAGCCCCCCACGCCAAAAACACCTGGGCGCGGAATTGGAATAGAGTTGACTTTCCCACCCTCACATCCCACCTTCAGAATTCCACCCCGTCTCTCTCTGGTCTCTCGTCAGACTCCCAAGCCAAAACAATTAACACCTGGTTGGCTAGAAGCTGTGACTCAGTGGCTCCCCTGCATCGCATCTCTGTTCGGCGACCAAAGGAGTCTAACAGGTGGTTTAATGACCACCTAAAAGTACTAAAACTGTCCATTCGACAGGCAGAAAGGCACTGGAGGAAAAACTACTGCCCCTCACTCAAATCCCTTTATCTGAAATCACTCGCCGAATACAAGACCGCAATTCTTGCCGCCAAAACCTCCTACTTTTCAACAAAAATTATGTCTGCCGAAAACAAACCTAGGGAGATCTTCGGCATAGTACAGGATTTGGCTTACTCCGACAGGGCTTCACCTCAAATCCCCCCATCCCAGCCTCTCTGCAATCAATTAAACACTTACTTCCTTGATAAGATCACCACCATCAAAGCCAACATCCCCCCCCCCTCTTCAGCCTACGTCGACCCTTCTCCTCCTACTGGTCAAAACCTTCTCACCTCCATCCCCCCCTCACCGAAGAGGTATTCCTGGACCTACTTCCTAAAGTAAAATCAGGTTCGCCGGCAGACATCTGTCCGGCGCGTATTCTCCAACGAATCTACTCCTCTTGTCCTGAACTCCCCATTACTTTTCTCAACAGCTCCCTAGTGCAGGGAGTAGTGACCCCTACGCTTAAATCTGCCACCATAGTGCCCATCCTAAAAAAGCCTGGTGCTGACCCATCCATCTCAGCCAACTACCGCCCCATTTCCCTGCTGCCCTCGCTTGGGCAAGGTGCTGGAACGCTATGTCACCATGATACTCAGCACCCATGTAGAGGCCAATGGGGGATTGGCCTCCCGCCAGGCTGGCTTTCGACCTAGGCACTCGACTGAATCAGTCGTGGTATCAGTCCTGGACAACCTCAGGAATGGCATGGATCATAACAAACACCAGGCCCTGGTACTCCTCGATCTCTCGGCCGCATTTGACACGGTAGACCATACCATCTTACTGTCCCGTGTCAAGGCGGCTGGAATTGAGGGAGCAGCCCTGGTGTGGCTTTCCTCCTTCCTGAGGGACCGCACTCAGGCGGTCCGGCTCGGAGATTTTACAACCACCCCACTCCCCGTCACGTGTGGTGTCCCCCAGGGTTCTTCCTTGTCCCCCCTACTATTCAATCTTTACATCTTCCCCCTCATCTTCGCTCTTCAAAAGCTGGAGGTCACCGTGTTTAACTACTCGGATGACCTCCAGCTCATATTTGACCTATCCTCTTCTCCCCTCTCTGTCTCCAGCTTCCAGCACACCATGACATTCATCAGGGACTGGATGAACCACAACCATCTTAAGCTGAATCCGGACAAAACCGAGCTGGTTCTTACCGGAGGTTCTTCCAGTCCCTGGAACTCTCTCTTCTGGCCCCCCACCCTTGGTCCCGCCCCCACTCCTTCTACCACGGTCAAAACACTGGGGGTTAAAATGAATAACCAGCTTTCCCTCCACTCTCAAATCAGCTCCGTGGTCTCCTCCTGCTTCCTCACTCTCCGAACTATCCGCACTGTCGCTCGTTTCTTCTCCCCTCAGGCACTCAAAATGATCATGGCCGCTTTAGTCATATCACGACTGGATTACGCCAACGCCCTCTACAATGGCATACCTGCTTACAGTCTAAGGAGGCTACAGGTGGTCCAAAACCAAGCCGCCCGGCTGGTTTTTGGTCTCCCACGTTACCACCACTCCACACCCCTCCTCAGGGAGCTTCATTGGCTCCCGATTAAGGAACGTTCTCTGTTCAAAACCGCCTGCATGGTTTTCCAGGCTCGTCAAGGCACCGCGCCCGCCTTCATCTCCTCACTAATAAAAGAATACGTTCCCTCTAGACAACTTCGTTCCTCCTCCAAGTCCCTCCTCCAGATCCCACGCTTCAGACGCAAAAAGTGGGGTGGGTCCAACTTTCCCACCTTGGCCCCCACTTTCTGGAACTCCCTTCCAGACCACCTACGCGCGTCTACCCACTATGTATCCTTTCATAAGGATCTAAAAACGTATCTTTTTAAACAGGCATTCCCAGTGTAATCCTCCTCCCCCGGCCTCAACTCCGGGCTCCACGTTCATCTCTGTAGCCAATCCCTTTTACTAGCGCCAAGAAACCGCTGCGCTTTATAAATGTTTTAAATTAGAAATTAGAAAGAACGGTGATAGATTAAACTCAGATCTTTTGACTGGGTGTGAGTGTTTGATTGATTCAGATGCTCCTTCCATCACCACCCCCTTTTGTACTGCTTTTGGCCACCATAAGTGTGGCAGGGTATGCTCAGACGTGAGTCGCTTGCTAACTTTTCCACTGGATTCAAGCAAGCCGGGCTGAAGACGGCTGGAATGCCAGAAACCGGTCCTCGGAAGCTTGTTTCCGGTCCAGGGTAGACATGGCTTGGCAGTTCGGGCTGGACTGTTCCCATGAGGCACAGGGTCACACTGATTTGCATACAGCCATGTCTGAACTGGGGTGGCAGAGTGGCCTAAAGAACGGTGATGGATTAAACCCAGATCTTTTGACTGGGTGTGAGTATTTGATTGATTCAGATGCTCCTTCCATCACCACCCCCTTTTGTATCGCTTTTGGCCGCCATAAGTGTGGCAGGGTATGCTCAGACGTGACTCCTTTGGTAAATTAAATATTACCCGGACATAGTTTCTATACATTAATAAAGAATAAGGATAGCTCATAGAATGAGAGGCAGAGTCCGTGGTGTCCGAGTCAAAAGGGCTTTATTTCAATGACTCGAGTCAGTGGAGAATCGGGTTCCATCACCACTAAGGTTCAGGAAGGGATATCTGACGTTTTATTCACATAACACATTATATATAGTAAAACCATACAATTACAATGAATAGAGAAGGCGGAACATTCCAGGTGGAGCAAGTGAAAGAGAGAGATAAGAACACATGGGCGTGAAAGAAGGCGTGTAAGGAAGCGTATACGTGGGTGTTCACTTGATGAGTCATAGGTGTGTCATAGGTGGGGGGATGCATAGAGGAGGTCTGCAGGGTCAGCAGAAACCTTTACCCTACATGTGCGCGCAACTGGTCATGACGTGAAATTGACGTGTAACTGGGGAGAGCTGGGGGGCTGACTTTAGCACTAGTAGAGGAGTCTGGAGTCTGGGATGTCAGAACGACCTGCACCTTTGGCACATCTGATATCTTGTGTTTGGAGGATGTGTTGTCTGAAGTAAAGGTCTCTCGAGTAAAGGCTGTTCATCACTAAATGCTAGTGTGCGCATATATTTCTTCGTGCATTGCGTGGGGGCCATGGGCCTTCTATGGCAACGGGTTCAGTAAATCACTTGCATGGAGACAGGAAGGCTAGGCCCTATACTCTGCAGGCGGAATATGTTTACCTCTTTCACTAGACTGGAATGTGTTTTTGCGGAGCTGAGCAGATAACTGTAGGCAAAATACCGTCTTGGCAGGCAGGCCAGGCCGGGCACCTCTCGGCTGAGCAGGGAGTAAGGGAGAGGTCAGGGATGCATACCTAAACTGCAGCTTTCAGAGTCAGAAAAGAGGCTCAGAGCCTGAATTCAGGGCCTGGCTCTACTGGGCCACAAAACGTGTACCATGTAAATGCATTGGCAACGTAGGCCTCAGTGCAGAATTAACGTTTCATTCATGGAAGGCCTAATAACTGACATGCTAACATTAGACGGAAATGCGGGGCATTACTATTACAGACACGAGAAGAGAATTACATGATAACATGGACATACATGGGGCATAGGTACATGGATAGGGTGCGAGGGGGGGACACACTGGCCACATAAAATTTCTATTTCCTCATTCCCTCCTTGTCCCCTACTGCGCCCCTTAGGACACATATATTTTCATGAGACCATCTATTTGTTCATATAGCATCATTTGCTCGTCTTTTTTCATTCGTGCACGGGAACGAGAACGTGGACGGGGAATACAAGCAGTGGCACACAAGCCGCAAATCGCTGGACCACATTGCAGACAGACACAGCAACTGAATACTATGAGCAGTATTATTCCTAGGAATGACAATACTTTCCATCCCCAGGCTGATATCACACTCCAGAGCCAACCGGACCAAGTCCAGGTGCCTGGATTCTGGTGTATCTGGTGAGCTATCTTGTGAAGCCTTGTTATAGCTGCATACACTGATGGTGCGTTATTAGGAATAAACACACAACAACTGGAGCCGATCACTCTACAAGCCCCGCCCCTATCGGCCAGGATGACGTCAAGAACAAGGTGGTTCTGAAGAACAACAAGTCTCATAGCAGACTGCTCTTCGGTTAAGATTCCTAAGGCAGAAGTAGTCTCATTCACTACTGCCTCCAAAGTTCGGGTTAGTTTGCGTATTAATTTACTGTTTTGGACAGGACCTACAAAGAAAAAGAATCCTTTATTGAAATCTGTATATTGTTCCCACACTGTCTCAGTCTGATCGACAACCGGGGACTCGATCTCCCTCTTGTGTCTTACATGTACTAGGCGGGAGTCTCGATGATAATGGGATGGGGCTAGGAAAACAGGTGGCAGTAGGAACGCAATATAACACGTTCCACCCCAATTTAAGGGCAGACGTACATAGGCTGTCTGACCACAAATGAAATAGGAATGGCGGGAAGCTTTGAAAGTAGACTTTCCTTTATCATTGAATTCGACCACAGTATTACAATCACTGTGTCCTAGGTGCACTGAACCATTCTTTCTAACGCATAGTTCACCTTTTACTGGTAAGACTGTTATAAGCGGTGAACCTGTATTGGTCTCAGACTGGATGTTCAGAATCATGAGGTTAAGGGAAACATTCCCTAATTCGTACACTTCATTTTCTAGATCTGTTCCTTTCCTCTGGGGAAAACCATCTTTATCGGGAAAACATGCCTTATTCATAACTGTATTCAGGTCCCCCCAAATCCATTCACTCTGGGAGTTTGTGAACTGTCTGTCTTGTGTGGATGACATTAAAGCAAACCAGGCTCCGCACGAACCATTGTGCGAAAACGGATAAGGAAAGAGGGGCAGAACTCCCTTAATTTTCTGATAAGGTGGGAGTCGGCCACATACCCAGCAATTCGTTACATTGCTGGTCTGGTGAGAATGGTGTAACATACGAATAAAAGTATTGTTGCGCATTGCTAGTCGATATGACAATTCATGGGGTGGCAGGTCACTGAATGTGTGCTCTACAGTGTCATTGAAGGAAGAATGTATATGTGATTCAAGAGGAGGAAAGAAAACATGTAGCATCAAGCTTATACATATAATCGATATACTTAGTAAAAACATAATGATCAGATTGATACAGGGGCGAGCAGAACTACCATCAGTCATGACGAGGTTCCAGGGGCACCCCTCTCAGGCTCACAGAATATTTCCCTGGGATTTTCAGGAAAACCTATTGTTAACGAAGTGTCAAAGCCAGTTTCCCTAGGAGTTGGTCCATTGTCCCGCACTACAGACTTGTTGCTTACGAAATCATGTCCAGAAAACTTGCTTGGTATAAAAACATTGAAAGAACTAGGAGCAGTGATTTGTTGTTCTCCGGAAGGAGTGAGATTATTTTTACGTGATTTTAAAGGACATTATGTGCTGAGAGATTTTGACCCCAGACTCCAGAATGTACCACAGCATTTATGGGCGCAAGGTCCGACTGATGTAGGTTACATGCACATTACACCACACCGTGTCACACTCAAGCAAGGAGTTGTACTGCCACGAATCCGACAATACAAGTTACCACCTGATGCTGTAGTAGCATTACTGAAAATTGTTGACAAACTCATTGCACAGGGAGTGGTTGTAGAAACTGACTCCAATGTGTGTAATTCTCCTATCATTCCGATTCTTAAACGAACTGACCCAAATGCTCCACCGGTCTACAGACTAGTGATTGACCTCCGAGAATTGAACAAATGCATAATACCACAGTACCCAGTGGTCCCAGACATTTCTTCACTATTGACTGCAATTGATTTCGAAGCGACGTTCTTTACTGTCATTGATCTCAAGAACGCCTTCTTTAGTGTCCCGATCCATCCAGAGAGCCAATACCTCTTCGGATTCTGTTTAAATGGACGAAGCTTCAAATTTACGAGGGCTCCTCAAGGGTTCACAGCAAGTCCTAGCATTTACAGTCAAGCATTGAAAAGACAACTAGACAGTATTCACATGCCTACTGACACTGCACTGCTCCAATACGTTGATGATCTTTTGATCACAGCACGGACAGAACGAGACTGCGAACGTGCATCACTGACAGTCTTATACTTCCTGGGAGAAAAGGGGCACAAAGTGTTTCCTTCAAAGTTACAATTCTGTGCCCAGCAAGTGTTGTACCTTGGACACTTGCTGTCCAAGAGGGGTAGACAGTTGACACCTGACCGCATTCAGTTAATTGCACATCTTCCACAGCCCAAGACACAAAAGGAAGTATGGGCCTTCATTGGCCTCACTTCTTACTGCAGACAATGGATTCCCCAGTATGCATATCTAGCCAAACCACTCATACAGTTGACAACACAGGAGGCAGCGACTTCGACTGTCCTCCCTTGGACTCAGGAACATACACTTGCATTTGATGAATTAAAGAAAGCCCTATGTCAAGCACCAGTTTTAGCGACACCATGTTACAGCAAACCTTTTACACTTTTTGTCACTGAACGCGAAGGCACAGCATTATCTGTCCTTACACAGGATAAGGCAGGAAAACACAAGCCTTGTGCTTACTTTTCTAGTACATTGGATCCAGTGGCCCAGGCTCTGCCTGCGTGCCTAAAATCAGTTGCAGCAACAGCTCTAGCAATCAGACAAAGCGATTCCATAGTGTTAGGACATCCCCTGACAGTACAGGTTCCACACTCAGTAGAAGTTCTCTTGAACAGAACACAGACGCAGCACCTGACTATAGCAAGACTGACAGGATATGAACTGACATTGTTCCAGCCACACATAGAGATCAGACGTTGCAATATCCTGAACCCTGCTACACTTTTACCCTCGAGCACAGCAGACCCTACACCACATGACTGTGTGGATGTAATTAACACAGTGACGAAGCCAAGACAAGACTTGACAGACATCGCATTACCCGACCCAGACCTGACACTTTATGTGGATGGTTCATGCATGAGAACAAGCACAGGGGAGTTAGTGGCCGCATATGCAGTGACCACTGATACTGAAGTCATAGAGACACATCGAATTGACACCCTGTCAGCCCAAGCAGCAGAGCTCATCGCTCTGACCCAAGCCTGCATACGAGCCAAGAACTTGAAAGTAAACATATATACGGATACACGGATTCACAGTATGCATTCGGAGTCGTACACGACTTTGGAGTCCTTTGGCAAGAGAGAGGTTTTCTGACCTCCCATGGGGCCAAAATACAGCATGGTCCCCTCATTCAAGCCCTGCTAGATGCGATACACTTACCTACAGCCATAGCCATTATGAAGTGCAAAGCACATACGAAAGTCACAGATACCATTTCCCAGGGTAACGACCTGGCAGATCGAACAGCTAAACTTACAGCTCAGACTCAAACAGACATTCCAAGTAGAGTGGTGTGGCTCACTGGTTAGAGGCGGCAGACCCGGAAGCAGAGGTCGGCCCGGGACCAGGGTTCGATTCCCGACGCGGCAGGGTCTTGGGCCATGGTCAGCGGACTCGATAATTCTCGCCTCGGTGCCTACTCCAACCATGGGTCCCACTCAGCAACTCTGGGCAATAGCTTGCTTAATCTCTACTAACGGCCCCATCAGCGCCGGGGATGCTTGTCTTCACCTTGGAGATGCCCAGGAGGGACCATCTCACAGGGAAAGCCAGGATGGGTTCCCCAGTGGTATACAGCGCCGGGACGCCCCTTTGCTGGGGCAGCTGTGCGCTTTACAAGTATACAACATTTAACATTTAACATTTAACTGTCACGACAAAGACTGAAGTACCATCACTGACGAATTGCATGACAGTCAGGGATCCCTCACAAGACGTGCTTGACATACAGACACATGCCACTCCGGATGAAATCAAGAAATGGACTGAACAAGGAGGGGTCCAGACAGATCAGGGATGGATGACAAAAGGCAAAGCCACATGGTTTCTCCCTGACTCCATGGTTCAAGCTATCATTAATACAGCACATAGTCCAGCACACACAGAACTCGCAACAGACAGCTACTGTCTGTTGCGAGTTCTGTGGCGGTTGCGTGTTCGGCGGGACGCTATCCTGTCTAGGAGGACGCGGTCTTTCTTTCGTCTTGCCTGTAGCTATATTGTGTTTCAAGACAGCACATTCATTTATATAGTGGCCTGGCTGTTTACAGTAGTTACAGTTCCCTTTAACAGGTGCCGCGCCCTTTTTATGGCCGTCGGCTGGAACTGATTGAGCAACTAGTACTTTCATTTTCGTATCTTTCATGCGTCTCTTTTCGTGTTCCTGTTCTTCTCTAATTCGATTCTGGTGATACTGTAACATTTGTAACATTTGGGAAGGACTATTTGCTTGCCAGGTACTTTCAACCTTCAGTACTCTATTTTTTATCTGGGGTAAGGAATTCTCTACTAATTTGCTCACAAAAAGATGCGGGTACGATTCACTACTTGTCTTCAGGCCACTGTTAATAAGAAAACATTTTTCAAATCTAGAATAAAAATCACTAGTGTCTTCATCTTGTTTCTGTTTGCAGGCTGAAATAGCATCCCAATCTTCCTTTTTAGTAGTCAATAATCTCGGCAAAACCTGTATTAATAGCTCGGGTAATTCTTTAGCTTTGTCCCCAAGACCAATACCAGGGCCTCGGAGTCTGTCTTCGTCTTCTAATTCTGTCCAGCTAATCTTTTTCTCTCCCACCTCCCACTCTTTTTCTTTAAGCTTTTCGTAAATGCCTGCTGGTAACAGTACTTTCAACATTTTAATGGTATCAGCGTATGTGTACTCCCCCATGCGGAGCATGTCTTTTAATTCACGGTGGAACCCCCCTGGGTCTTTATCATGACAGGGCAGTAATTTTTTCATTTCCAATAATTCCATTTTCGTCAAGGGTGTGTAAACATATACTCGTTGAAGCTCACCCCCTGTAGTTCTAACGGGATGAACCTCTCGTAGGGGGTTCTGTCTGTCTATGTGAAAAGTCTTTCTTTCTCGATGTGGGGCAGGAATCAAGTGCGGGGTCAGAAAAGTCAAGTACTTATGTCGTTGATCTAGAATGACATTAATTAATTCGGTACCTAGGCCTCTCCATCTTTCCAGGAGTAAATCGTCCAGTATTTTATACAAGGGACCTGGATCAGAATGCTGACTCTCATACAAGGTGATGAGATGTTGAATCATGTAAATACCAGCTAAACGCTGTTCTTCTGGAGGAAGACTCAAAAATGTTTGCGCTACTATGTCATCTTTATATATGTTAGAATTACAAGCCCATTGAACTGCTGACCGGGCTAGTTCCTGTTCATGCATAGTACAAAGTTCACTACTCCCTACTCGTTTTTTCAGTGCATGTTCAGTAGCTTGGAATAGGTGTTCAAGGGAATATCTTTCGGGTATTGGAGAGAGGGGACGTTTATTGTAATCTAGGCGTATGGGTCTGTCAAACGGCCTTGCCCTACCTACGTAATTCATTTTATTCATTTCCTCTATTACTGCATTATCCTCATCTGAGACTTCGTCGTCCTCTTTCTCGGCTTGTTTCTCGGCTTGTTCTTTCTTGTGTATATCAAGAATTTCTTTACAAATTTTCCTGTACATGCTTTCTATTCTGTTCTGTGTATCATGTTTACCAACACCTATATTGTCACTCCAAGTCTTCATACCTTTAGTTACTTCTTTATCTGGCTGGTCTCGTTCCCTGATCAAACAATTAATCAAAAACTTTAAAAGCATGCTTTGAATCTCCACCTTTCTATTTGCCATGGCCTCATGTATACTTTCTGGTCCCTCCCCCGTTCTAATGAAGTGGTATATTCTGTCTAAATATCCCTTCATGTCTGGTAAAGTGATCAAATAATCTGCAACGCGTCTTAAACGTACTGAGTATATGAGCATTACGCCCTCACCTGGTACTGGATCATATATACAATCGGAAAGTGACTGTCTAAGAGATGTTGGTGTCATTGGTTCTGGCGCGCGTTGTAGTGCTATGTCTCGTAATGTTCGTTTTATTGGTGGTGGGGTGTGCGGTGTATGTGGTATGTCTCCAGAGGGCCCCCCTCCCGATGCCCCTAGACTTGATTCGTCTTGGCTTGAGTCGTCTTTCTCTGCCGGTGCTGCCACTAATGCGGGTTGATCTTGTGCTACGGGTTGTTGGCGAAAAGGATTGGTAGGGATATTGACAGGAGCATTGGTCGGGTTGGGAGGAGGAGGAAGATCTTCATTTAGCAGCGTCGTCTAAATAGGAGGAAAGAAAAATGTCCGCTGCTGTCTGTTTATGACTACGGAGTTTGGTCGGGATCAGTGGTGGCGGCAAGTTACTGGGTACTTCCGGGGTCACTTTAGGTAGGCCCTCGGCGAGGATGGGATACATGCCTTTAATAAGGGCATTTCTTTGTCTATCAATTTGTTCTGCTTTAACCCGTTCACCTTCTTCCTTTAGCTCTTTTTCTTTGGCTTTTTCTGATGCTTCTCTACTTCTCTCTGCTTTGTGGATTTCTTTCTCTGTTCTCCTATGCGCTTCTTTACGCCACAACTCTATGGCATCTTTCTGGGATTGTCTAGCTTTCTTTTTCCACAGTGCTTCCTCTACTCTCATGATGCACTCAGCATCCCATGTCCCTGAGACAGGCCATCTATATTTCTCTTCCAGATCCTTCGTGTAATCTACCCATAAATCTAAATACAGTACGGCATCTAGGCCATGCTTTTGGTACATAAAATGTCCAGGAGAGTCCCTAGGCGGGACGGGAACTGCCTCTTCGAGTATCCCTTTCCTGGTCCCTATCTGACGTAATTTCGAAAACAGCGGCATGTTTGAACTAGCTTGAACGAAAACACAATAAGCACAATAATAGACTGAAAACAATCATTCATACCACGACATTAAAACATTAGAAACAGATAATAACTAGTACATAGAAAAACACAATCCTAAAAATCCTAAAATAAACCTCATTTACTGGATGCACTGCTAGAACAGTACAGTCATACCGGTCTCATAAAGAGACACATCTTTACCGGATCCACCTAACTGGACACGTCTTTACAGGATCTGTGTACCCAGACCCGTCTTGACCGGGCTCAAATAAATGAACCCGTCTATATGCGTTCCCAACAACGGTACTCACCGGGAAGCAAAACTGAAGGCCTCGGAAACTCGATACTGGACTGGACTGCTACGGCTTCTTGCTGCTGCGCATGCGCCTCGGAACAGGTGGGCCTCGGGATACCTCGGACCTTGCTCTCTCGGCTTGGGCTCTGGTCGGGATGGTCCGCAATCCTCACCGCCTCGTGTGGATGCCTGGTTTGCAGTCTCCGTCTTCTCCGTGGGCCTGAGGGAGTTGGCAGGAAATCCCGCGGATGTGTACACTATAAGTCCGTCACGGCTATAGAAGGGGTCAGGGGGCTGCACCTACATCGCCGGCGCGTGGGGAAAGGGACTAGTCCCTATTCGGGCGCCAGATTTATGTGGTAAATTAAATATTACCCGGACATAGTTTCTATACATTAATAAAGAATAAGGATAGCTCATAGAATGAGAGGCAGAGTCCGTGGTGTCCGAGTCAAAAGGGCTTTATTTCAATGACTCGAGTCAGTGGAGAATCAGGTTCCATCACCACTAAGGTTCAGGAAGGGATATCTGACGTTTTATTCACATAACACATTATATATAGTAAAACCATACAATTACAATGAATAGAGAAGGCGGAACATTCCAGGTGGAGCAAGTGAAAGAGAGAGATAAGAACACATGGGCGTGAAAGAAGGCGTGTAAGGAAGCGTATACGTGGGTGTTCACTTGATGAGTCATAGGTGTGTCATAGGTGGGCGGATGCATAGAGGAGGTCTGCAGGGTCAGCAGAAACCTTTACCCTACATGTGCGCGCAACTGGTCATGACGTGAAATTGACGTGCAACTGGGGAGAGCTGGGGGGCTGACTTTAGCACTAGTAGAGGAGTCTGGAGTCTGGGATGTCAGAACGACCTGCACCTTTGGCACATCTGATATCTTGTGTTTGGAAGATGTGTTGTCTGAAGTAAAGTTCTCTCAAGTAAAGGCTGTTCATCACTAAATGCTAGTGTGCGCATATATTTCTTCGTGCATTGCGTGGGGGCCATGGGCCTTCTATGGCAACGGGTTCAGTAAATCACTTGCATGAAGACAGGAAGGCTAGGCCCTATACTCTGCAGGCGGAATATGTTTACCTCTTTCACTAGACTGGAATGTGTTTTTGCGGAGCTGAGCAGATAACTGTAGGCAATATACCGTCTTGGCAGGCAGGCCAGGCCGGGCACCTCTCGGCTGAGCAGGGAGTAAGGGAGAGGTCAGGGATGCATACCTAAACTGCAGCTTTCAGAGTCAGAAAAGAGGCTCGGAGCCTGAATTCAGGGCCTGGCTCGACTGGGCCACAAAACGTGTACCATGTAAATGCATTGGCAACGTAGGCCTCAGTGCAGAATTAACGTTTCATTCATGGAAGGCCTAATAACTGACATGTTAACATTAGACGGAAATGCAGGGGCATTACTATTACAGACACGAGAAGAGAATTACATGATTATTATTATTATTATTATTATTATGTTTCTTATATAGCGCCTGAATCGACCCCCGAAGGGGTATCTCCGCGCTTGCCTTGGGAACCCGTCCTGGCTTTTCCCTGTGAGATAGCCCCTACAGGGCATCCCCAAGGTGAAAGCCAGGCATCCCGCTGCGGGGGGGCCGTTGTGGAGATTAAGCAAGCTTAATGCCCAGAGTTGCAGAGTGTGAACCCATGATTAGGTCAGGCACCGAAGCGAGAATTATCGAGTCCATGGACATTTGAGCTCAAGACCCTGCCGCGTCGGGAATTGAACCCTGGTCCCGGGTCTGACCTCTGCTTCAGGGTCTGCCTGCTCTAACCAGTGAGCCACACTTCTCCACTAACATGGACATACATGGGGCATAGGTACATGGATAGGGTGCGAGGGGGGGACACACTGGCCACATAAAATTTCTATTTCCTCAGTCCCTTGCTCACTTTGCCACTGAATTCAAGCAAGCCGGGCTGAAGACGGCTGGAATGCCAGAAACTGGTCCTCGGAAGCTTTTTTCCGGTCCAGGGAAGACATGGCTTGGCAGTTCGGGCTGGACTATTCCCATGAGGCACAGGGTCAGACTGATTTGCATATAGCCATGTCTGAACTGGGGTGGCAGAGTGGGCTAAAGAACGGTGATGGATTAAACCCAGATCTTTTGACTGGGTGTGAGTGTTTGATTGATTCAGATGCTCCGTCCATCACCACCCCCTTTTGTACCGCTTTTGGCCACCATAAGTGTAGCAGGGTATGCTCAGACGTGAGTCCCTTGCTCACTTTGCCAATGGATTCAAGCAAGCCAGGCTGAAGACGGCTGGAATGCCAGAAACCGGTCCTCGGAAGCTTGTTTCCGGTCCAGGGAAGACATTGCTTGGCAGTTCAGGCTGGACTGTTCCCATGAGGTACAGGGTCAGACTGATTTGCATATAGCCATGTCTGAACTGGGCTGGCAGAGTGGGCTAAAGAACGGTGATGGATTAAACCCAGATCTTTTGACTGGGTGTGAGTGTTTGATTGATTCAGATGCTCCGTCCATCACCACCCCCTTTTGTACCGCTTTTGGCCACCATAAGTGTGGCAGGGTATGCTCAGACGTGAGTCCCTTGCTCACTTTGCCACTGGATTCAAGCAAGCCGGGCTGAAGATGGCTGGAATGCCAGAAACCGGTCCTCTGAAGCTTGTTTCCGGTCAAGAGAAGACATGGCTTGGCAGTTCCGGCTGGACTGTTCCAATGAGGCACAGGGTCAGACTGATTTGCATATAGCCATGTCTGAACTGGGGTGGCAGAGTGGGCTAAAGAACGGTGATGGATTAAACCCAGATCTTTTGACTGGATGTGACTGTTTGATTGATTCAGATGCTCCTTCCATCATCACCCCCTTTTGTACAGCTTTTGGCCGCCATAAGTGTGGCAGGGTAGGCTCAGACGTGAGTCCCTTGCTCACTTTGCCGCTGGATTCAAGCAAGCCGGGCTGAAGACGGCTGGAATGCCAGAAAATTGTCCTCGGAAGCTTGTTTCTGGTCCAGGGAAGATATGGCTTGGCAGTTCGGGCTGGATTGTTCCCATAAGGCACAGGGTCAGACTGATTTGCATATAGCCATGTCTGGAATGGGATGGCAATGTGGGCTAAAGAACGGTGATGGATTAAACCCTGGGCTTTTGACTGGGTGTGAGTGTTTGATTGATTCAGATGCTCTGTGCATCACCACCCCATTTTGGACCGCTTTTGGCCGCCATAAGTGTGGCAGGGTAAGCTCAGACGTGAGTCCCTTGCTCACTTTGCCACTGGATTTAAGCAAGCCGGGCTGAAGACAGCTGGAATGCCAGAAACCGGTCCTCAGAAGCTTGTTTCCGGTCCAGGGAAGACATGGCTTGGCAGTTCGGGCTAGACTGTTCCCATGAGGCACAGGGTCAGACTGATTTGCATATAGCCAGGTCTGAACTGGGGTGGCAGAGTGGGCTAAAGAACGGTGATGGATTAAACCCAGATCTTTTGACTGGGTGTGAGTGTTTGATTGATTCAGGTGCTCCGTCCATCACCACCCCCTTTTGTACTGCTTTTGGCCACCATAAGTGTAACAGGGTATGCTCAGACGTGAGTCCCTTGCTCACTTTGCCACTGGATTCAAGCAAGCCGGGCTGAAGACGGCTGGAATGTCAGAAACTGGTCCTCGGAAGCTTGTTTCCGGTCCAGGGAAGACATGGCTTGGCAGTTCAGGCTGGACTGTTCCCATGAGGCACAGGGTCAGACTGATTTGCATATAGCCATGTCTGAACTGGGGTGGCAGAGTGGGCTAAAGAACGGTGATGGATTAAACTCAGATCTTTTGACTGGGTGTGAGTGTTTGATTGATTCAGATGCTCCGTCCATCACCACCCCCTTTTGTACCGCTTTTGGCCACCATAAGTGTGGCAGGGTATGCTCAGACATGAGTCCCTTGCTCACTTTGCCACTGGATTCAAGCAAGCCGGGCTGAAGATGGCTGGAATGCCAGAAACCGGTCCTCGGAAGCTTGTTTCCAGTCAAGGGAAGACATGGCTTGGCAGTTCTGGCTGGACTGTTCCAATGAGGCACAGGGTCAGACTGATTTGCATATAGCCATGTCTGAACTGGGGTGGCAGAGTGGGCTAAAGAACGGTGATGGAGTAAACCTAGATCTTTTGACTGGATGTGAGTGTTTGATTGATTCAGATGCTCCTTCCATCACCACCCCCTTTTGTACAGCTTTTGGCCGCCATAAGTGTGGCAGGGTAGGCTCAGACGTGAGTCCCTTGCTCACTTTGCCACTGGATTCAAGCAAGCCGGGCTGAAGACGGCTGGAATGCCAGAAACCGGTCCTCGGAAGCTTGTTTCCGGTCCAGGGAAGACATGGCTTGGCAGTTTGGGCTGGACTGTTCCCATGAGGCACAGGGTCAAACTGATTTGCATACAGCCATGTCTGAACTGGGGTGGCAGAGTGGGCTAAAGAACGGTGATGGATGAAACTCAGATCTTTTGACTGGGTGTGAGTGTTTGATTGATTCAGATGCTCCTTCCATCACCACCCCCTTTTGTACCGCTTTTGGCCACCATAAGTGTGGCAGGGTATGCTCAGACGTGAGTCCCTTGCTCACTTTTCCACTGGATTCAAGCAAGCCGGGCTGAAAACGGCTGGAATGCCAGAAACGGTCCTCGGAAGCTTGTTTCCGGTCCAGGGAAGACATGGCTTGGCAGTTCGGGCTGGACTGTTGCCATGAGGCACAGGGTCAGACTGATTTGCATATAGCCATGTCTGAACTGGGGTGGCAGAGTGGGCTAAAGAACGATGATGGATTAAACCCAGATCTTTTGACTGGGTGTGAGTGTTTGATTGATTCAGATGCTCCGTCCATCACCACCCCCTTTTGTACCACTTTTGGCCACCATAAGTGTGGCAGGGTATGCTCAGACGTGAGTCCCTTGCTCACTTTGCCACTGGATTCAAGCAAGCCGGGCTGAAGATGGCTGGAATGCCAGAAACCGGTCCTCGGAAGCTTGTTTCCGGTCCAGGGAAGACATGGCTTGGCAGTTCCGGCGGGATTGTTCCAATGAGGCAAAGGGTCAGACTGATTTGCATATAGACATGTCTGAACTGGGGTGGCAGTTTGGGATAAAGAACGGTGATGGATTAAACCCAGATCTTTTGACTGGGTGTGAGTGTTTGATTGATTCAGATGCTCCGTCAATCACCACCCCCTTTTGTAGTGCTTGTGACGGAGCGGTTCCATTACGGCCCACCCGCTCAATGGAACGTCCAGCTCAGGCTCAAATTCAGTGCCGCGCAGGCGCACCGAGCGGGCCGTGATAGAACCGCTCCATCCCCAGCACAACGCGACCGAGGCTGGTGACGGAGCGGTCCGTCACCAGCATGGGAGGGGTTAAAAGGAGAACCCTGCTTGTCTGACCAACTCATCCTGAGGGGTCCCAGCAAGGCCCCAAGCCTCCAGATCACCAGGAGCATTGAAGAACATACATAGACACGAGACTGCTGACATGTATAGGAACAGTAGGGGTCATGGCTTGGTACATAAAGCCCATAGCTATACAGTTATCCATGGTAAGCCACTGAAGCTTCCCAAATAGATGGGGATGATACATGCCGCAAGACATGACACAGAAGTCATTGGAAGGAGAGACTTTTATATTTTACTCATGGAACCTGTCTTCGTAAAGTCAGGTCTTCGAGCAGGACACAGAAACAAATTTCTCCTTCTTACAGAAAATTTGGTGTACTTTGTTTTTAAAAGGAGAGTAAAGTGGTGCCATTTCACCATGTAATTTATTAAACAAACTATATTTTTTTAGAAAGAAAAATGTATACAAAAGTGTATTACTTTGTCATCTGTTTTGTATACCTAAATTATTTCATGAATTTATAAGTATTTCATATTCATAACCGTTTAAACCACCTTACAAAGTGTAATGATGTTTTAACTAACACCCACCGTATGTTTACACTCAAAGTTGCTCAACAGCATCTTACATAACTTAACCAACTTGTTTGCTCAACCTAAATAATGTTCACAATTTAATCTTAATGATGCCTGTGTTGTTAAACTGCAAAACTTCAATTAACAGCGAAGTTTTTGTGACTCAACTTCTGCCACAGTGACACCAGGCATGCTATGTCCAGCTATGGGAATATCTCTAAGGGGACCAACCACAGATGGTGAGCTCTCCCTATGGGAAGGAAAATGGGTTAATAAATATCTCTGCTACTCTATGCATGCAGTGTAACATTCACAAGAAATAATCTGCTCCATTCCATCCTCTCCTTTCGAACAACACATCTTCATCACTGCATCTGTCTTTTGGGGCTGCAGCGGACCCAGAATTAAGTGCTGGAGTCACCTCTATTTTGGATTGTTCCTGCAGGTACTGTTGACTATGCATGCCACGTGCATGCTTTCATTTATTTGAGGTTGTGTCTAGTGCAGCCAGGCTCTAGACCCTAGGTGGGGTGGCAGTGGTCATTACACAGGTCAGCGAGTGACACAACACCTTGAGATCAGACAAATACAAAAATGTGTCTGCAGCATCAATGCTTTTCTTGGCACAGGTTTAGCTCACAGCAGGTAACTGGGCAGCACTCTAGAACCCAGTGCTTTCCCACACAAGAGATGCCTGTTGAGCAGGTCTCTGGAGTAGGAGGCTAGTGGGGGTCTCAGTGACCACCATGTGCATTCTTTTTTCATAGTGCAGTTTCTTTTTCTAAATGCAATTCAACATTTGAAAAGTTACATAATGCATGACAGTGTGTTATGGGTATGTATGTGGTACGTCGAAGATGCCTGAACTGTACACTCTCAGGTGTCTATTCGAGGCACATTGGAGTACGTAAAGTAGTACACCTCTAGTCATCGTTCACACACTCCTGCATGACCTTCTGGATTTCCCACAAATCAACTAAAATGTTAATAGAATGGAAGCACTGCCACCTCTCGGTACAATTACCAAAGGGAGTATGACATGGTCAGCCAATTCACAAAGGCTTGCAATGATAATCCTGTAGCACTGCTTCCAATACTCAGAAATGTGAATCGGCCGGATAATGGTCAGTTGAATGGAAAGAACTAGGGGCCACTTGCACAAAGCGTTTATGTGGTCTGGAAAAAGGACTTTAAAAATGTGCAAAACCCTATTTTCAATTCAGCAACCTTTTACCAAAACTCAAATTGGATTTGCGATTCGCTGTTAGGAAGGAATGTGCTTAGGCAGTCCCTTCCTAATACCAAGTCACAGTGGTAGGTATGAATGTTTTGCGAGTGAAATATGGTCTCAAAACGTTCGCATTTTGACCACCAGCTTCAAGGGGAAATCCATTTGCAACTAGGAAGGTGTCCCAAAGGGACCCCTTCCCCTTTGAGAATGGTTGTAAAACATGTTTTTAAAGAGCAAGCAGTTGTCCCCTGGACCTCTACCTACTCCTAAAAGATTAATTAGAAAACTTTCATGTTTCTATTTGAAAAGCATCCCGTATTCCATTTGTGGCACCCTATTATCCTCAATACCAATTTAATTGGCAGAGAAGGCAAGCATCTCATTCGCCTTTTGTAATTCACAACTAAAATATAGCACGGTCTCTTTAAACCTGTGTAGATCAAAGGCCTGGGCATTCATCCGTTTCACCAAAAAAAACTCACATCGTTTTGGGATTTGACACCAGCACCACTAATCCTGAATAGTTTAGCTTCAGTGCCTTTGTTGCGCTGGCCTGCAAGCCAACATGCTGACGTCATTCTGTATAGCTGCAGTGGAATGTTTTGTTTTGTTTAAGGAGAAAGAACAACTTATTCAGGTTTCCGACTCATTTAGTCAATCTCAATAGTCACTGACATTACACTCTGAAGGTGTGCGCGTGCTGCGATGCCTGCCCACTATATATTTGTGTTACCCATGTGATTCCGTACTAGAATTAGGGTGCACTGGCCCGGTGTGCACACAGTACGCATTTAACTGGGGGTGCCAGGGCCGATTCTACTGAGTGTTCTGCTCACATTGTAAACTTGTGCTCCTGCCAGGACTGACAACAGGTCATTAGTGAAAGATGGACCTGCCCTGGTGTGCAACGCAGCGCACATTTAACCGGGTGTGTTGTGTGCAGGGCTGGACAGCGTGGCCTATTGTACAGAGTGTTCTGCTCACATTCTAAAAGCGAGCTCTGGCCAGTAGTGGGAAGAGCACATTGGTGAAAGATGGATGTGCCTTGGTGTGCAGCACAGTACACATTTAACATGGTGTGCCGGGTGCAGAACTGGACAGCATTGCCTAATATACTGAGGGCCTCATTTCTGAGAAGTGTTGCATCGCTGCGTGAAAGGAGCGATGCGTCACTTCGCAGTGGGCCCTCCTTGCGACATGATTGATGCGTCATATTTACTGTATGACTCAACATTTCGTAAGGGGTTACAGATACATCAGCATTTCTGACGTATCTATATGGCGCAAAAGTGACGCATTGCTGGAGTGTGGCACAAAAGTGACGCAACTCCAGCAATGTGTCCTTTCACATGGGTCAAGTCCCATGCTGTGAGGCAGGCATAAGATATTGACGTATTTGCATCCTAGAAGTGACGCAGTGAAATTCTATAGATTTCACTGCGTCACTTCTATGACCCTTTCTTGCGCCAGAACGCCCCCCTGCATACATTATAACTGGTGCAGGTATAATATGGTGCAGGGGTTTACAAAGTAACGCATCTACCTACATTTGTCACTTTGTACATATGGTGCAACAAGGTAAATTTTTTACGCCGCTGGACCTTCACAAAAAGTGACGCACTGGCGGCATAAAAGTGACGCACTGCCTCATAAATAAGGCCCTGAGTGTTTTGTTCACATTGTAAACTATTCCAACCATCATCTTGTGTGTTTTGCTGTTCACCCTATGTGGGAAGGGTATGCCTAGACGTGGGTCCCGTGCACACTAAGCCACTGGAGTCAAGCTATCCTGGCTGTAGACGGCTGATAGCAGGAAACCAGTCCTAGGATGCTTGATTCTGGTCCAGGAAAGACATGGCTTGGCAGTTCGGGTTGTACTGTTCCCATGAGGCACATGGTCAGACTGATTTGCATATGGCCATGTCTGAACTTGGGTGACTTGATGAGCAAAATAACAATGGATTAATCCCAGATCTGTGACTGGGGGTGAATAATTTGCCATTGTGCAACATTCCGTCCATCATCTTGTGTGTTTCACATTGTAAACTAGGCACAGCAAATTATTGCAAGATGAACCTTCCCCTGTGTGCAACACAGCACACATTTAGCTGATCGAGTTAGGTGTAGAGCTGGTCTGCTTGCCCTACCATACTCAGGGCATCAGTTATGAAAAGTGTTGCATCGCTGCGTGAAAAAAGCAATGCAACACTTTTCAGTGCGCCCTCCTTGCAACACCATGGATGCACCATATTTACTGTACGGCTGTCCATGTCACAAGGATTTACAGATACAGCAGTATTCCTGACGTAGCTGTAGGTGAATAAGTAGCGCATTGCTGGGGCATGTGAAAGGGCCTGCATCACCCCGTACGCCTGATGTGAGGCAGGCATAAGGGTTTGATACAGTGGCGTCCTAGGAAGTGTTGAGGTGAAATCTCAGAGATTTCACAGTGACACTTCTACTAGCCTTTTCCGTGCTGGTACACCCACCCTGCATATATTATACTTGTTGCAGGTATAATGTAGAGCAGCGGTTTACAATGTGATGCATCTGCCTAGATGTAAAGAAGTGACACATCGGAGGCGTGATGGGCTCTTAAATACAGTCCTGAGTGTTCTGCTCACATTGTGAGCTCTGGCCAGTACTGTCAACATGTCATTAGTGCAAGATGGACCTGCCCTGGTGTGCAATGCAACACACATTTAACCAAGTATGTTGGATGCAGGGATGGACTGTGAGGCCAATTTACCTAGTGTCTGCTCACATTGTTGTACACAAGGATGATCAACGTCCAACCACTATTTTCAAAGATGGACGCTGTTCATTGTGCGAAGAAGTTGGGCCCTACTGAGGAATGTGCTTAACTTCTCCTGGTATAATTTCCAAACAAAAGGACACCTTCAGCGGTGCTGCATGTTGTCTGCTTTCAATCCTAGCAACACCCTGCAGGCAGTGGTCTTTCCTTTTCAGGCTTCAGCTGGTCCCATAACAAAGGCTCAATTTAAGGGGCCATCAGATTTTGTTTTTGTTCTTGTATCTTGGCTGGGAGCCATCTGAGCTTTACATTGAGGTGCAAATGCAATGCAGGGTAAACCAAGGCTCACAGCTTATTACTTCCCAAATACTTTAAAGAAGCATGCTTTCAACTTTTTTCAGTCCTTGTATTTGAGAGATAGGAATCCACTGTACCTATGTCAGATGGGTTGATTTGTCCCAGTATTTAAAGAAAATAGCAATTTGAATACTACAATTTTTGATTTCTTTTATAACACTACACATCCCAATGCAAGGTATCAGAGCGCTTTATATCACATGTACAAATTATATTGACAGTAAATCACACACATTTGTACACCATTGATCGGAAGATAAAGATAGAGTTTGTAAGTTGCAGGGCATCACAGAACACGTGCTGATGCTCTGTCTGCCAAACATCTGATTTGTCATTCTATTTATATGTCAGTGAAGTGCCCATTGCATTATCATCTGGTTACACCATAAAACCCATTTCACAGACAATCATTGACCACAGGATCCTCATTCAATGTATATCAAAACAACTGTCCTTCCAATGTGCAATATTTCTGCTTTGGACCACTACATACATCAAGGTGGCAGCTAATAAAAAATCATGGAAATGACCCCCAAACTCTGGGTCAAAATTCTCAACCCAATATGGACCTTGATTTCTTGTTTTCAGTAACAGACCTCTACTTTAGAACGTTGGTATTGAGAAACAAACACCTTTGCCAAGTTGGTACATAACATAATACTCACAGAGAAAATGACCATTGCCTTCTGCAGTGCCACCGAATGATCTGGAGGGGGGTCCTTTACCAAAGAAATGGATACCATTTCTTCTGTTGACATGGCAGTCTCGCAGGCTGCTCACCACACTTTACAAGACCCCTTTATGTGAATGGCAATATTACATCTTTTTTTACGGTGGTACAGGGAAGAGGTGTAGAGGAAGGGGTTCATAATTTTCACATGAAGAAAAGGAACCACAACAAATGTATATAATAATGCAGACGTTCTAATGTGAAAATGGAGTGGACTGCTTCCCAGTAGTGCCCCAGGCAAATCTGTGTTACAAAAGAGTGGGGAGGTATCTCTCATCTTGGAGTAATCCAGCAGAAATACATGTTTTACCTTTGTGTGAGTCAGGGTTCTTATATTTCGTATCTAGGTAGACCAGCATACATTGCATTTTCACAGCTCATAGACAGGTTCACTATTTCTCATACTGTATCAGGTTTTCCCAGTGTATTCAATAATTGTTTTTTGTGATGTTTTGGTTAGGTCATGAGGCCACGTTCGATTCATTTGCTTGTGCATTTCTCTGATTTGCGGGGGTACTGTTCTTCTAAAGAACATGTTTGTGGCGATTCCCATTATTTTGTTTCTGCTGTTGGGAGGTGAAGCATTAGCATCTCAGTCTTGGACCCTTAACATTAACAGCTACTGTTAGACTTGGGGCTCTCTGCAGGGCAAACCCACACTTTTTGGCTACACCCCCCTGCTTTGCTGAATACATTTATGTTGGCTTTAGGACTTTACCACTGGTAACCGGTGCTAAAGAGCTTTTGATAACTCCTTAAAATATGACTAAAGCGTCCTGCACCTGACTGGCACATTTAATGTTATTGTAAGTCCCTGGTATATGGTATTACATGTAGTTAGGGCAACAGAGTCGGAGTATGAAGACTGTGTCAAAGTACATTATTTTTTGCCATCATTTTATACATTTCACAATCTGTAACTGAGTGAACTGTGCATTTTTATTTAGAACAGGAACTTGGGCCTAGTCACTGAGTCATAAATCTGGTCATTTGATAAGAAGCACAGGTAGGTTTCGACCCTGATTGAACACAACACAAAGCTAATGAGTATGTATCCAGATGCCTAAGATGGGGAGCGCGTGATCACTGAGTGTAGTGTGCATTCTGTGTTCTGATTGGCTGAGTTTTTCTAACTTAGGGGCTGATTATGATGGAGGATTTTTCGCATCCTCCGGGCCGGCGGAAGCCACCGCCGGCCCAGAGGATGCAGAAAATCCTCTGCGGACCCACCAAAGACTCACCGCCACATTAGGATGGCTGGTGGGTCCTGGTTTCAGTCCGCCGCTTTTCCGCCGTGGTTGACTTATAACCGCAGTGGAAAAGCTGTAACGTGGCTGGCGGTGTCTATCAGACACCGCCAGCCACATTAGGATGGTGTAAAACAGATGCCTTTCCACAGCGGCTTTTCCGCCGTGGAAAAGCATGTGTAACTTCACTGCGGGGGCCCGTTCCGGGCCCCCTGGGTGAAGGGGGGTTGGGGGATGCACATGGGGGTTACCTATGGTACCCCCCTGCATTTGTATGCAGTAATCGGCAGGCACCGCACGGCGCCTGACGCTTTTTGCATACAAATAAAAAGTATGCATTTTTACTATTGCGGCAGGTGCAGCTTGATGCCGCACCCGCAGCAATGGTAAAAGTAGAGGATGTGACCGCCAGGGCGGCGGTCACATCCTAATTTGACAGGAGGAAACTCCGCAGGCCATGCGGAGGTTCCCTCCTCCTCTATGGTCGCGGACGGACCCAAGTCCATCCGCGATCATGATGAGCCCATAAGTATGGCATCTGACTTGAAACGTGCGCCCCTCTGGCCAAATGTGTTTTATTGGAGTCCAATTCCCTGAGACCATTGTGGCGTACGTTGCTGTGGGATCTATCTAGGTTTTCCTGTCCTCAAATATGTCTAAGTGTTACGGGTCTCCCCAGGTGTGATCTGTCCATCAGTTGCTTTGGGCATAGGTTGCACGGTCTGCCCGCCCATGTACATCTGACTTTAGGTTGAGGGGGAGGTCACCCCAGGTGATTTCAACAATAGTGATGCAAGCTCGTCAGTAAACATACATGTATTGTGACATGCAGATATATAATATTACATATAATAATATGACATGCAGATATATAATATTTTCCAATGTTTTTTTTTTAAAATATTTCTTTTTATTAACACAAGGCATCACAAATAGAAACACAATACAAAGGAAACACTTTCCCACCGCATATTACATCTTATCAGGGGAGGGGGTGAGGAAATAGGGAACAAGATACATACAGATCAAAAGATTCATGGAGATGGGGAAATATCAAACACAGAATCACTAGGTGGCTCACAGATCTCCCCCCTGTATTGGTTCCAAGACCCCCACACCGACGCCCACTTTCGAGGCCGGCCTCTTGCTACGTAATCAGTCTTTTCACGAAACATACACCAATCCAGGTCCTCTTTCCATCTCTCAAGGGCTGGAGTACGCTCGGATCCCCAAAGCTGAGCTATATTTCTTTTCGCTATCATATAGCCCAGTGTGGACCATTTTGTGTCTGCCAAGTTAAGATCAGTGGGCTCCAAGACGTTAAGAAGGCACCTCCTCACCTCCGGCATGCATGCTACCGCCAAATATTTTCCAATGTTAACACTTATATGTCCAGCAGCCATATTGGGAAGGCTGCCATCTTGGCCTTACTGATAACAATGGCTACTGTTCATGTCCTGAAGCACTTTTGAATAGTAGGGGGCCTAGATGCTAACTTTGCTCCTAGGTACAGTGCTTTTGCCCTATTTCTATTAACCCTTGCTTCATTATGGAGTCAAATGATGTCCTCTGCCATATCTATAGCTCTCTAGCTGCTATTCTCAAAGGCTGTGGTACTCCCCAAAGATTTTTTTTGTCAGTCAATAAAAACTTTATTTGGTTTGTTACAACCATAAAAGTATACACTTTACATTTTGTAAAACTTTTCAAAAGCACGTAACATAATACAATCATAAAAATGCAACACATAGTCATTGCACGAAAGATAACACGGCTCCTTTAGGTACTAATCAAATATTTTTCTAAAATTATTAGACTAACAATAATTCATACAGATATATCCAAACCTTCCAAACACAAAATACATACACTATTGTTAAAAAAATGCAGTCTCATTTTATACTAAGGGAACTGCTTGCAACTGTTACTCTGTACACTGGAGAAACACATTAACTCTGCTCATAAATTTACCCAAAGCACAGGCTGTATCTAAGTTTGCCATTCCCACTAAAAGGATAGCAGCTTGGATCCTATTCATAATCCTATATGTTTTAAATATCGGGCATAAAATCTCCTTTTGTATATCTAAAACCATCAGACAGTCTAATAAAATATGTACGATATCACAGGGGTACCTAACGTACAAGTACAGTTACCATCATTGTTTATCATGAAATGTTTAACCTCATTATTCACGTAACACGGGTTTATTCCCATTCTCACTTTTAGTACCTCACGTCTTAGACAGTAATTCGGTAGCCTGTCTAAATAGGGATACGGTTGTTCTTCTGATTCCCAAGCCTGGGTTATATGGGACACCGATGTTTTCCGCAAGAGATACTCTCGATCACATATACGGGACCTGTCGGCTCCCAGTGTCCTTAGTTCTTTTTTGCCTATTATGGCTTGTCCTAGCTGCGGGTATAATTCTAATCCTGGCACACCATACAGTTCTCTAAATGAGGCTCTTGTTTCTTTCACCCAGGACAACTCACTAAAGGCAATCTCACCTCTACACCACTGGGAACATTTTTGGGGGCTCCCCTGACCCAAGGTGCTGCCAAAAACGTATTAGGGCCATACTGGTGGTTAATGCTCAAGAGGTAAATCCCAACTCTAATCTTGCTGCTTATATAATTGATGATTTTGGCAGTGAGAACAAACTTTTCACGATATTTTCCTACTCTTTATCCCAACATTTTTTCCCACTTACAAAAAGTACCTCTTCCCTGTATAGAAATTGTGCTGGAACCATTGATAGGTAGGCCTTTATAACCGGCCCATCTGACATTTCACCATAAATGCTATTGAATCTTTTTAGACCCTTCATAGAAGCCATTGCTCTAATTTTTAAAGCTTCCAGGTGGGTAGTCCAATCAGGTTGCTCGTAAACCATATTCCCAGGTATCTATATTCTGTTACCCTCTTGAGTAATTCTGTACTAAGACACCAAGGGAACCTACAGCCTGATTCATGAAGTAAAATTGCGCCCGCAATCGCTGCAAAAATACAAATGCGGGCGCAATTTCCGTAATCGGCATTCAACATCAAAATAGCGAATTCGCAAACACATATTTGCGAATTCGCTAATATATTCGCAGAATCCCGGAGGTGAGCATTAGCGAATCGGAAATAGCGACACACCACGGATTCTGCGAAAATAATAGCAAAATCGCAATATAATCGCAATCGGTATTCAAGAAAAATCGCTATTAGCGAAAAACCCAAAAATCGCTATTTGCACCGCGCAAAATAAGGACAACTCAAAGCAGGTGGTAACCATGAAACCCATGCAAAAAAAACATTCAAAAAACCGTTGTCCTATCACCAACAGGTACTGGCCTGACCAATCACACATAAGGACCATCATCATCAGCAGCATTAGGAGTCCCACAATGCCAGGAATGTACATGGAGGTGAGGCGTCGCAGGCTAGAGCGATTAGCACGGAGGAGACGCAGGATCCAGGACAGGATATTCTGCCAGCGGGTCACCTTGCTGGGCCAAACCAGAGAGCAGATATATGCTAAATACAGGCTGAATGGGGAAATGATAATGCAGCTAATACAGGACCTTGACCCCCTGATGCAGCACCCAACAAGCCGTACCAATGCTGTGCCTACACATGTGCAGGTATTGTGTAGCCTGCACCTCCTGGCCTCCGGGAGTTTCCAGGGGATAGTAGCGGCTGCTGGGGGGATATCCCAGCGTACCATGTCACGCTGCCTCCACACTTTTGTTGACGCTATGCTCACCCAGCTACACCGTCACATCAAATTCCTCACCAGCCAACAGGAATTGGACATGACCAAGCTACAATTCTACAATGTAGCCCATTTTCCACATGTGCTCGGATGCATAGACTGTACCCACGTCGCCATCTGCCCACCAGCTGGCATGGAGTATATTTTCCGCAATAGAAAGTCCTACCACTCCCTCAACGTCCAGATGGTCTGCAATGCTAAGACATACATCACTGACATTGTCGCACAGTACCCAGGGAGTACCCATGACTCCTTCATTTTCCGGCACAGCGGCCTCCACACACGACTGGTCAGGGGAGAGTTTGGGGAAGGACACCTACTTGGTAAGTACACTTTGTTGGAAATGTCACATTGCTAAGATGTAACAGCGCAGCACAGGCAATCACCATCTGCTCCTCTCATTCAGGTGACAGTGGCTACGCCCTCCGTGAATACCTCCTGACCCCATACCTCAACCCTGCTACACCCCAGCAACGGCGCTACAATATTGCACACATACGGACAAGGAATTGCATAGAAAGGACATTTGGCATGCTCAAGAGCAGGTTCCGCATACTGCACAAGACAGGTGGGGCCATGTATTACAGTCCTGAAAAGTGCTGCCGCATTGTGGCTGTCTGCGCAATACTACATAACATTGCAACCAAGCGCCGGATACCTGTTGACATCTCTGGCAGTGAATCTGAGGGGGACAACCGGCCACCTGCACATGCACGCCATGCACATGGGGAGAACCCAGCAGAAGGGCACAGACGTCGCAACCACATCACAGTGAACAGTTTCTAGTACAACCACTTCCATCACCCCACAAATCAGCAATGCATGCAAAATGTAATGATGACACAACGCTAATGTGTGTAGCAAAATAAATGTATTTGTTCAATTCACAAAAATAAAGATAAGGTTCCAGTCCAAATAACTACAACAAACAGTATTACGCCATACTGCTGTGCATCACTACATGGCAGGCTTAACCTCAGCCTGTGCCATTGATTTTCTGCAGTTCTCAGGAGCGCCTAGTGCGCGTTGCGCCATAGCGCCTCTGAGGGGCATCCTCCTCCGGGGCTTCAGGCAATGGGGTGGGCCTGGTGCTGCGGGTGTGTGGTGGGACCTGTGAGGCTAATTGAGAGCTGACGCTGGACGCCCCCTCACTCGCATCATCACCCCCCACAACAGATGGAATAGCTGGAGGGTGAAGTGCAATGACGGCCGTGGTGAGGTGCTCCAGCACCCTAGTCATGTCCTCGCTGCACTGTATTATTTGGTGCTGCTGGGTCAGGGAGCGCCGCGCCAACAGAGAAGTAGCATTTGCTGCTACATAACTTGCCCTGCTGTAAGTGGCCAGCCGGGTCATAAGTTGGCGGTGGCGCCGGCGTGCTCCACTGCGCTGTCTCGACATGGCAGCGGTGTTGGCCTCCATGGCTGCAGCCATGCGGGCCATTCCCTCACCCACACCGGCCATGACTGCAGTCATGTTGTCCAATCGTTCTCCCACACCTGCCATGGCTGCCTTCATGCCGTCCATGTGTCCTGCAACAGTGGCCACATTGCGCCCTATCATATGCAGCTGCAGCTGTATAGCTCCTTGCTGCTGTGTCTGGCGCTGGTGAATCCGAAGCATGCGTCTCTCAACGCTGAGCCGCGCCAGTCCCTGATCATTGGCCCGCCTGCTAGCTGGAGTGGAATGCTGGCGTGACCTGCCACGCCTGCCCTGCTGGCCTGAGTGTGTGGCTGGCCGCTGTGTGGAAACTGGCGCAGCCCCGGATGTAGAGGCGACAGCTGCTGGGGGTATGACCGCAGGTGTTGCAGGTGCACCAGATGCAGGGGGTGTGACTGCTGGTGTGGCTGGTGTAGAAGATGCAGGGGGCACAGTGGTGACTGCCCTGGCTGCGGCTCTAGGAGGAGCAGCGGTAGCAGGTGGCACGATGGTGGCTGGGCTGGCAGCGGCTGTGGGTGCTGCACCAATCGCAGGGGGGACACTGCAGGTGGTTCTTGCTGCTGGTGTTGATGCAGCGGCAGGGGCTGGTGCCTGGGTTGGTGGTGGCACCTCCTCCTGGACCCCCTCATCGATTTGCAGCCTTTCGCTGTCGCTGCTGTCGCCACCTGTGGGGGTAAGTGGTGGATCATTAGTTGCATGTATCTGGCAGACGTGCAGTTGCTACATGCATGCTGGGTGACATTCCCTGAATGGCAGTGGCTTTGTGTGCTTTGGGACCTGTCTGGCTGCATTGTGGTACTACAACATTGTGGCCAGACTACATCTCCCACAATGCTTCAGGACATTCCTTGATGTGCAACTATGGCATGCCTATGGGACATTGGGGGAGCCTATTTGGTCATGGACATCCATAGGGGGCAGGGTCGCAGTCGCATGCCACTTACCTTGGGTGTCTTGGGTGGTGCGGGATGAGTCCAGTCTTGTAAATCCGACACAGGCCTCCTTCTCCAGGGTGTCCTCCACCTGGTCCTCCATGGCAGTATTGGGTGGTACAGTTGGTCCTCCTCCTCCAGTGCCCGAGGACTCCCCAAGGTGCGCCGCCACCCTCTCCTTGGCACGGCCTTGGAGGTCGTACCAGCGCTTCTTTAATTCCTCGAGGGACCTGTCCGCCACTCCCACGGAGTTCACAGTCGAGGCTATCCCCTGCCATATCCGGCGCTTCTCCTGTTCAGGGACCCTCCTAGAATCTGTGCCAAACAGTCTGTCATGGTTTGCCACCACCCCCTCTATGAGGTGTTCAAGCTCCTGCTCCGAGAATTTTAATTTTCTTTTGCGCCCAGACGAGCTGCTGGTGCCAGGTGCAGGTTCCTCAGCCATTGTACCAGGGTTGTGGTTCTGTGGTATTTTTCCTGAATAGCTGCAGCTCTCCAAAATGCTCCCTCTCTCTCAGCCTCACTGTGGAGAATGGTGGTGGGAACCGGCAGCTTCCTGGTTGTGATCTCATCACTGGGCTCGAAATGCGACTTCCCGTTTTCCCGATCTCGCGAGTTTGCGATCTCGCAAATAGCGATATCGCAAATAGCAATATCGCTATTTGCGAGCTCGCAGTCCAGGCGCGGGTAGCCGGAAATAGCGATTATTCTGCGATTATCGGTCATCGCTAACGGAATTTGCGATCGCGTGCGAATTGCTTTTTTTTATCGCAATTCTTCATGAATTCGGATTTGCGATTTCTGAATAGCGATTCGCTTTTTTTCGCTATTACAGAATCGCAAATGCCGATTTTCATGAATATGGCGGCTAGTCTTACTTCTACCGAAACATAATATTTTGGTCTTCTCCATGTTCACTACTAATTTTTTATTTAAGCAGTATTTATTAAACATGTTTAATTTTTTCTGAAGACCTATCTCTGTCTGGTCCACAATTACCAGGTCATCTGCATATAGCAGACAAGATATATGTGTACCTCCTAATTTTGGGCTAACCCCTCTGACCTCTCTCAATTTCAGGGGTAAGTCTGCTTTGAACAGGGAAAAAAGCAAAGGGGCTAACAAGCATCCCTGCATCAGGCCATTTCCAATCTAGATCCTACCAGACAATCCTCCCTCCTCATCCAGGATTACCTGGGCCCAGTTATTTGTATGTAAGGCCTGTATAAGGGCTAGCAGATCATCATGAACTTTACAACCTACCAAGGTTGACCATAGCTGCTCCCTACCCACAAGGTCAAATGCTGTGTGGAAGTCCACAAAGCAGCAAAATAATTTACCCCTCTGCTCTATTGACTTCCACGCGAACGCCCAGAGAGCAAAACAGTAGTCAACCGTTGAATGCCCTTCTTTAAATCCACCCTGTTCTGGTGGTACTATGAGATTGTATTCTGGCCAATCTTTCAACAGACCTAGGATTACTTTGGAGAATACTTTTTCCCCAATATCCAGGAGATTAATTAGGTGATAATTTTTAAGGGAATTTACATTGCCTTTTTGATGTATCGGTCTAATGATAGCCCCTTTCCAACTGCGTGGCATAATTCCTGTATTTAATATTCTCAAAAACATCTTTGAGAAGAAATCTTCCCACCAGTCTAGATTAGTTTTTATAATGACTGCAGGTAGATTACCTGGGCCGGCAGCACGTGTTCAATGTAATTCAGCTATTATGGTCTTAATATTGCATTGGGAGAACTGCACTATTACTTCTTCCCTGACTCCTGGCCAGCTGGACGATAATATTTCCCCCCTCCTTGGCCATTTGCCATAGATTTCCTCAAGGTGGGTTACCCACTTATCCTCTGGGACAGAACATTACAGGGTCCCTACCGCTTTCCCCGTACATTCCTGTATCATTTTCCAAAACCCTTTGACATTTTTTTCTTCAATTGCCTCAAGTAAGTTCATCCAGTATTTTTCTTTAAAGGATCTTTTTTCTCTAATAGTTGCCTTGTATTTTATCCTCAACTTCTTAAGTGCTAGTGATGCTGCATCATTGTAGCTACGCCTAAGGCATCTTTCATATTGCCTAATAGCGGCCTTTACATTCCGGCAGTCTTCATCCAACCATGGTTTATTACTTCAATGTAATGTAGCTTTACTTACTAAACTGTGGTTTGCCCGTTTGATTTTCATACTGAGGCATTCTACCAGTTGTCTTATTTTATCCTCATACCAGGATATATCCTCCCCATGTGGTAGATTTTCGGAATCAACTATTATCTGGAATGCACTCAGTTTCTTTATATATTCCTCACTAATCCGGGTTGTAATTCGCTTTGGATATTCAACATCTTCTTGTAACACTAACTGTTGCAGCGGGTCCCTGTTTACCTGCATTTCCATCAATACTGGGAAGTGATCACTACTCTCTACCCGGAGTATTTCGAAGTGTTGTGTTAAGGGGAAGCACCATGCCTGGGTAAAAGCATAGTCTGTAGGGCACATTTTCTGCCTAGTGTAAAGGTAAGCTTTGCAGGCCGATCCGTTTCTTTTCTACCATTAACACAGACCAAACCCATAGCCCCCAGCAGCCGCCCAAGCTCCATGTCTTGGTTTAAGATATCACTGCTGGTGAACATTGCAAACTCTATATTATAGGCTTTTAGCAAGTCGCTATGCCTGGCGTCATTTTATGGGGGATTGAGTGTATGGTTAAAGTCACCCAATATTAGTAGCACATCTCTTGGGTAAATTTCATGTAAATTCTCGAAATCCTTTTTTAAACGCTCCAGCACCGTTTATTCTAAAATGTTTTCCCATTTCTGTATGTACACATTTATAATCCATAGGCCTCCTCCACTTTCGTTGTTATTTAGAATCAGCACTCTGCTACCTAGTACCTAATTACACTTTAATTCAAGGAGATGTATATCTCTCGCTGTACTTATGGAAACCAATGTAATCTGGCCACCTGATGCCCTACCTATTTGGTTCTTCCTTGCAGGTTTTACGTGATGAGCAAAGCCTTCAGTGACAGGGTTTTCGTCGCACAGCCAGGTCTCTTGTAAGCAAACAATATCGGTCTTCCCAATGATGTTTTTAAAACCTTCCTGTAACCGTATTATTTTATAACCATTATTACAACATCGGAATGTTGGGAGCTCCATCGAAAACAATGCAGTGCTCTGGGCTTATAATGGCTGGTATATGCCTGGAGCTCCAACATTCCAATGTTTCTTTGTTCACAGCTCTGGCTGTGAACAAAGGCTTCAGGGAACCTGAGGGGATTCCAATCCCCTCACGCTCCCAAAAGGCTTTGTTTTTTTTGTTAGAATATCTGCCCTCTAGTGACAGAATGTTCTAATAGCCTTATAGCCCTTCGTAGATGTGCTATACCGCTAATAAAGTCCCTCTCCCTTGTTAAAGGCCCTCGCCTTTGGCTCAGGGCCTTTAACGCTGGAGAGGGCCTTTAATAGCCGGAATAGACCTCTACGGCGGGCTATAAGGCTATAACGTTCCAGGACAAGATGAAAAGGGTGCACGATGACCCAATTTCCTAATCAATGTTACTCAAGTTCCCCTCTTCCTCACAGTCCATATAAGCCAATTCTCTGTACCTATTTCTGACCAAGACATCTTCCTCCCCCACTCTTACTTTTTAGGGATTATAGCGATTCCCAGGGCTTCCTTGTTACCCTGTCCCGAGGTGATATTTTTTATTTGCCGTTCTCCCAACCCGCATGGTTTCTAAGGAATTGTTACCCTTGATTATTCATTGTTACCTCCTCTCTCTTTACTATTCTAATTCCTTCCTTTAGCAACTCAGCTTCAGTAGATTTCTAAAAGCTATCGGATACCACAGTGGGAACTGTACCGAAGGAAATATCTGCCATTGGGGCAGCTTTGTTTATCATGGCCAGTAAGTTGATTGATGGATGTGATGATATAGGTAAAATCAACATCTCAGGAGATTTTCACTTTCAAAGTCTGGATGGATGAGGTAGAAAAGAGGCTGGATGAGGTGGAATCCAACTGTTTCCTGATTGGGGGTGAGACATTGATTACTATTACAGCAGTTCACTGATCTTGAGCTCCGGGTATGGCATGATAACTTTGGCATCTACAGAGTGCCAGAAGCCACTTAGAAAGATGACATGCTAAGCTTCTTATTGGACATGCTCCCAAGGCTCCTTATTATGCAATTTGAAGAATACAGAGGTCTCACTGAATCATGCCACATGCTACCTAGTAAACCACATCCAACCATAGCTTGTGAGCTATATCATCAACACACTAGAGTGATACTTCTCGCCACAAAACAAAACAAAGCACCATTTCTCTATGAAAGTCACCAAATCTTCTTCTCAGCAGATTACTCAGTAGACGTGAACATTAAGTGAAACAAGTTCCTTACATTCCAGGCCAGACTGAAGTTATGGGACCTCAAGTATGGACTTTTTAACCCTGCATAATACTGACACGGGTGGCAAGACAACGGAATTTTTGGATCCTTGTGATCTGGAACTTTCCTCTGCTCACCTGATGATTCAGAAATGGACACTACCATTCCTAGAGACCCATCTATCCAACATTAGGACAATCACATCTTGTAATTTACACAAGAGCTCTTATAGGCATCAAAGAGTGACCAGTCCCTCTCAGCATGAATCTGATCATGCTAGTTTACATCAGACGATGGAGGCATTTCACAGAGAAGAGATGAATCTCTCTCACCAACAAAATATGTAAAAAAAAGACTGAAAAGTAGGAAAGAAAAGAGGTAATGAACCCCTACTATTGAGTCAGTGTATCCATCGGTGTACCACTATGAGGGGTGATGTTCTCTGCTACCTGTGTTATGTCAATGGTTGTTTTGACCCATTAATTATTATCAATTAGCTTCCCTGTTGGAAACATTCTACTATGATATCACTATTGTATCACCATGAAATGACTAACTGAATAGTATAAAAGTGTTAAAATTCTGTCTTCTATATTTAATGATCTACAGTTATTTTGGGGTGCTTTCGTTTGCACTTTCAACTGTCCTAACATGCACTGCAGCATCCTCAGTGCCTATTAATGGACTTTTTTTGAGTATTAATACAGCCCTAATTTGAAAGAGCACTTATATAAGCAGGGTACGTTGGTATGTTGGTGCTGAGTGACTCAGGAGTTTGGTTCTTGTCTACAATTAGAGATCTAATTTTCTTCCCTAGTGTAACATGAGCTGGGGGTTCTCATCACCCATCTGATTGAATATATTAGATCACACCAGTCCACATATCTCTTCATTATATAAGACTAGAATGCATTTTTCCCCATTATTGATTGTCTACACTTTTAGAAACAAGCTAGCGGCCTTTAGGACTACACGTCAAAAGGCTAATGGTGTACTGCTCAAACTGAGCCTTGTATTTGCATTTCGTATTTGTGCTACTTGCTACGGAACATAGCTTTTATTTTTAGCTTTACCTCCTTACCCACTATATTATGTAACCCAGGGACATATGTATCAAGCCTTTTTCCCATTTGCAAATGGGCGGATTCTCAGAATCGGCCCATTTGCGAATTAGAAAAAGCCTTTTGGGATGTATCATCCCAAAGAGCAATCGCAAAATAGAGAATTGCAAAATTTTTGCAAAATATTTTGCGAATGCAATTAAGGAATTGCAAATTGCAATTTCTTAATGCAATTCTGGCAGCACCAGAAATGAGCTAATTTGCCGTAAGGAATTGCAAATTACCACCAACTTCAAGCTGTTCGTAATTTGCGATTTTCTTTAAAAAAGCACTTTTTTGATTTTTTTAAAGTGACATATGTCGCACATAGATGCCCTTAGGGCATATATGTGCCCAAAATGTGCACACATGCATACTTTTGGGGTGCAACAGGGTGTCCTTTTGGCACCCTTGCACCCTTGAAATTGCATGCTCAATTTGCGATTCTCTAATTGGTAATCGCAATATGAGAGTGTCTTCCCATTCATTCCTATAGGCCTCCTTGCCCATAGGAATGAATGGGAAGGTATTCCTTAATAGTGAATCTCAATTTGCGATTCGCAAATAAGGAATATGTAGGATTCAAAACATTTTTTGCAAATCCTACATACATTGCATTTTGGGATTCTATAATTGTAATTCAGTAAAAATCGCAATTTGAGAATCGCAAAAATCTTTTTTGATACATATGGCTCCCAATATTTTCTGTGGCATTCTATGCCAAAATCATAGTCACTGATCACTATGAATGTCAAACGCATGTCACACTTAAAATACTGCATTACCTAGAGACAAATAAGGTCGACATTGCTCTCATCTAGCAGACCCAGCAGTCTGCTTCACAGAATGATTCACAGAAACGTAAAAGAATTTGGGTGACGCCTGTTGCTAGCATTAGTAGGTCAGTCAATGCCTAATGTAATGCCTCACCTTCACATGTTTCAAGAAATTTGGGGTCCACTGTAAGATTCTTAAAACATGGAAGGATGTAAAAGCCTGTTGGGTCTTTGCCAAGTGCTCATTCTAGATAGCACCACCCTCTTAGGATGAATATATGCTTCTAGCACAGGTTAACTACAAAAGGGACAAATGATGGATGGAATACCGAACAATGTAAACATTCACCCCCAGTAACAGAGATCTGCGTTCTTTTTCTCACCATGCCACCCCAGTTTGGACCCAGACATATGCAAATCAGTCTTGACCCTGTTCCTCCCTGGACCGAAATAGGCATTCTAGGAAAGGTTTTGGGGAATCACCCCTCATCAGCCAGCCTTTCTCGAATCCAGTAGCGCAGTGAGCACAGGACCTACATCTGAGCATACCTTCCCCCTTAGGTTGAAAAAGCAAAAGGAAAAAATAATGGAAGGAATGCTGAACAATGTAAACATTCACCCCCAGTCACAAAGATCTGGGTTTAATCGATTGTTTGTTTGCTCCAACACCACCCTAGTTGGACCTGGCCATATGCAAATCAGACTTGACCCTATTCCTCATGGAAACACTCCAGCCTGAACTGCCAAGACAGGTCCTCCCTGTACAGGAAAAAAGTATCCTGGGACCTGTTTTGGGGCATGAGCCCTCATCATTCAGGTTCGCTTGAATCCTGTGGCACAGTGAGCACAGGACCCATGTCTGGGTATACCGTTCCCAATTAGGGTGACAAAAGCAAAAGGAACAAATGATGGACGGAATGATTAACAATGCAAACATTTACCTACAGTCACAAAGATCTGGGTTTTTTCCATCATTCTTTTGTTCACCATACCACACCAGTTTGGACCTAACCATAGGCAAATCGGTCTTGACCATGTTCCTCATGGGAACAGTCCAGCCCAAACAGCTAATCCAGGTCCTACCTACACCGGAAACTGAAAACATACCCTTCCCACTTAGGGGACAAAAGCAAAAAGAACAAATTATGGACGGAATGGTGAACAATGCATACATTTAACCTTAGTGCCAATGGACTGAAGCTAGCCTGGCTGATGAGGGCCTATTTTAAGCGATATTTTATAGTTTTGGCATTCCAGCCAGCATACCCTGGTTTTTTTCACATCTATCCTACTTTATATTGGCTTTTATGCTGACATGCTGGCTTCTGTGCAGTGGGGTTCTTAGAATGTGTTGACACCCTTTAAACCACTTCACAGTTCCATTGCCTCTTGATCATGATTCTTTATTGTGGAGCTGTGCTACTTGATAACTTGTAAAGCACTTTACATATACCTCTCCCTCATCTTGATGTCAGTCTTTAACTAAGAAATTTGTCCACCTACAATTTCAGCATTCTGCCTGATTTTTAACTGTAATGTAATTTAATGTGTTAATAGTTCATAGCCAGGATGCATCACTTTTAATTTCTTCTACATATTCCCTGGTATGTTGTACCTATGAGCAATTATATAGGATATTATTTGATGTTTGAACCTAAGCTGAACTATGAGTTCACTCAGTGAAGCAATAAATATTGTTCTGGGTAAATATATGCATGTCTTTGTACTCTGGATATTTCCTTCATTTTATCATTTTGTTTTCTTTGCTTAGTTTGTTTCTCTAGCTGATGCTTATCTTGTCCCCTAGCACAGTCACTGTTTCTGTGAGGCTCCCTTAGATGTCAGAGGAATCAGGAGGATACTAAATTGAAGATGGAGCCACATTCCCTGCGTTGATTCCTTTCTGTATTCTTTGTACAATGAGACCCAGATGTATTTGTACTTATTTGAAATTTGCAATAAATAAATTATACAAAAAGATTGAAGACAGTAACTGTGGAATGGATTAAGCAGATTGTTTGCGTTTCAGTATTTCTCTGATGACAAGGTTTTCACTCCTCTCATCTGATACAAATGACAACATAGGGAACTTTAAACCCACATGCTGTTATCTGCATTTCTTTCCTTTTTGGGATCTACCTGATAAGTATAAAGGAAATGCAATGTGCCATCTGCTGCAGCTTAGCACAGTCTCATAGCTTAGGATCCCATTAGTTTCTATACATTGTTGTAGTGACATGTGATTATCCATCAGCATTCGTTGACACCATCCAATATATCTCAAGCGTTGAAGTCATCTGATAATTGATTATGCCAATTAAGGAACTGACTTCGAAGCACAATATTTTATGTAACAAGACTTATATTATGCGTATTTTCGTATCTGCTGATGCAGATAGTGAATATGCAATTGAGGCCTTCCTTATGATTCATCAAATGACAATGGATGAAAAGGTATTGCTCTGGCTCAGGTTCACAGATCATCTTTTTTTTACCCGGAGGGGGATACAACTATAACATCCCCAAAATTACATAAATATTAAAGTATAGAATACAAACGATGATTAAAATCTAGAGATTCAAAAAGTTAAAAGCCAGGTCATACAGCCATTATATAGAAAACTAACCCAGAGCCATCTTCAGGTGAATATAGAGCCTCCTCCTCAGCCCCAATAACACTTGGGACAGGGAGTCCCCCAGTCTCCAAAATACAGCAGAAAATACCACGCCATGGGGACGTGGCTTGAACGCCGCACAAGATGGCGGCTTAACTTCTGAGCTCTGTCACCCGAGCTCCGGAATCGGGCTGTAACTCCCGGTCGCATCACCAACTTTCGCATACAGTGCTGGCTCTCGCTCTAGGACAATGAGGGGAGCAGGAAGCGCTGTGTTCTTCTCCTCTACAACCATTTTCTGGCCTGAAATTAGCCGCAAATCGGCCCAATTTGGATGCAGCTGTCATTTTGTTTACTCCTCATTCGCGCTATCTCCAGTTTTTTCAGCGCAATATGCCTAAAAATGTTTTTTCAATGCAGTACCACCATTTCCTCCTTACTTTACGAATAGGTTTGCAGTCATGCTATCGTCCACTGTTTTTTCTCATATATTTCTCTCTTCATGGTCCTGCAAGCCGCCAATTTGTTACTGAAAGAGCAACCGAGCTTTCCCCTATCTTGACTGACTTTTGGGTTCCATAACTGAATTTCTACTGTGCATTTTGCACTTGTGCAGCTTCTGTCATTTCTGGAATTACTTGCTGTTTATTTTCTCTCTGCAGTTGAGAGTTTTGTTTTTTCATCTCAACATTTTCTCACATCTCAATGGGGAAACTGCGCAACCTTAAATTCTCTAATTCTCTTAAGCCTCCCACTTGCTCAGACTCTGACTCAACTCCCCCAGACATGGAGGATACTACGTCACAGAGGCCTGAGTTGACCACTGAGCTGGGATGGTGCAGTGAGCTAAAAAACGGTGATGGATCAAGCCCTGATCTTTGGACTGGGTAGGAGTGGTCTGCTTAATTCAGACACTCTGTCCATCACCACCCCCTTTTCTGAATCGTTTTTGTCCACCATAAGCGTGGAAGGGTATACTCAGATGTGAGTCCCTTGCTCACTGCACCATCAGGATTCAAGTAAGCCGGGCCGAAGACGACTGTAGTGCCAGAAACCGGTCCCCGGAAGCTTGTTTCCTTCCCAGTATAAGAATTGGCTTGGTAGTTTGGCCTGCCCTGTTCCCATGATGCACTGGGCCAGGGACAGACTAATTTGCATTTAGCCAGGTTCTGAGCTGGGATGGTGCAGTGAGCTAAAAAACGGTGATGGATCAAGCCCTGATCTTTGGACTGGGTAGGAGTGGTCTGCTTAATTCAGACACTCTGTCCATCACCACCCCCTTTTCTGAATCGTTTTTGTCCACCATAAGCGTGGAAGGGTATACTCAGATGTGAGTCCCTTGCTCACTGCACCATCAGGATTCAAGGAAGCCGGGCGGAAGACGGCTGTAATGCCAGAAACTGGTCCCCGGAAGCTTGTTTCCTTCCCAGTATAAGAATTGGTTTGGTAGTTTGGTCTACCCTGTTCCCATGATGCACTGGGCCAGGGACAGACTAATTTGCATGTAGCCAGGTTCTGAGCTGGGATGGTGCAGTGAGCTAAAAAACGGTGATGGATCAAGCCCTGATCTTTGGACTGGGTAGGAGTGGTCTGCTTAATTCAGACACTCTGTCCATCACCACCCCCTTTTCTGAATCGTTTTTGTCCACCATAAGCGTGGAAGGGTATACTCAGATGTGAGTCCCTTGCTCACTGCACCATCAGGATTCAAGCAAGCCGGGCCGAAGACGGCTATAATGCCAGAAACCGGTCCCCGGAAGCTTGTTTCCTTCCCAGTATAAGAATTGGCTTGGTAGTTTGGTCTGCCCTGTTCCCATGATGCACTGGGCCAGGGACAGACTAATTTGCATGTAGCCAGGTTCTGAGCTGGGATGGTGCAGTGAGCTAAAAAACGGTGATGGATCAAGCCCTGATCTTTGGACTGGGTAGGAGTGGTCTGCTTAATTCAGACACTCTGTCCATCACCACCCGCTTTTCTGAATCGTTTTTGTCCACCATAAGCGTGGAAGGGTATACTCAGATGTGAGTCCCTTGCTCACTGCACCATCAGGATTCAAGCAAGCCAGGCCGAAGACGGCTGTAATGCCAGAAACCGGTCCCCGGAAGCTTGTTTCCTTCCCAGTATAAGAATTGGCTTGGTAGTTTGGTCTGCCCTGTTCCCATGATGCACTGGGCCAGGGATAGACTAATTTGCATGTAGCCAGGTTCTGAGCTGGGATGGTCCAGTGAGCTAAAAAACGGTGATGGATCAAGCCCTGATCTTTGGACTGGGTAGGAGTGGTCTGCTTAATTCAGACACTCTGTCCATCACCACCCCCTTTTCTGAATCGTTTTTGTCCACCATAAGCGTGGAAGAGTATACTCAGATGTGAGTCCCTTGCTCACTGCACCATCAGGATTCAAGCAAGCCGAGCCGAAGACGGCTGTAATGCCAGAAACCGGTCCCCGGAAGCTTGTTTCCTTCCCAGTATAAGAATTGGCTTGGTAGTTTGGTCTGCCCTGTTCCCAGGATGCACTGGGCCAGGGACAGACTAATTTGCATTTAGCCAGGTTCTGAGCTGGGATTGTGCAGTGAGCTAAAAACGGTGATGGACCAAGCCCTGATCTTTGGACTGGGTAGGAGTGGTCTGCTTAATTCAGACAGTCTGTCCATCACCACCCCCTTTTCTGAATCGTTTTTGTCCACCATAAGCGTGTAAGGGTATACTCAGATGTGAGTCCCTTGCTCACTGCACCATCAGGATTCAAGCAAGCCGGGCCGAAGACGGCTGTAATGCCAGAAACCGGTCCCCGGAAGCTTGTTTCCTTCCCAGTATAAGAATTGGCTTGGTAGTTTGATCTGCCCTGTTCCCATGATGCACTGGGCCAGGGACAGACTAATTTGCATGTAGCCAGGTTCTGAGCTGGGATGGTGCAGTGAGCTAAAAAACTGTGATGGATCAAGCCCTGATCTTTGGACTGGGTAGGAGTGGTCTGCTTAATTCAGACACTCTGTCCATCACCACCCCCTTTTCTCAATCGTTTTTGTCCACCATAAGCGTGGAAGGGTATACTCAGATGTGAGTCCCTTGCTCACTGCACCAACAGGATTCAAGCAAGCCAGGCGGAAGACGGCTGTAATGCCAGAAACCGGTCCCCGGAAGCTTGTTTACTTCCCAGTATAAGAATTGGTTTGGTAGTTTGGTCTTCCCTGTTCCCATGATGTACTGGGCCAGGGACAGACTAATTTGAATGTAGCCAGGTTCTGAGCTGGGATGGTGCAGTGAGCTAAGAAACGGTGATGGACCAAGCCCTGATGTTTGGACTGGGTAGGAGTGGTCGGCTTAATTCAGACACTCTGTCCATCACCACCCCCTTTTCTGAATCGTTTTTGTCCACCATAAGCGTGGAAGGGTATACTCAGATGTGAGTCCCTTGCTCACTGCACCATCAGGATTTAAGCAAGCCGGGCCGAAGACGGCTATAATGCCAGAAACCGGTCCCCGGAAGCTTGTTTCCTTCCCAGTATAAAAATTGGCTTGGTAGTTTGGTCTACCCTGTTCCCATGATGCACTGGGCCAGGGACAGACTAATTTGCATGTAGACAGGTTCTGAGCTGGGATGGTGCAGTGAGCTAAAAAACGGTGATGGATCAAGCCCTGATCTTTGGACTGGGTAGGAGTGGTCTGCTTAATTCAGACACTCTGTCCATCACCACCCCCTTTTCTGAATCGTTTTTGTCCACCATAAGCGTGGAAGGGTATACTCAGATGTGAGTCCCTTGCTCACTGCACCATCAGGATTCAAGCAAGCCGGGCCGAAGACGGCTATAATGCCAGAAACCGGTCCCCGGAAGCTTGTTTCCTTCCCAGTATAAGAATTGGCTTGGTAGTTTGGTCTGCCCTGTTCCCATGATGCACTGGGCCAGGGACAGACTAATTTGCTTGTAGCCAGGTTCTGAGCTGGGATGGTGCAGTGAGCTAAAAAACGGTGATGGATCAAGCCCTGATCTTTGGACTGGGTAGGAGTGGTCTGCTTAATTCAGACACTCTGTCCATCACCACCCGCTTTTCTGAATCGTTTTTGTCCACCATAAGCGTGGAAGGGTATACTCAGATGTGAGTCCCTTGCTCACTGCACCATCAGGATTCAAGCAAGCCAGGCTGAAGACGGCTGTAATGCCAGAAACCGGTCCCCGGAAGCTTGTTTCCTTCCCAGTATAAGAATTGGCTTGGTAGTTTGGTCTGCCCTGTTCCCATGATGCACTGGGCCAGGGATAGACTAATTTGCATGTAGCCAGGTTCTGAGCTGGGATGGTGCAGTGAGATAAAAAACGGTGATGGATCAAGCCCTGATCTTTGGACTGGGTAGGAGTGGTCTGCTTAATTCAGACACTCTGTCCATCACCACCCCCTTTTCTGAATCGTTTTTGTCGACCATAAGCGTGGAAGAGTATACTCAGATGTGAGTCCCTTGCTCACTGCACCATCAGGATTCAAGCAAGCCGAGCCGAAGACGGCTGTAATGCCAGAAACCGGTCCCCGGAAGCTTGTTTCCTTCCCAGTATCAGAATTGGCTTGGTAGTTTGGTCTGCCCTGTTCCCAGGATGCACTGGGCCAGGGACAGACTAATTTGCATTTAGCCAGGTTCTGAGCTGGGATTGTGCAGTGAGCTAAAAACGGTGATGGACCAAGCCCTGATCTTTGGACTGGGTAGGAGTGGTCTGCTTAATTCAGACAGTCTGTCCATCACCACCCCTTTTCTGAATCGTTTTTGTCCACCATAAGCGTGTAAGGGTATACTCAGATGTGAGTCCCTTGCTCACTGCACCATCAGGATTCAAGCAAGCCGGGCCGAAGACGGCTGTAATGCCAGAAACCGGTCCCCGGAAGCTTGTTTCCTTCCCAGTATAAGAATTGGCTTGGTAGTTTGGTCTGCCCTGTTCCCATGATGCACTGGGCCAGGGACAGACTAATTTGCATGTAGCCAGGTTCTGAGCTGGGATGGTGCAGTGAGCTAAAAGACTGTGATGGATCAAGCCCTGATCTTTGGACTGGGTAGGAGTGGTCTGCTTAATTCAGACACTCTGTCCATCACCACCCCCTTTTCTCAATCGTTTTTGTCCACCATAAGCGTGGAAGGGTATACTCAGATGTGAGTCCCTTGCTCACTGCACCAACAGGATTCAAGCAAGCCAGGCGGAAGACGGCTGTAATGCCAGAAACCGGTCCCCGGAAGCTTGTTTCCTTCCCAGTATAAGAATTGGTTTGGTAGTTTGGTCTTCCCTGTTCCCATGATGTACTGGGCCAGGGACAGACTAATTTGAAGGTAGCCAGGTTCTGAGCTGGGATGGTGCAGTGAGCTAAAAAACAGTGATGGACCAAGCCCTGATGTTTGGACTGGGTAGGAGTGGTCGGCTTAATTCAGACACTCTGTCCATCACCACCCCCTTTTCTGAATCGTTTTTGTCCACCATAAGCGTGGAAGGGTATACTCAGATGTGAGTCCCTTGCTCACTGCACCATCAGGATTTAAGCAAGCCGGGCCGAAGACGGCTATAATGCCAGAAACCGGTCCCCGGAAGCTTGTTTCCTTCCCAGTATAAAAATTGGCTTGGTAGTTTGGTCTACCCTGTTCCCATGATGCACTGGGCCAGGGACAGACTAATTTGCATGTAGACAGGTTCTGAGCTGGGATGGTGCAGTGAGCTAAAAAACGGTGATGGATCAAGCCCTGATCTTTGGACTGGGTAGGAGTGGTCTGCTTAATTCAGACACTCTGTCCATCACCACCCGCTTTTCTGAATTGTTTTTGTCCACCATAAGCGTGGAAGGGTGTACTCAGATGTGAGTCCCTTGCTCACTGCACCATCAGGATTCAAGCAAGCCGGGCCGAAGACGGCTGTAATGCCAGAAACCGGTCCCAGGAAGCTTGTTTCCTTCCCAGTACAAGAATTGGCTTGGTAGTTTGGTCTGCCCTGTTCCCATGATGCACTGGGCCAGGGACAGACTAATTTGCATGTAGCCAGGTTCTGAGCTGGGATGGTGCAGTGAGCTAAAAAACGGTGATGGATCAAGCCCTGATCTTTGGACTGGGTAGGAGTGGTCTGCTTAATTCAGACACTCTGTCCATCACCACCCCCTTTTCTGAATCGTTTTTGTCCACAATAAGCGTGGAAGGGTATACTAAGATGTGAGTCCCTTGCTCACTGCACCATCAGGATTCAAGCAAGCAGGGCAGTAGACGGCTGTAGTGCCAGAAACTGGTCCCCGGAAGCTTGTTTCCTTCCCAGTTTAAGAATTGACTTGGTAGTTTGGTCTGCCCTGTTCCCATGATGCACTGGGCCATGGACAGACTAATTTGCATGTAGCCAGGTTCTGAGCTGGGATGGTGCAGTGAGCTAATAAACGGTGATGGATCAAGCCCTGATCTTTGGACTGGGTAGGAGTGGTCTGCTTAATTCAGACACTCTGTCCATCACCACCCCCTTTTCTGAATCGTTTTTGTCCACCGTAAGCGTGGAAGGGTATACTCAGATGTGAGTCCCTTGCTCACTGCACCATCAGGATTCAAGCAAGCCGGGCTGAAGACGGCTGTAATGCCAGAAACCGGTCCCCGGAAGCTTGTTTCCTTCCCAGTATAAAAATTGGCTTGGCGGTTTGGTCTGCCTTGTTCCCATGATGCACTGGGCCACGGACAGACTAATTTGCATGTAGCCAGGTTTGAGCTGGGATGGTGCAGTGAGCTAAAAAACGGTGATGGACCAAGCCCTGATCTTTAGACAGGGTAGGAGTGGTCTGCTTAATTCAGACAGTCTGTCCATCACCACCCCCTTTTCTGAATCGTTTTTGTCCACCATAAGCGTGGAAGGGTATACTAAGATGTGAGTCCCTTGCTCACTGTACCATCAGGATTCAAGCAAGCCGGGCCGAAGACGGCTGTAATGCCAGAAACCGGTTCCCGGAAGCTTGTTTCCTTCCCAGTATAAGAATTTGCTTGGTAGTTTGGTCTGCCCTGTTCCCATGATGCACTGGGCCAGGGACAGACTAATTTGCATGTAGCCAGGTTCTGAGCTGGGATGGTGCAGTGATTTAAAAAACGGTGATGGATCAAGCCCTGATCTTTGGACTGGGTAGGAGTGGTCTGCTTAATTTAGACACTCTGTCCATCACCACCCCCTTTTCTGAATCGTTTTTGTCCACCATAAGCGTGGAAGGGTATACTCAGATGTGAGTCCCTTGCTCACTGCACCATCAGGATTCAAGCAAGCCGGGCCGAACACGGCTGTAATGCCAGAAACCGGTCCCCGGAAACTTGTTTCCTTCCCAGTATAAGAATTGGCTTGGTAGTTTGGTCTGCCCTGTTCCCATGCTGTACTGGGCCAGGGACAGACTAATTTGCATGTAGCCAGGTTCTGAGCTGGGATGGTGCAGTGAGCTAAAAAATGGTGATGGATCAAGCCCTGATCTTTGGACTGGGTAGGAGTGGTCTGCTTAATTCAGACACTCTGTCCATCACCACCCTCTTTTCTGAATCGTTTTTGTCCACCATAAGCGTGGAAGGGTATACTCAGATGTGAGTCCCTTGCTCACTGCACCATCAGGATTCAAGCAAGCCGGGCCGAAGGCGGCTGTAATGCCAGAAACCGGTCCCCGGAAGCTTGTTTCCTTCCCAGTATAAGAATTGGCTTGGTAGTTTGGTCTGCCCTGTTCCCATGATGCACTGGGCAAGGGACAGACTAATTTGCATGTAGCCAGGTTCTGAGCTGGGATGGTGCAGTGAGCTAAAAAACGGTGATGGATCAAGCCCTGATCTTTGGACTGGGTAGGAGTGGTCTGCTTAATTCAGACACTCTCTCCATCACCACCCCCTTTTCTGAATTGAGTTGACACCTGGGGCAATTCCAAAAATGCAGCCTTCAAGTAAATTTCGACAATCTGAGTCAACAAAACGGCTAAAGAAAGATCCTCCTTCCCCTGGTGCTTCATTTAATTCTGCTTCCATGGACCTTATACTTGAAAAAATTCGGGCTCTGAAACCATTTATGACTGAATCTACTAAAACCTTGCAATTTTGACATGATGAATGGTCTTCTTTAGAGTCTCGTCTTCTCCACGTGGATAAATCACCAGAATCTCTTCAGTCATCATGCTCCCGGATTTCGACACTGGAAATGGACATATCACTTCTGAAGAGGCAGGCGGAGGATTTGGAAAATCGAATCCGCATTAATAATCTTCAAATTTATGGATTTCCTGAACACACTGAAGAGTCAAATCACATCGAATTTTTCCAAACTTTTCTGCCAAAAATTCTGGACCTACCTACTTATTCTGTTTTCAATATTCAACGAGGACATCAATTGGGCCCAAAAAGTGTCATCATGCTGTTCCTTCAATATACCAACCTTCTCCAAGTATTGTCTGCTGCCAAATCTAAAAAGCAGTTTGTATGGGAGGGTCACCGCTTATTTCTATCCCAGGATGTGGCTAAGGCAATAGCAGACCACCGGAAGAAATGTCTAGATATGCGCCCCGCAGCTGCGTGCTCTCAATGCCAGATTTGGTTTGCTTCACCCCTGCCTCTTCAAGGTTACCTACAAAAACAAGACCACAACCATTGAAGACCCACTAGCCTTGCAAGAATTTCTTCGCCAGCAATGAGCAGATGTCATGGACATTTCAAGAGTTGTTTAATAGCTAATCTTAATGTTTTGCTTATTCATTTGTCTCTTGACCAATTCCTTCCCTACATGTTCTCCTATATACATTCCTCTTTACATCCTTGTACTGTCATGTAACAAACATGTTGTGTTTTTCCTAATTAATTCTTTCCTCTCATTTTCTCTACAGGTGTGCTCTCTTCCTTTTTACCCTGATGTTTCCCATAAGTCATATGAATCGCTGTCTTTCTTCAGATGCTCGGTGATGCTTGTTCTCGTTGTTGATGTTGTCGTCTTCTGGCATCGTCACCCCGTTCTTCCTTTTGTATCTGTAGGTATGTTTTTTGATCTTTCCTGTTTGCTGGCTTCCTTTTTTCTTACTTTTCCTTTTGCTTTCTCTCCTCGTCTTTTCTTACTTCTTTTCTTGGCTTTGCTCAGCTTTACATTTCCCTTTTCTCTACATCTATGCTTTTTCCTTTTTTTCGTCTGTTTCGTACTTTTTCTTTCTTAACTTAGTAAGCGTAATGTTTACTCATATTACTTCTCTGTTTCTAATTCCGGGTTGTCACTTGGATCGTTAAAGGTTTAAATAGCCCTATTAAAAGGCAACAGGTTTCATCCCATTTAGCTAGACTTAAAGCAGATGTGGTCCTTCTCCAAGAATGCCACCTCTCAGAGATTGAGGCCTTGAAAGTTAAACGTTGTTAGGTGGGTCACGTTCTCCATTCCCCTGCTATAGGCAAGAAAAATGCAGTTGTGATATTATGTCATAAAAAGTTGAATGTTTCTATTGTTTCTTAAGAATGCGATGTTGTTGGCCAATGGGTGCTTGTTAAACTAAATATAGATAAGATTCCTGTAGTTATTTTTAATGTTTACGCTCCTACTGGTATTGATAAAACTTTCTGGCCTGCTATCTCGGAAAAATTGGTTACAATTAATGATGATTATATTATCTTTGGTGGTGACTGCAACCACATTTTAGACCCTATATTGGACAGAAATTCCAAAGTAAAATTTTCTACTTTCCAAATGCACTCTCAGTTTACTGACTCATTTCAAAATAATGCACTAGTTGACATTTGGAGACTTTGTAACCCCAACCTTAGAAAATACAGTTTTTAATGCCCTGCCTACCACTCACAATCCCGTATTGATTATACTTTTCTCAGCAAATCCCTAGCTCAGCATGCCCTTCATTCTGAAATTGGATCTATTTTAATTTCGGATGAGCACCATGGCCTCCCTGCCCCTCGCTGATAGCCAGCGCGTCTCACTCTCTCTCTCCTAACCTCGCAAGCATCCCCCGCACGCTGACAACCCCCGCTCTCTCATGCCTTGGGTCATAAATCCCTCTTCAGCGCAGCTTCACCACAGAATCCCATCCTGTTCCCAGCGCGACACTTCCCTTCATTCCTTTCATGGTCCCAAATCCTTTGATACAAACCCCTTTTCCTGTGTCCCTGTTTGTCTTCCTTGTTCCCAGGCCGCCACCTGGCCCTGCGGATACTGTTTATTACCCCGTACAGTAGGAAGCTTCCCCTCCCCATCAAAAGACCCTCGAGCCGATCAAAGCCCCCACCCTATGAGATCCGATCAACTCCACGCATTCCGTGAATCGGCGGAATGCCCTGCTGCGCGACAATCATCACCTGTTGTGACCGGGGTGGGGAATTCAACTGTAAATGTATGTGGGAACGGGCCTGAAGGGGAGATTCCGAGGATGTTCTTTCAAATATCAAAGTGTTGCGAGAATGTGTTACGTGTAATAAAGGTCATAAACCCTAGTATAAGAGGCCAGGCCTCAGAGATGTGGTTAGAGCACCTCGTGACGATACTTGCTGTCTGAATTGATGTGTTCTCCTCCGGAGAGAATAAAATCCTCGTTTCCTGCCTTCCAGTCTCCAGCGCCTGCTTCTTCATTGATTAATATTGGTGGGTCATAGAGGCGACACCGCCGGGCAACATAAAGGGGTCTTTGGTTACTGGTTGTCTTTGAACCCTTTTTAACAATTGGCGTCCCAAGCGTGGGGCCCATCAGTGACTCATGGATCCAGTGGGAGAGGTCCTGACGACAGAGTGAACGACTGCAACGATCGGAAGGTACCCTGTCCGATAGACCCTCGTCTGACAGCCGATCATCCGAACTTCACTGGTTCCGAACAGACCTCTCTCGAGTGATCTGCGGTCCTGACTGGGAACCATCAGGAGTGCCGCAAGGAGTACGAAGAGAAGAGGACGATCGGGCGCTGGATTCGGAAGACAAGAAACTGTCCATGCGGTCCGGGTAAGGTCGTGTAAACACGACGAATTGCGAAAGTGATTGATAATTGATGAGAAAATACTAGTATTACTTTTTGTTAATTTATTTGGAGATTCACTGTCTGCAAACGGAGAAACAACAGGCTCTCCCTTTATAAACAGTGAAGGATAGGTACGCATCCATCGGACCTATCTTTCTCCCCCACTGAACAATTGCCCCTCCCCCATTGATTAACTGTTATAGATTGTTTTCTGGAGATTCTCTGTCTGCAAACAGGGAAGAATAGGTCCCCTCTTTGCAGATAGTGAAAGGGTAGGTGACGCGGACCTTTGCGAGCCTACTTATTCTCCCCATTGACCATATTGATTTTTTATTTTTGACCTAACATTGATTGCTCAAGATTGGTTCATGAGGTATTCACTGCCTGCAAACAACGTAGAATAGAAATATTCTGTCTAGTCTTTGCACGCAGTGATAAGATAGGTAGTGCTGACTATTATCCCCATTGCGATCCGTCATGCCTGTCTTCTCCCCACTGGTTAGTAGCCTGTTTAGCCCGGACCGCTTATTAGAGATGAACCATCCGGCTCCGCTGGAAGGCACCCCTAATAAGGACATGTTCATGAAGCATGGATTAATCGCTATAGCCTATAGCCAGCTGTGGCATAAATATACGAAAAAGGATCGAGAAAGTCAGTGGCCACTGATAGGATCCTTCGAAGACGATAAAATAAACGCACTAGAAACAGCCCTTGGTAAAAACAAGACGACGCCCACTATGCTTGACAGCTTCGGCATGTGGCGAAAAGAAGCCGAACAACGTAAAAAGAGAACTGAGAGTAGGTTGGGAAAAGAGCTGCGGAAAGCAGCCCACCTAGCGGCCCAGAAACTAGAGAAAGAGATAAAAGAAAGAGAGGATACCAAACAGAAACTAGAAATAGAAACGTCAAGCCAGTGTCTGGTTAGAACACCCTCCACGCTCTACCCTGAATTACACTCGAAACAGCGAACCAACGATGATCTGCTGCTAGGTCCTCCGATCATCCACATGCCCCCTCCATATGCCCCTTCCCAACCCTTAGCACAGCACCCACTACCCCCAGGTACAAGCGAGAGTAGCACCACGGCTTCAGCCCCCATGGCCTCTGTGCCGGCTGAACTCCTTGTATTAGATGCTACGCAAACGACAACGTTGGGCGACCCAGAGGCCCGAAGGGTTGGTCCTGCAAGAACATACAGACTAAGCAAAAATGAGCGAGCAGGGGTCGACAAGATAGCAAAGATACTGGTAGAGAAGAGGGAAGATGAAGAGTCCGTCACGGATGTGTTTAATTCTTATACAGGGAGTCACAGACGACACTTTACTGTACAACTGTGTTACCACGTCTTAAACGCATACGAGGACCGATACCAAGAAAAAGGTCCCCAGAGCCTAACGACTCTGTACCGGAAGGTCGATATCGGGGATGAGAGTGAGAGTGATGTGACGGACCTCCTTACGCGTACGCTTGAGGTTTTCCGCCACCTCACTGAACAAAAGCCGAAAATCGAATCCACAACATCCGTAGCAACCGAACCACAAACTGAACGATCTAACACCATGATGCCGATACGAGAGGCTGCCCCTTACTGGGTTCCCCCACGAGGTGAAGGGACTCACGATGACGCAAACAACAAAGATGCAAAGGGAAGGGTAGTGTACAATTGGGTCTACCAACCGTGGGACCGGCAAGAGATTCTGACCTTCCGGAAATCTCTGCCTGACCTACGTAAAAACCCCACTGCCTTCTATACTGAGTTGGGTACAGCCCTAGGATCGACGATTATGACTCTGGCTGACATCGACTTGTTTTTCGGGTTATGTCTACCAGCTGATGTGTGGAAGCAAATCCGGAAAGTCGACCACTCTGAGCTGTTTGGACATAACTGGTCACAACTCGATGGCATAGACAGACAACGAGAACCCGGACAAAAGCCTTTGAAAGCCATTTTAGACCTCCCGGATAAAATCGTACAGAAATTAAAAACCCTGATCCCAGAAAAGAAAGTGGACTGGTCGATAGTAACGGCCTGTCGCCAGAAACCTCAGGAGGATGTATCGGAATACTTCTCCCGGTTTGAAACGGTGTTCTCCGATTACAGCGGCCAGGACCTGACCACTGCAACCGGACACCATCTGTTTGTCCAGAATTACGTTAAGGGTTTATCACCGGAGGTCTCGCAGAAACTGCAGGCCAGCGAAAGTAGTTGGGCAGCCTCCAAACCTACGGCTATCCTCCAGATGGCCCAATATTATGAGCATCAGAAAAACGAAAACGATAGAACAACAGAGAGAAAGAAGAAACACTCAAAGGAGAGGGTGATGATGGCTCAACTGCAAGGGGTGACTATGGGACGAGACCAATACCGGGGAAACCATCAGATGAACGTCCCTAAAACTGCACCTCCCAAGGACCGTACTTCGACTCCCCACATTGGACGTACAGACATTAGAGAGGACCAGTGTGCTTTCTGTAAAGGAACGGGCCACTGGAAATCTCAGTGCCCAGTTCTTTTGGAACTCATCAGAAATAGAGATCCTAGGGATACAGCAAGTGGACCAAGAAATAGGGGACCACAGCGAGGGCCCCCAAACGACGCAACTAATGATAGATCAGGTAGGCCAAACACATTTGACCGACCCCGACAGAACCAATGCCAGCAATCTGACTACGATGATGTTCATGACTTTGCATAGGACTGCCTAGGGCAAGGGAGGGATCCAGTCGAGCTCCATGTTGACCAGCAAGGCCCTTATGTCACTGCTAAGGTCTTGGGTACAAAGTCACCATTCCTGGTAGACACTGGCGCAACACGTAGTGCATTATCTAAACGACTGATTCCAAGGGCACCCTTGTCTGGCTCACTAATAACATCGACAGGTTTCGATGGAACGCCCTCCACTAACCCTTTGTCCGCCCCGATCCTCTTTGACTTAGAAAACAACACCACTGACACCACGTTTTTGCTTTCCTCCAATAGCCCTGACGCAATTATGGGACTCGACTTATTGAAACACTTCCGAGCAACGATTAGATGTTCCCAAGATGGAGTCCGAGTTTTCCTTTACGACAATCCCGTTCTGCTTAGACATTGCCCCCCCAGACACATGTTTTCCATTACCGACGCTGACACTTCCCTGCTTGACACTCTGCCTCCGTATCTTTTGGCCAAAACGGATTCGGATGTAGGGCGCATGATGATCGACCCAGTGCACATTACTGTTCGACCAGATGCAACACTCCCAAAACTTCCACAATATCGGATATCGCCCGAGGGCGAGAAGGCATTGGTAGAAATCATCCAATCACTGATAGACGCAGGAGTGGTAGAGGAAGTGGTTAGCAACGTTTGCAACAGCCTAATCTTGCCCATCATTAAGAAACAGGGAGAAGGAGATGAGAAAGCATACCGCTTCATCATTGACCTTCGAGAGATCAACAAAGTGGTGGTACCCCAGTACCCTGTGGTCTCGGACATTACCACCATCCTGACTTTGATTCCCTCCACTGCCACCACCTTCACTGTCATTGACCTCAAAAACGCATTCTTTTCCATCCCCATCCACCCAGACAGCCGATATCTCTTCGGTTTCACCCTAAAGGCCCGCTCATATAGGTTCTGCCGAGCACCCCAGGGCTACACAGAAAGCCCTAGCATCTACAGCCAGGCCCTCAAGAGACAACTGGATCAAGTCCAGTTACCCGATGGAGTGGTGTTAGTGCAATATGTCGATGACATCCTCTTGGCAGCCGACACCACTCCACTAGCTGTCACAGCCACCATTCAACTCCTGCACTTCCTTGCAGAAAATGGCCACAAGGTCTCTAAGAAGAAGTTGCAATTCTGCCAACCCCAGGTCACTTACCTAGGCCACCTTTTGTCCAAAGACGGAAGGAAACTGACTCCTGACCGGATCCAAACCATTCTCGACACCCCCATCCCTAGGACCCAGAAACAGGTCCGCTCCCTACTAGGCCTCACCTCCTTCTGCCGACAGTGGTTACCCAACTTTAGCCTCGTAGTAAAACCACTGCTTTCACTGCTAGCTAAGGATATCCCTTTCCCACTCTCTTGGACCCCTGAGTGTCAGGCTTCCTTCATGCAACTACGAGATGCCCTTTGCTCGGCCCCTGTGTTGGGTACCCCCGATTACACAAAGCCCTTCTCCCTTTACACTCACGAAAGGGAGGGGTGCGCTTTATCTGTCCTGACCCAGTCCATCGGCTCAAAGCAACGACCATGCGCTTACTTCTCAGCCACCCTTGATCCTGTAGCCAGAGCCCTGCCTGCTTGCCTTCGAGCTGTAGCTGCTGCTGCGATCTCTATCCGACAGAGTGAGGGGATCGTGCTCTCGAATTCCCTCACAGTACTGGTACCCCATGCAGTTGACACCCTCCTAAACCAAACCAAAACGCAACACCTGACGAGTGCACGACTGACTGGATACGAACTGACTCTGCTCGCACCCCACATCACTCTGAAGAGATGCACCACACTGAACCCAGCAACCCTGCTGCCCTTACCAGAAAACGATCCCAATGCGCACCCTGTACACGACTGCGTGACCCTCACAGACGAACAGACCAGAAGTAGGGTTGACCTCAGAGACACGGCCTTTCCCGACCCCGACGGAGAGCTGTGGGTGGACGGTTCTTGCATCAAACTCCCCGACGGCACCACTTCAGCTGCCTATGCAGTCACCACGGCTCGAACTGTAGTCGAGACAGCCCGCATAACGCAACGATCTGCCCAGGCAGCGGAACTGATTGCCCTGACACGAGCCTGTATTCTAGCAGCAGGAACCACAGCAAACATTTACACCGACAGCCAGTATGCCTTCGGGGTGGTTCACCATTTTGGGCTCCTTTGGAGGGAGAGGGGATTCTTGACCTCACACGGCACCCCCATTTTGCACGGGGATCTAGTCTCCGCCTTGATCGAAGCCGTCCTTCTCCCCAAAAAGCTTGCAGTCATCAAATGCCAGGCACACAAGAAGGTGACAGACATTATTGGACAGGGAAATGCACTAGCCGACATCACTGCCCGAACGACAGCTGAAAATAGGACGACAACACGCATGTACGTGACCAGGTCACAAGCAGAAAAATGGTCTGACGCTAGGGACACTATTAGAGACATTCAAATGGCTAGCACACAACACGAACTGACTGAATGGACACGGGTGGGATTGAAAGATGACGAAGGCTGCTGGCGGACAAAAGACACAAACAAATGGTTGCTACCTGACTCGTATCTGATTCCCATACTGACTATGGCACACTCCCCTGCCCACATAGGATCAGCCCCCATGATTGAACTTGTCTCCAGAGTTTGGCACAATGATAAGATCACAGAGTCCGCCAAGCGTCTGGTCCAACAATGCTTGATATGCCTGCAACACAACCCCGGGAAAGGAACTGTAGTACCCCGGGGAGGGTTTGGGGTCCCAAATCACCCGTTTGAAGTCCTGCAGATGGACTACATCCAACTAGACAGCTGTCAAGGCCTGAAATATGTACTTGTTGTGGTATGCGCATTTAGCAAATGGGTGGAAGCATACCCAACCCGTGACAACACTGCTATGGCCACAGCAAAAGTACTGTTAAAGGAGTTTTTCCCCCGTTACGGCCTTTGTCGAATTTTGTGGAGCGACAATGGCCCCCACTTCGTAGCCGAAGTTATCCAACTCATTTTGAAGGGGTTGGGTGTAAAACAAAAGTTCCACGCAGTCTTCCACCCCCAATCTGCTGGACTAGTTGAACGACATAACGCCACACTGAAACTAAAATTGGCCAAAATAGTGGCTACCACAGGACTGAAATGGCCAGACGCACTCCCCCTGGCATTGCTCTCAATGCGTTCCACCCCTACCAAACACCACTTGACACCATACGAAGTTGTATTCGGCCGGCCTATGAATGTCTGGTCTGCACCGAAACCAACTTCCATTCATGACGTCCCGGACGTCCTAATGTCTGATTACTTATGCCAGTTGACTAAAACACTGTCTGTTATCCATCAACAGGTGCTGCATGCCATCCCTGACACTTCCAGGGGTCCCGGACACACCATCCAGCCTGGGGATTTCGTCCTGATCCGGAACTTCCAGCGTGCCAAGAGTCTGGAACCCCGGTGGACGGGCCCCTGGCAAGTCCTCATCACCACCCGAACAGCACTTCGAGTGGAGGGAAAACGCAACTGGCTGCATGCACACCACTGTAAGAAGGTCTCCTCGACCCTGACCTCGACCGAAAACGTCGACAACCAAGAAGAGCTCCTGAACAAGGACCGACCGTCACTAACCTGCTATCCTGATACCGAAACACTTGAACTTTCAAAATTCTCTGATCCCACTGTGCCATCGAGAGAAGGGTATTTCCTGCGTCGAAAGGAGGGAGCTTCGGCTAAGTAGACCACGGACTGAGTTAAATCTCAGAACGGTGACCTAAACACTACCAAGGGTTACCCGGAGAGAAGCAAAACAAAGTCTGTGGTTCTGCCCGCTACCGAGCACCTTGAAGATGATGGAAGCGCCAGATAAGAAGATGATGGAAGCGCCAAATAAGAAGATGATGGAGGCAACAGGAAATACCCACCACAGAAACCCAAAAGCAGACAGACTCCACAGCTCAAAGACAATTGCACTCTTCATCACCATCCTTCTCTGCTTTCTCCTCATGACCACACTCTGGATTGTGGAAGAAAATGCACCTGCTCACGAAACATTCCTGACCACTGCTCAGCCTACCACCATGAAGGAACATTATCTGATTTCGCTCTCTCCCCAACTCAGAGAGAGGCGAAAGGAATTTTGGAATAACTCTTTCGTACAACTACTTCACCAGCACAACCTTGCCACCAATGCCACCAACTGTTGGATCTGTGGGTTGCTACCCCACGCCACTGGACACTCGATACCATTCATCCCTTCACCTTTCTCAGTTCACGGCTCCAGTCTTGCTTGGCTGATGCTTCTGCAAGAAAGCTTTAAGGACAATGCCACCTCCAGCAAAACCGTAACGCATTTCTACCACGGGGTCTGGCGGAACAGAACAAAGACACACTTCTGCCCGCAGACCACCAACAACACAATCCACTTGGACATCCCTGCTAAAGAGCAAATTGAAATGCAAGTGTTCAATAATCCAACCAGAACCACCTTCTCCTACCTGCGAAAACGAACGGCTGCCACTCTGACTGTGGCCCTGTCAGTCATCAACGTCACCGGCCACATGTGCATGGAAGGGCTTGGGACTCAGCTGGTAGGCCACAGTGCTTGCCGGTTTTCCAGAACTCTGGACTCCACCGACCCACCTTCCTTTGTGGCATCTCCAAACACGTATTTCGTCTGCGGCACGAAGGCTTACACCTGGCTCCCCAAAGGCTGGGGGGGCACTTGTTTCATTTCCTTCATCCTTCCTCCGACTTATGTGGCACCAGCAAATCATCACAGACAAAAACGAGCCAAGGACATTGAACAAACCGACTCAACAGGAGCGCAGTTCCTCGATGCTATGAAGGGACTTGTCCCCCTCTGGGGCCCGATGGCAAACAGCCGTGCCATCCGACATCTGACTCAAGCAGTTGAGACAACAATGAACATCACGGCTGGTATCCTTGCTAACAACACCGCTGAACTTCAAGCAGTCCGCTTGGTGGCCCTCCAGAACCGCCTTGTCCTAGATGTGGTTCTTGCGGATCGTGGTGGAGCATGCCGCATTATTGGGTCCAGCTGCTGTACGTACATACCAGACAACTCACCCTCAGTGTACAAAGCCATCGAACATCTTCATAGACTCTCTTCAGAAGTCCACCAAGAACAAGAAGAATGGTCGCTTGGTGGTTGGTTCTGGAGCACCGTTAAGAACTGGGGCTGGAGACTATTCACCATTATCCTGATTCCTGTAGTTGTAATATGTGGTTTATGCTTAGGAATCCAATGTCTGCCACCTCTGTGTACATTATGCGTAAATTGTATTTGCCCTAAGACTGTGGACTTTGGAAACGAACATATGAGAGCAATATATGATGCCGAGGTTAGGAATTTGATGAAGATTGACATTGAGTAAGCAAGTTGGCTAAGATATGTTGAAAAGGGAGGACTGTTAAAGATTAGACTGCAAACGTCAACATTATCGGCGCCATCTTGCCCCTTTCGAGCCCATTCGTGCGCGTAAGCGGCAGCCATTTTGAGCACCATGGCCTCCCTGCCCCTCGCTGATAGCCAGCGCGTCTCACTCTCTCTCTCCTAACCTCGCAAGCATCCCCCGCACGCTGACAACCCCTGCTCTCTCATGCCTTGGGTCATAAATCCCTCTTCAGCGCAGCTTCACCACAGAATCCCATCCTGTTCCCAGCGCGACACTTCCCTTCATTCCTTTCATGGTCCCAAATCCTTTGATACAAACCCCTTTTCCTGTGTCCCCGTTTGTCTTCCTTGTTCCCAGGCCGCCACCTGGCCCTGCGGATACTGTTTATTACCCCGTACAGTAGGAAGCTTCCCCTCCCCATCAAAAGACCCTCGAGCCGATCAAAGCCCCCACCCTATGAGATCCGATCAACTCCACGCATTCCGTGAATCGGCGGAATGCCCTGCTGCGCGACAATCATCACCTGTTGTGACCGGGGTGGGGAATTCAACTGTAAATGTATGTGGGAACGGGCCTGAAGGGGAGATTCCGAGGATGTTCTTTCAAATATCAAAGTGTTGCGAGAATGTGTTACGTGTAATAAAGGTCATAAACCCTAGTATAAGAGGCCAGGCCTCAGAGATGTGGTTAGAGCACCTCGTGACGATACTTGCTGTCTGAATTGATGTGTTCTCCTCCGGAGAGAATAAAATCCTCGTTTCCTGCCTTCCAGTCTCCAGCGCCTGCTTCTTCATTGATTAATATTGGTGGGTCATAGAGGCGACACCGCCGGGCAACATAAAGGGGTCTTTGGTTACTGGTTGTCTTTGAACCCTTTTTAACACCTTTTGCTTTCTCTCCTCGTCTTTTCTTACTTCTTTTCTTGGCTTTGCTCAGCTTTACATTTCCCTTTTCTCTACATCTATGCTTTTTCCTTTTTTTCGTCTGTTTCGTACTTTTTCTTTCTTAACTTAGTAAGCGTAATGTTTACTCATATTACTTCTCTGTTTCTAATTCCGGGTTGTCACTTGGATCGTTAAAGGTTTAAATAGCCCTATTAAAAGGCAACAGGTTTCATCCCATTTAGCTAGACTTAAAGCAGATGTGGTCCTTCTCCAAGAATGCCACCTCTCAGAGATTGAGGCCTTGAAAGTTAAACGTTGTTAGGTGGGTCACGTTCTCCATTCCCCTGCTATAGGCAAGAAAAATGCAGTTGTGATATTATGTCATAAAAAGTTGAATGTTTCTATTGTTTCTTAAGAATGCGATGTTGTTGGCCAATGGGTGCTTGTTAAACTAAATATAGATAAGATTCCTGTAGTTATTTTTAATGTTTACGCTCCTACTGGTATTGATAAAACTTTCTGGCCTGCTATCTCGGAAAAATTGGTTACAATTAATGATGATTATATTATCTTTGGTGGTGACTGCAACCACATTTTAGACCCTATATTGGACAGAAATTCCAAAGTAAAATTTTCTACTTTCCAAATGCACTCTCAGTTTACTGACTCATTTCAAAATAATGCACTAGTTGACATTTGGAGACTTTGTAACCCCAACCTTAGAAAATACAGTTTTTAATGCCCTGCCTACCACTCACAATCCCGTATTGATTATACTTTTCTCAGCAAATCCCTAGCTCAGCATGCCCTTCATTCTGAAATTGGATCTATTTTAATTTCGGATCACACACCGGTTTTTGTTGATATTGGCCTCAATCCCTTCTCCCCTCATCCTGGAAGATGGAGGTTTAATAATTCCTTGCTCCTTGACCCTTCTTTTTGTACTAAATTTAATACATTTGCTACTAAATTTTTGGAGATTAATCATATCCCTGATTCTCCCTTTGTTATGGTGTGGGACTCTTTCAAAGCGTCTGCAAGAGGTTTTATCATTAATTTGTGTCCCAAATGAAAAAGCATCTAAAAACTCAATCTGCTCAACTTCTGAGTCAGATCAAAAAGCTTGAATATATCTACTATAATTCCAATACTGAAGCCTCTCTTAGAGATCTCATTGATGCCAAATTTTCTATCAATAAATTTACTACGAACACTGCCTCAAATTCTTTGTTGAAATGTAACGCTCGTTACTATGGTGGTCAGAATAACATGAGGAAATTGTTAGCCAATTACCTTAAGATATTCAAGGCCCTACTGGTGTTTCCTTAACCCCTTCGAGGCTAATGACGAGCTGGGCTCGTCATGGCGCTTACCTGCCGTGCGCGGATGACAAGGCCAGCTCGTCATCAGCCCCACCCTCGGGGGAAGCGCTGGCGCTCCCCCCGAGGGTCTGCGATCTTGGTTGTGTTGCTGGGGGCGGCAGCGGAAGAGCTTCCGCTGCCCCCCCGCCCCCCCCCTGTGGGAATCCCTGATGACGTCAGCGCGCACAGCGCGCGCTGACATCATCAGGGATTCCCTGCGCTCGGGAAGCCATTTGCTTCCTGAGCGCCGTGCAGAAAGGTAGGTTTTTGGACTCCGGCGGGGGTTTGGGGCAGCGAAGAGGCATCAGGGGAGAGAAAAGAGATTTTCCTTTCCCCTGATGTCTCTTTGCAGGGCATTTCTGCCTCACGATCGCGCACAGCGTCACGATTGTGCGGCGGAAATGCCCCCACTAGCACCAGGGATTGTTTATTTAGCTTTTCGGAAGCGACCCCTTGGGCAAGGGTCGCTTCCAGGTGGGCAGCCAAATCATTTTCAATTTTCTGCCCCCCCTGGGGGCAAATCGGCCCATTTTTTTGGCCGTTTTGCCCCCAGGGGGGGCAGAAATTTCCCACTAGCACCAGGGTTGTTTTGTGAAGCCAAGATGGCGGCGATGGCTTTTGTTTACGTTTTTCTGTCCCCCCTGGGGGCAAATCGGCCCGTTTTATTTGCTGTTTTGCCCCCAGGGGGGACAGAAAATGCCCACTAGCACCAGGGATTTTGTTTTTAGCTTTTAGGAAGCGACCCCTTGGGCAAGGGTCACTTCCAGGTGGCCTCATATTTAACTTTTTGTTTTTCTGCCCCCCCTGGGGGCAAATCGGCCTGTTTTTCGGCCGTTTTGCCCCCAGGGGGGGGCAGAAATTTCCCACTAGCACCAGGGTTTTTTGTTGGGGCAATGTGTTTGTTTTGGGAAGCGACCCCTTGGGTAAGGGTCGCTTCTAGGTGGCCATGATGGTGTTTTTGTTTTTCTGTCCACCCTGGGGGCAAATCGGCCCATTTTTTTTGCTGTTTTGCCCGGGGGGGTAGGGGGGGGCAGAAAATGCCCACTAGCACTAGGGAATTAAAATTTTGTTTTTAGGTAGCGACCCCTTGGGCAAGGAGTAGTGCTTGGCTGGCGGTGTGTGCGGAGTGGCGCTTGGCTTGCAGTGTGCGTGGAGTGGTGTTTGGCTGGCGGTGCGTGTGGAGTGGCGCTTGGCTGGATGTGCGTGCAGTGGTACTTGGCTGTCTGTGCACGGAGTGGTGTTTGGCTGGTGGTGTGTGTGGAGTGGTGTTTGGCTGGCGGTGTGTGTGGAGTGGTACTTGGCTGGATGTGTGCGTGGAGCGGTGTTTGGCTGGTGGTGAGTGGCGCTTGGCTTGCGGTGTGCGTGGAGTGGTGCTTGGCTGGCGGTGTGTGTGGAGTGGTACTTGGCTGTCGGTGTGCGCTGAGTGGTGTTTGGCTGGCGGTGTGCGTGGAGGGGTACTTGGCTATCTATGCACAGAGTGGTGCTTGGCTGGCAGTGTGTGTGGAGTGGTACTTGGCTGTCTGTGCACGGAGTGGTGTTTGGCTGGTGGTGTGTGGCGCTTGGCTTGCGGTGTGCGTGGAGTGGTGCTTGGCTGGCGGTGTGCGTGCAGTGGTACTTGGCTGTCTGTGCACGGAGTGGTGTTTTGCTGGTGGTGTGTGTGGAGTGGTGTTTGGCTGGCGGTGTGTGTGGAGTGGTACTTGGCTGGATGTGTGCGTGGAGCGGTTTTTGGCTGGTGGTGAGTGGCGCTTGGCTTGCGGTGTGCGTGGAGTGGTGCTTGGCTGGCGGTGTGTGTGGAGTGGTACTTGGCTGTTGGTGTGCGCTGAGTGGTGTTTGGCTGGCGGTGTGCGTGGAGTGGTACTTGGCTATCTATGCACGGAGTGGTGCTTGGCTGGCGGTGTGTGTGGAGTGGCGCTTGGCTGGTGGTGTGTGTGGAGTGGTCATTTGCTGTCTCTGCATGGAGTGCTGCTTGGCTGGCGGTGTGTGTGGAGTGGCGCTTGGCTGGTGGTGTGCGTGGAGTGATACTTTGCTCTCTGTGCACGGAGTGGTGCTTGGCTGACGGTGTGTGTGGAGTGGCGCAAGGCTGGTGGTGTGCGAGGAGTGCTACTTTGCTGTCTGTGCACGGAGTGCTGCTTGGCTGGCGGTGTGTGTGGAGTGGCGCTTGGCTGGTGGTGTGTGTGGAGTGGTACTTGGTTGTCTGTGCACGGAGTGGTGTTTGGCTGGTGGTGTGTGTGGAGTGGTGTTTGGCTGGCGGTGTGTGTGGAGTGGTACTTGGCTGGATGGTGTGCGTGGAGCGGTGTTTGGCTGGCGGTGAGTGGCGCTTGGCTTGCGGTGTGCGTGGAGTGGTGTTTGGCTGGCGGTGTGTGTGGAGTGGTACTTGGCTGTCGGTGTGCGCTGAGTGGTGTTTGGCTGGCAGTGTGCGTGGAGGGGTACTTGGCTGGTGGTGTGTGTGGAGTGGTCATTTGCTGTCTGTGCACGGAGTGCTGCTTGGCTGGCGGTGTGTGTGGAGTGGCGCTTGGCTGGTGGTGTGCGTGGATTGCTACTTTGCTGTCTGTGCACTGAGTGGTGCTTGGCTGGCGGTATGCGTGGAGTGGCGCTTGGCTGGTGGTGTGTGAGTAGTTACTTTCTGTTGGTCACTACACACATTGCTAGTTGAGTGACACTCTACGCAGTCCATCTTTTTCTGTAGTTGCTGTGTCAGATATGTGGGCGTGTGAAAGTGATGGGCCCTTGAATGGCGCTGGCGGTGTAAATGTTTTGTGTCACACGTACAAAAGGTATATGAATGTCCTTACTGCCCCTGTGTGATGGGGGTACTGTTAGGAGCAAAAGACTGACTGGCACCAAAGGGGTCTGGCAGTAAAAAAAATTCAAAAAATTAACCAGTGTCTTGATGTTAAACCTCATCTAATCCCAATTAGTCTAAGCCCTATTTGGTGGCCCATCTTGCTGAATTTAAATTTGGGTGGCAAGTTTGTGTGTTGTTTTTTGAATTGTTATATTGTTTGTGAAATGTGGTAGTTATTTTTTTTTCTTCTCTATTTTTGTCTTGTTTCAGGCTTTTGCTGTTTGGATTGTTGTAGGTTGCGTGTCTGTTTGCAGCTTGTGTAGTTGCTTGTGCTTGGTAAGTGAATGTATTTTGTACTACTTTCCCTTGATGTTTGTATTTTTGAAAAAGGTTGTACTTCTACCAGTTTGTGTGGCTCTGTTTTTTTTTGTTTTCAGTATTAGTGCTTGATGTGCACTTTGTTTTCTAATCTGTCATTTCTTTTTTTCTTTCTAGTGGGATATCATTTCTTTTTGCTGTGTCTCAACAGAGTAGGTGCTGGTGAGTGTAGCTATATTTGGTTAGAGTGAAATTGTTTTGGATTGTATTTATCTGTTTGTGAAAGCCTTACCTTGTTTACATCTTACTTTGCACAGTGTAGGTTGTTGTTCACTTGTGTGTGCAGTCTTCTTGCTTTTGAAGGATAATGGCTAGTCGCAGGATTACTGCTCAGCAGGTTCTTGGTTTGCTTTTTGAGTCTTCCTCTGACCATGGTTCAGAGTCTGACTCCGATTTGGACTCCCAGGTGGGGGCAGAATATTCAGGCAGTGAGTTTTCTCTTCGCATGGTATCATCATCATCGGATGATGAATCTTCTTCTAGTGCTGATGAAGGGCCTATGTTAGAGGAGGATATTGTGATGCCGGTAGTGGGCCAAGAGGCATCTGTGCTGCTGCCTAGGGCCGCAAGGTTTCCTTTCTTTTTACGTCGGCAAGAGGTAAGTGGGCTGGAGCCTGTGCCCAAAAGGCTTCACATTGCTGTGGTGCGCAAAGAGGCATCTGGTGCTTTTCGTCTTCCTGCTGGTGTAGTGCAGCAAAAGGCATCTGTGGCTGTTAGGCTTCCCGGTGGTGTAGTGCAGCAAGTAGCATCTCAGGCTGCTGGGCTTCCCGTTGGTGTAGTGCATGAAGAGCCCTCTGGGGATGCTATGTCTTCTGTTGGTGTTGTGCAGCCTGAAGTATCTGTGGCAGTTAGGCTTCCCATTGGTGTAGAGGGGCAAGAGGCATCTGGGTCTGCTTGGTTTCCCGGTGGTGTAGTGCAGCAAGAAGCATCTCAGGCTGCTGGGCTTCCCGTTGTTGTAGTGCAGGAAGAGCCCTCTGGGGATGCTATGTCTTCTGTTGATGTTGTGCAGCCAGAAGTATCTGTGGCTGTTAGGCCTCCCGTTGGTGAACAGCAGCAAGATGTTTCGGTGCTGCAGGCTGGGGCGGCTGCTCCCCCCGTTGATATGGATGGCCTCTGGGTTCCCCCTGGCATGGTGCAGCCGGCATTGCCAGAGTTCACTGGTGTTCCTGGGTGTAGAGTGAATACTGAGAATTTTCTGCCAATACATTTTTTTGAGTTGTTTTTTGACAATGTGTTTTTGCAAGAGATTGTTGATCAAACCAATTTGTATGCAGAACAATATTTGAGGGCCAACAGTGCCAGCCTTAAGCCCCATTCTAGAGCAATCCGGTGGACTCCCACAAATGTTGAAGAGTTGAAAAAGTTTTTGGGATTAACTTTTTTGATGGGCTTGCTAAGGAAGCCATCAATTAATTCATATTGGTCCACTAGTCCCTTGATGGCAACAGCTATATTTCCAGCAATCATAAGTCGTGATCGGTATACGCTTCTTCTTCGGATGTTGCATTTTGTTGATAATAGTTTAGCTTTGTCACGCGATCACCCTGATTGTGACCGTTTGTTTAAAATTCGACCTGTCCTCGATCACTTTGTTGATCGTTTTTCTGAGATCTTTGTCCCTGGTAAAGAAATTGCAGTGGATGAGTCTTTGCTGTTGTTCAAGGGCCGCTTGGTTTTTAGGCAATACATTCCTAGTAAGAGGGCACGATATGGAATCAAACTGTATATGCTGTGTGACAGTGAGACTGGATATGTCTACAATTTCAGGGTGTACACTGGTAAGGAGTCTAGCATTAACCCTCCTGGTTGTCCTTCTACTTTTGGAGTGACTGAGAAAATTGTGTGGGAACTAGGTAGAGGATTATTTAACAAAGGCCATCATTTATATGTAGATAACTTCTACACTGGTGTGCGGTTGTTCAAGGAGTTGGGCAAAGTGGGCACTGTTGCTTGTGGCACAATGCGCAGTAACCGTAAAGGTTTCCCAAAGGAACTTGTTTGCAAAAGGCTTGTGCGGGGACAGTCTACGGCTTTGCGATGTGGGGAGCTTCTAGCTGTGAAGTTTTCAGACAAGAGAGATGTGTACATGCTGACTACTATCCACAATGAAAGAACAGAACCTGTGCCTGTTTGGGGTCAGGGTGCTGAAGTGCGCAAACCTGTGTGCATTTTAGATTACAATAAGTTCATGGGAGGTGTTGACAGAGTAGATCAGAGGTTGGAACCTTATGCTGTTCTTCGAAAGGCTTACGTTTGGTACAAGAAGTTGGCTATCCATCTGTTCCACTTGGCAATTTTTAATGCTTTCATTGTGTATCAGAAGTCTTGTCCTCAGAATAAGATGCCTTTTGTTAAGTTTCAGGAGTCTATAATAGGCAGGCTTGTAGTTTTGGAGCAGGCAAGTGTTCCTAGATTTGGAGTGGTGGAGGAAGTGGCTAGATTGAAAGATCGCCACTTTCCTGAATCTATTCCTTCCACTCCCGCAAGAGACTTTCCAAATAAAAGATGCAGAGTCTGTTGGCGAAGAGGCGTGCGGAGGGAGTCTCGTTTATACTGTCCTGACTGTCCTTCTAAGCCTGCATTGTGTCTGTCAGCTTGTTTTAAATTGTACCACACGCAAAAGAAGTTTTGGGAGTTTTAATGAGCTCTAAATTGAATTGCCTGGTCTGCATTCTGTAAGAAATTTTTAGTTTGTTTCAAGGATTGGCATTAGTGCAAAGTGTTTAGTTTAAGAATTTGTGTTAGCTGTTTTGTAGGTATTTCAATTTGTTTAGTGTTTTTTTCAAAAAAAGAATTCTCAATGTGTTTGTGGTGTGTGCCGGCTGGTGCTTGGCTGGCGGTGTGTGTGGAGTTGCGCTTGGCTGGTGGTGTGCATGGAGTGGTACTTGGCTGTTGGTGCACGGAGTGGTGCTTGGCTGGCGGTGTGTGTGGAGTGGCTCTTGGTTGGTGGTGTTCGTGGAGTGGTACTTGGCTGTCTGTGCATGGAGTGGTGTTTGGCTGGTGTAAATGTAAATGTAAATGTATGTAAATGTATAGGCATTTATATAGCGCACTACTTACCCGGAGGGTCCCAAGGCGCTTCGACCGCTGCGAAACCCTTCCTGGCTTCCCTGAGAGATGTTCCCTTAATGGGTATCTCCAGGGTGAGACCAGGCATCCCCGGCGGTCTGGTGGGGCCGTTAGTGAAGATGAGGCAAGCTAATGCCCAGAGTTGCCGAGTGTGATTGCTGATCAGAGTGGGCACCGAGGCGAGAGAATTATCGAGTCCGCTGACCCTGGTCCAGAAACCTGCCGCGCCGGGAATCGAACCCTGGTCCCGGGCCGTCCTCTGCTCTCGGGTCTGCCGCCTCTAACCAGTGAGCCACACTACTTCACTTGCTGGTGGTGTGTGTGGAGTGGTGCTTGGCTGGTGGTGTGCGTGGAGTGGTGCTTGGCTGGCGGTGTGTGTGGAGTTGCGCTTGGCTGGTGGTGTTTGTGGAGTAGTACTTGGCTGTCTGTGCACGGAGTGGTGCTTGGCTGGCGGTGTGTGTGGAGTGGCGCTTGGCTGGTGGTGTTTGTGGAGTAGTACTTGGCTGTCTGTGCACGGAGTGGTGCTTGGCTGGCGGTGTGTGTGGAGTGGCGCTTGGCTGGTGGTGTTCGTGGAGTGGTACTTGGCTGTCTGTGCATGGAGTTGGGTTTGGCTGGTGGAGTGTGTGGATTGGTGTATGGCTGGTGGTGTGTGTGGAGTGGTACTTGGCTGGATGGTGTGCGTGGAGTGGTGCTTAGCTGTTTGCATGGAGTGGTGCTTGGCTGGCGGTGTGTGTGGAGTGGCGCTTGGCTGGTGGTGTGTGTGGAGTGGTACTTGGATGGTGGTGTGTGTGGAGTGGTACTTGGCTGTCTGTGCACGGAGTTGTGCTTGGCTGTCGTTGTGTGCTGAGTGGGGTTTGGCTGGCGGTGTGCATGGTCTGGTGCTTGGATGGTGGTGTGGGTGGACTGGCGCTTGGCTGGCACTGTGTGAGTAGTTACTTTCTGTTGGTCACTACACACACTGCTAGTTGAGTGACACTCCACGCAGTCCATCATTTTGTGTAGTTGCAGTGTCAGAAATGTGGGCATGTGAAAGTGATGGGCCCTTGAATGGCGCTGTCTGCTGGTGTGAGTGTTGAAATGTGATGGGTCCGCGGCTGACGGTGTGAATGTTTTGTATGTGTCACACGTACGAAAGGTGTATGAATGGCCTGTAAAGAGGTTGGTGCCTTAACGTGGCTTTACAGCTCACGAGCTGTGAGTCAGTGGTTCAGTTTATCATACTTTCAATTATACGCAGTGTATTTCATTTTTTTGAAATTACTTGCGAATACAATTGTATGTACTGAATCATCACTCACCCTCGTGCCAAATCCAACCAGAATGTGTGTGTGCTTGCGGATTAGATGGCTGTGCAGTAATGTTTGTCTTTTATCTCTTTCTGAAGTAGGGTGTACCTTGTCTCTTATTGTGATTGTTGTAGTGTGTTGCTGTTCTTTCTGGATGGTGTCAATGGTCTGGTTTGTATCAGGTATGAAAGGCGCGTGAATGGCCTGTAAAATGGTTGGTGCCTTGTCGTGGCTTTACAGCTCACGAGTTGCGAGTCACTGGTTCGGTTTTTATGCATTTATTTATTGACAGTGCATTTCATTTTTTGAAATATCTTGTTAATAAAATGTTATGTACTGAACCATCACTCGCCCTCGTGCCAAATCCAACCTGTATGTGTGTGTCTTTGAGGAATAGTTAGCCGTGCCTTGAATGTTTGACTTTTGAGTAACTCTGTTACGGTGAACATTATAGCTATAAATAACTTACTAAATTTAGTTATTATTGTTAAACCATGGAAGTATATGGTCATGTCTTTCTGGTGAATTCTATTGTTGATTTTTATCCAGAATCTCCTACAAACTTGAAATTGTCTGTCACAATTTCCTTGAATCACATGCTCTCAAATTGAAAACTTAATTCTCCACTGTACGATTTGGACCGTTTCCTGTTGCTGCCACTATGCATACCCACGCAAGTGAGGTACCATTTTTATCGGGAGACTTGGGGAAACGCTGGGTGGGAGGAAATTTGTGTGAGCCCAGTGATGCCACGCTTTCCCATGCAAAAAAGTGTGAAAAAACCGATTTTTTTTAGCTAAAATTGAGGTTTGCAAGGGATTCTGGGTAAAGGAACGTTGGAGGATCCACGCAAGCCATACCTCCTTGGAAGCCCCCGGGTGTCTACTTTTCAGAAATGTATGGGTTTGGTAGGTTTCCCTAGATGGCCGTCTAGCACTGGGCCAAAAACCCAGGTAACTAACCCCTCTCGCAAAAGCTGGTTGTATTGAATGTCAATACCGCCAGCTTTTGCAAGAGGGGTTACCTGGGTTTTTGGCCCCGTGCTAGACGGCCATCTAGGGAAACCTACCAAACCCATACATTTCTGAAAAGTAGACACCCGGGGGCTTTCAAGGAGGTATGGCTTGCGTGGATCCTCCAACGTTCCTTTACCCAGAATCCCTTGCAAACCTCAATTTTTGCTGGAAAAATCAGCTTTTTCACACTTTTCATGCGTGGGAAAGCGTGGCGTCACTGGGCTCACACAAATTTCCTCCCACCCAGCGTTCCCCCAGGTCTCCCGATAAAAATGGTACCTCACTTGTGTGGGTAGGCATAGTGGCTGCAACAGGAAACGGTCCAAATCGTACGGTGGAGAAATTACAATAACGAATAGCAACATTACCTTTTTTTTTGGGGGGTAGGATTGAGTTTTTGGACCGGGGCTCGGCGGGCATCTTTGAAAACTACTAAACCCAAACAGTTCTGAAAACTAGACACCTGGGGGAGTCCAGGGAGGTATGGCATGCATGGGTCCCCCAATGTTTTCCTACCCAGAAATCCCTGCAAACCACAAATTTAGGTTAAAAAAACAGTTTTCCATACATTTTTGCGTGGGATCGCCGTGTCGGCACAAATGTCCTACCACCCTGCGTTCCCCTTGTTCTCCCGAGTAAAATGATACCTCACTTGTGTGGGTGGGCCAAAGGCCTGTGACTAAGGCAGGGGGGCTTAATTTGTAACACTGAAATACTACTTTTTTCAACATTCGTTTTTGGCCTGTTCTGCTTTGGGGCACCCACACAAGTGAGGTATCCTTTTACTCGGGAGAACAAGGGGAGCGCTGGGTGGTAGGACATTTTTGCCGGCACGGTGATCCCACGCAAAAAAGTTTGGAAAAGTGATTATTTTACCTCATTTTAAGGTTTGCAAGGTGTTCTGGGTAGGAAAACGTTCGGGGACCCCGCATGCCATACCTCCCTGGACTCCCCCGGGGGTCTACTTTTCAAAACTGTTTGGTTTTTGTACTTTCCAAAGAATACCACCGAGCCCCGGGCCAAAAACTCAGGTGCCCCCCCCAAAAATCAAGGTTGTTTTGCAATTTGGTATTGTAAATTCACCACCGTACAATTTGAACCATTTCCTTTCGCAGCCACTATGCCTACCCTCGCAAGTGAGGTACCATTTTTATCTGGAGACCTGGGGGAACGCTGGGTCGGAGGAAATTTGTTGATCCACGCAGATTCCGGAACTTTCCACCACAGAAATGTGAGGAAAATGCCTTTTATTTTCCAATTTCTTAGCTTTGCAAGGGATTCTGGGTAAGAGAACCTGGGGGTAGGCAGTCGAGTCACCCCATCCTGTATTCCCCTGGGTGTCTACTTTTCAAAAATATATAGGTTTGCTAGGTTTCCCTAGGTGCCGGCAGAGCTAGGGTTCAAAAACAAAAGGTAGTCTCTTTGCCCAAAAAGTGCACAATTTCACTGAAAAATTGAGTTGTGACCACGTTGCGTTTTGCGCTGTTTCCTGTCGCAGCCACTATGCCTACCCACGCAAGTGAGATACCATTTTTCTCGGGAGACCTGGGGGAACGCTGGGTGCGTGGAAATTTGTTGATCCACGCAGATTCGGGAACTTTGCACTACAGAAATGTGAGGCTAATGTGTTTTTTTTGTCAAATTCTTAGCTTTGCAAGGGATTCTGGGTAAGAGAACCTGGGGGTAGGCAGTCGAGTCACCCCATCCTGAATTCCCCTGGGTGTCTACTTTTCAAAAATATATAGGTTTGCTAGGTTTCCCTAGGTGCCGGCAGAGCTAGGGTTCAAAAACAAAAGGTAGTCTCTTTGCCCAAAAAGTGCACAATTTCACTGAAAAATTGAGTTGTGACCACGTTGCGTTTTGCACTGTTTCCTGTCGCAGCCACTATGCCTACCCACGCAAATGAGATACCATTTTTCTCGGGAGACCTGGGGGAACGCTGGGTGGGTGGAAATTTGTTGATCCACGTAGATTCCGGAACTTTCCACCACAGAAATGTGAGGAAAATGCGGTTTTTTTTCCACTTTCTTAGCTTTGCAAGGGATTCTGGGTAAGAGAACCTGGGGGTAGGCAGTCGAGTGACCCCATCCTGAATTCCCCTGGGTGTCTACTTTTCAAAAATATATAGGTTTGCTAGGTTTCCCTAGGTGCCGGCAGAGCTAGGGTTCAAAAACAAAAGGTAGTCTCTTTGCCCAAAAAGGTCACAATTTCACTGGAAAATTGAGTTGTGACCACGTTGCGTTTTGCGCTGTTTCCTGTCGCAGGCACTAGGCAGACCCAGGCAAGTGAGGTAGCATTTTTTTCAGGAGACCTGGGGGAACGCTGGGTGGGTGGAAATTTGTTGATCCACACAGATTCCAGAACTTTCCACCACAGAAATGTGAGGAAAATTTGTTTTTTTTTCAAATTTCTCAACTTTACAAGGGATTCTGGGTAACAGAACCTGGGGGTAGGCAGTTGAGTCACCCCATCCTGAATTTCCCCGGATGTCTACTTTTCAAAAATGTATAAGTTTGCTAGGTTTCCCTAGATGCCGGCAGAGCTAGGGTTCAAAAACAAAAGGTAGTCTCTTTGCCCAAAAAGTGCACAATTTCACTGAAAAATTGAGTTGTGACCAGGTTGCGTTTTGCACTGTTTCCTGTCGCAGCCACTATGCCTACCCACGCAAGTGAGATACCATTTCTCTCGGGAGACCTGGGGGAACGCTGGGTGGGTGGAAATTTGTTGATCCACGCAGATTCCGGAACTTTCCACCACAGAAATGTGAGGAAAATGCGTTTTTTTTTCCAATTTCTTAGCTTTGCAAGGGATTCTGGGTAAGAGAACCTGGGGGTAGGCAGTCGAGTCACCCCATCCTGAATTCCCCTGGGTGTCTACTTTTCAAAAATATATAGGTTTGCTACGTTTCTCTAGGTGCCGGCAGAGCTAGGGTTCAAAAACAAAAGGTAGTCTCTTTGCCCAAAAAGTGCACAATTTCACTGAAAAATTGAGTTGTGACCACGTTGCGTTTTGCACTGTTTCCTGTCGCAGCCACTATGCCTACCCACGCAAATGAGATACCATTTTTCTCGGGAGACCTAGGGGAACGCTGGGTGGGTGGAAATGTGTTAATCCACGCAGATTCCAGAACTTTCCACCACAGAAATGTGAGGAAAATGCGTTTTTTTTTCCGATTTCTCAACTTTACAAGGGATTCTGGGTAACAGAACCTGGGGTTAGGCAGTCGAGTCACCCCATCCTGAATTTCCCTGGATGTCTAGTTTTCAAAAATGTATAGGTTTGCTAGGTTTCCCTAGATGCCGGCAGAGCTAGGGTTCAAAAACAAAAGGTAGTCTCTTGGCCCAAAAAGGGCACAATTTCACTGAAAAATTGAGTTGTGACCACGTTGCATTTTGCACTGTTTCCTGTCGCAGCCACTATGCCTACCCACGCAAGTGAGATACCATTTTTCTCGGGAGACCTGGGGAAACGCTGGGTGGGTGGAAATTTGTTGATCCACGCAGATTCCAAAACTTTCCACCACAGAAATGTGAGGAAAATGTGTTTTATTTGTCAAATTCTTAGCTTTGCAAGGGATTCTGGGTAACAAAACCTGAGGGTAGGCAGACGAGTCACCCCATCCTGTATTCCCCTGAGTGTCTACGTTTCAAAAATATATAGGTTTGCTAGGTTTCCCTAGGTGCTGGCAGAGCTAGGGCTCAAAAACCAAAGGTAGTCTTTTCCTCCAAAATGGGCAAGATTTCACTGGGAAATTGAGGTGCGTCCACGTTGCGTTTTGCGCTGTTTCCTGTCGCAGCCACTATGCCTACCCACGCAAGTGAGGTACCATTTTTTTTGGGAGACCTGCGGGAATGTTGGGTGGGTGAAATTTGTTGATCCACACATATTCCAGAACTTTCCACCACAGAAATGTCAGGAAAATGTGTTTTTTTTGTCAAATTCTTTGCTTTGCAAGGGATTCTGGGTAGCAAAACCTGGGGGTAGGCAGACGAGTCACCCCATCCTGAATTTCCCTGGGTGTCTACTTTTCAAAAATGTATAGGCTTGCTAGGTTTCCCTAGGTGCTGGCAGAGCAAGGGCTCAAAAACAAAAGGTAGTCTCTTTGTCCAAAAAGCGCAAGATTTCACTGTGAAATTGTGGTGCAACGACGTTGCGTTTTGCGCTGTTTCATGTCGCAGCCACTATGCCTAACAACTCAAGTGACGTACCATTTTTTTCGGGGGACCTGGGGGAACGCTGGGTAGGTAGAAATTTGTTGATCCACGCAGATTCCAGAACTTTCCACCACAGAAATGTGAGGAAAATGTGTTTTTTTTGTCATATTTTTAGCTTTGCAAGGGATTCTGGGTAATAAAACCTGGGGGTAGGCAGACGAGTCACCCCATCCTGAATTTCCCTGGGTGTCTAGTTTTCAAAAATGTATAGGTTTGCTAGGTTTCCCTAGGTGCTGGCAGAGCTAGGACTCAAAAACAAAAGGTAGTCTCTTTGTCCAAAAAGCACAAGATTTCACTGGGAAATTGAGGTGCAACCACGTTGCGTTTTGCGCTGTTTCGTGTCGCAGCCACTATGCCTACCCACGCAAGTGAGGTACCATTTTTCTCGGGAGACCTGGGGGAACGCTGGGTGAATAGAAATTTGTTGATCCACGCAGATTCCAAAACTTTCCACCGCAGAAATGTGAGGAAAATGTGTTTTTTTTGTCAAATTCTTAGCTTTGCAAGGGATTCTGGGTAACAAAACCTGAGGGTAGGCAGAGGAGTCACCCCATCCTGAATTCCCCTGGGTGTCTACTTTTCAAAAATGTATAGGTTTGCTAGGTTTCCTTAGGTGCTGGCAGAGCTAGGGCGCAAAAACAAAAGGTAGTCTTTTTGTTCAAAAAGTGCAAAATTTTACTGGGAAATTGAGGTGCGACCATGTTGTTTTTTGCGCTGTTTCATGTCGCAGCCACTATGCCTACCCACGCAAGTGAGGTACCATTTTTTTCGGGAGACCTGGGGGAACGCTGGGTGGGTGGAAATTTCTAGATCCACGCAGATTCCAGAACTTTCCACCACAGAAATGTGAGGAAAATGTGTTTATTTTGTCAAAATCCTAGATTTGCAAGGTATTCTGGGTAACAAAACCTGAGGGTAGGCAGACGAGTCACCCCATCCTGAATTCCCCTGGGTGTCTACTTTTCAAAAATGTATAGGTTTGCTAGGTTTCCCTAGGTGCTGGCAGAGCTAGGGCTCAAAAACAAAAGGTAGTCTCTTTGTCCAAAGAGCGCAAGATTTCACTGGGAAATTGAGGTGCGACCACGTTGCGTTTTGCGCTGTTTCGTGTCGCAGCCACTATGCCTACCCACGCAAGTGAGGTACCATTGTTTTCGGGAGACCTGGGGGAACACTGGGTGGGTTGAAATTTGTTGATCCACGCAGATTCCAGAACTTTCCTCCACCGAAATGTGAGGAAAATGTGTTTTTTTTGTCAAATTCTTAGGTTTGCAAGGGATTCTGGGTAACAAGACCTGGTGGTAGGCAGTCGAGTCACCCCATCCTGAATTTCCCTGGGTGTCTACTTTTAAAAAATGTATAGGTTTGCTAGGTTTCCCTAGGTGCCGGCAGAGCTAGGGTGCAAAAACTACAGGTAGGCACTTTGCTAAAAAAGGGTCAATTTGTAACTGCAAAATGTAGGTGTCACCACGTTGCATTTTGCGCCGTTTCCTGTCGCAGGCACAAGGCCGACCCACACAAGTGAGGTACCGTTTTTATCAGGAGACTTGGGGTAATTCAGATTTGTAAATCAACTGTTATTACCAATTGAGCTTTTGCGCATTTCTCCCTTTCAATGAAAGACATTGTGTAAAAAAAAATAATTTTGAAAAATGATCAATAATTCTCATGCTAGTATGAGTATTCCCAATTTTGAAAATTAGCAATAATATACTGTTTCTGAACTCTATATTTTGTACCCAATTCAGAAATACATAGGTGTCTTTTATACAGTTTTTTCCATGTATACATTTTCCAAGACAAAGTGCTCTATACCCAGTAAATGAAAAAATACCATTGCAAGTTGCTGCTCAGTTTTTGGATCTGGGTTTGTCGGGTTCTTGGTGAAACTACAAGTCCTATATATCCCCACAAAAAGGAAGGTTGAACGGATGTAACGGTATATTGCTTTCCAAGAGCTGTCAAAACTAGAAAAAGTTATAGGTGAAAACGGTGAGACAAAAGGCTGTTTTTTTCAACAAATTTTCAATTATTCCAATATTTAACTGTTAGTTTCTATAAAGAAAACTTCATGGATGTAGACAAATGACCCCTTTCTGAATTCAGAATTTTGTCTACTTTTTGAAAATGTACAGCTTTCTAGGATCCATTATTGCTTTCAAACTCATTTCTACCATTAACTGGAAGGAGGTGGAAAGCTCTAAAAATAGCAAAAATAGGCTATGTCCCAGAAAAATGCCAAAACTGTGTGAAAAATGTCGGTTCTCTGACAACAGACTGTCATTTCCTAAAAGCTGGGAAAATGGAGATTTCAGCCCCACAAACCCTTTTTTGATAACATTTTCAGGGAAAAACCCAGAGGCTTTCATTTGCAGCCCGTTTTTCCCATTTTTCTGAAAAAAACAAAAAAATCACTATTTTTTGGTTAATTTCTTGGACCCCTCCAAGGTAATCCACAAACCCTGGGCGCCTTTAGAATCCACATGATGTTGGAAGAAAAGGACGCAAATTTGGCGTGGATACCTTATGTGGTCAAAAAGTTACAAGGGCCTAAGCGCGCACTACCCCAAATCGCCAAAAAAGGGCTTAGCACAGGAGGGGAAAAGGCCTAGCAGCGAAGGGGTTAATTAAAGCTAAAGATATTTTAAATGAATTTGTCGCTTTCTACAAAACTCTCTATACTCCCGAATTTTGCCCTGATTCTACTGATCTTCACTCTTACTTCCACAACATTCCCTCACCTCCTTCCGATCACGTAGACTTTGGATCCTTAGACTCTGATATTTCTCTTACGGAAATTTCTCATGCCGTCTCGGTATTGAGACATGGAAAAGCTCCTGGACCAGATGGTTTTACCATTGAATTTTATAATCATTTTGCTTCTCTTCTCCTACCAAAATTATTAATTTTATTTCAATCCTTTTCTGATTTAGGTTCTTCTCGTGGGACTTTTCAAGAAGCTTTAATTTGTCTAATCCCTAAGGAAGATAAAGATCATACTCTATGCAAGAACTACCACCCTATTTCATTGGAAAACACTGATAAGAACATTTTCACCAACATTTTAGCTCTTAGAATGGATCCTCTCTTGCCTGAATTAATTGGTCCAGAACAATTAGGATTCGTTAAAGATTGACTTTCCTCGGATAATTCACGGGTCTTTTTCAATATTTTAAGTAAAGCCCCTTCCCTTTCTAAGCCTTTGGCCGCTATTTCCCTAGATGCTGAAAAAGCTTTCGATAGTATTGATTGGGATTTTATATTTCAGGCACTCCGGTGGGCAGGCTTCCCGCCTAAATTTATTTCTTTTATCTCTTTACTTTATTCCAATCCTCAGGCTTCAATGTTTGCAAATAGTATGGTTTCAGATTATTTTCCATTACAATGAGGTGTTGGGCAAGGTTGCCCATTGTCCCCTTTATTATTTGTTTTAGCTTTAGAACCCTTTCTCACTAAAATTAGACAAGACGCTAATATATCTGGCTTTCATTTTGGCCCTCAACAAGTGAAACTCTCGTTCTACGCTGATGACATTCTTTTATATTGTTCTGATAAACAATCTTCCCTTCCTTTCTTCTTACAACAGGTCTCTTCTTTTTCCAAGGTTTCTGGTTATCGTCTTAATGTAGATAAATGTGAAATTTTGCCCTGAAATTCCCTTTGTCAGAACATCTTTTTGAACATTTTGGTTTCTCTTGGCAACCATCAAAGATCAAGTATTTGGGAATCTGGTTTGCTCCTCTTTTGTCTGATACACTTAAATTGAACTTTGAACATATATCTAAAAAATTAAATGCCGCCCTCTCTTTCTTTCTTGGTGGGGTCGTCTCGATTCTATTAAAATGCTGTTAGCGCCACTTATTTTATATACCTTTTTCTATGATCCCTATTCACATTCATAATCATTATTTTAAAACAATTGATACTATTCTACTTAAATTCCTCTGGGAGGGTAAACGGTCTTGTATTGCTATCGCTACTTTGAAGAAAGATAAATCCAATGGAGGTCTTAAATTCCCTGACTTTAAGACTTATCACTGAGCTTTCTCTCTGAAACAAGCTACACAATGGCTTTCATCTGACCTTCCTTTCCACCCTTCTCTCTGGCTTAAATTAGAATCTTCCTTTCTTGTTCCCTTTGAATTTCGCGAGATCCTCTCCTTTACATCTAACATGGCCTCGTTTTGTAATCCCATTATCTCCCATTCTTGCAATCTCCTTATTGCTTTTTTATCTTCCTCTTACCCATCTATCCATTCTACTCATCTACAACCTATCTGGCATAATAAATATCTTAAGATTCGAAATCGTTTCACCTTCTGGAAGTCTTGGTACTCTCATGAATTGAGATGGATTTCCCAACTTATTTCGCATAATCAACCTCTCTCTCCTTTATTGATCTTCAATCTCAGTTTTCTTTACCTTCCTCTTCTCGTTCACAATATAATTTATTTTGTCCTGTTCTTATTCGATATCTTCAATCATTGCCTCCTATTAATGTTATTCCAAATCCGCTTCAATCTCTCTCCGCTGAGTTGGATCACTCCCCCTCTGCTTCTTTTCTTTATAGATTTGGTCAAAACTTAATAAAACCTTTAGGGCCACCAATACCACTCAAACCTTATTTTTTATTTATTTATGTACTCCCCTTACATTATCGACTTTTTCCTCAGACGCTCCTTCCACTTGTTGGTATTACCCATGCCCTTCTGCATATTTAAAACATATGCTGTTTGAATGCCCTCCCATACTCCAGTTTCGGTAGCTGGTTTGGACACAAATCCAAAAATGTTTTTAATTTCAGTCCCCCTTCTCCATTACCAACATTTTTCTAGGCTCTTTCTTCTATCTATCCTCACTCCACGCACACTTATACATTGATAGACCTTTTGATAGCTATTGCTTTTCATCTCATTACCTCCAATTGGAAAAGAGCTAATGATGTCACCTTTCGTGCTTGGTGGAATGCGGTTTGTTTTCACCACCGCCTCAACACTAACTTTGTTTCTCCTATTTCCTTGGCAATCAAACAAGACCTTCTATGGCTCCCCTTAACCAATTATTTGTCCTTGGTTGCCTCCCCGACAACTTCTTCCCAAACTAGAGCAGATGACGTGCAAAAACCACCATGATTCTCCCATTGCCTTTTACTATTTTTCATTGATATTTCATTAGTTATTTGTTTTTTAAAATTATTATGCTTACGATGTTGTTTCTCTATGCTTAAATTGGTTGATATTTCCTTGTTTTTTTTTGCTGCTTAATGAAATTTTTTCCTAATTCAACTTATATGATATAAGTTATATGATAGTCATATTTGTTTGTTTCTTCATTTTCTGTTTTCTGTTTCTGTTTCTTTCTATTTCAATAAACTAAAACTTAAAAAAAGAAAATACCATGCCATGGGTGCATGCTCTGAGCTATATAGTGTCAAACCAATCATGGCCAGCTGCAGGTGATTATAGGGCTGCATGCTCAGCCCCAATGTCACTTTCTACAAATATTCATAGAGTCTCCAAAATGTGGCCGAGAGTCCTGCACCACTGGTGCAGGGACTCAGCTATATATCATATAACCAATCGGGGCCAGGTGCAGCTGATTGTAGCGCCACCTCCTCAGCCTGAATGTCACTTGGGACATGTAGTCCTAGAGTCTCCAAAATGCCGCAGTGAATCAATTGACGATTCAGGATAAGGACATAACTGCATCTATATCCAGGAAGAGTTCCACGGGAAAAAAAATTCACACTGACAGTTTTGACCCCAACTTTTTTATAGCTTACATTCCACAAAATAAAATATTGAGAGTGAAAAAAATGTGTAGTACACCTGATTCGTGCAAGACTGAAGAACAAAAAATAAGTTGAAGTTGAGGTTCATGAAGGAACTCAAAGGCAATTCTAAAAAAGTGTACACATAGGATAAAAAAAACAAAAGAGTGGATTTGCACTTTCAATGAAAGAAAAGAAGAAACAATAATCCAAAGTGTCTTATTACAATGTTTCATTTACGACATTATGAAGTAAGGCGAATTATAAGCAAACATTGGGAATTAATCAAAACTGATCCCAGTCTCGAAATAAGGTACCAAATAAACCCTTGTTTGTATATGGGTAGGTGATTTCCACAAAAGATAGAGTAGTAAAAAGCAATTTTTCACACCAGAAGCCATCAGTGTGTGATTGTTTGCAGACAATAACTCATTTCAAAGGGTATAACATATGCAAAGCCTGTAAATTGATTGAAAACAACGTAGCCTTTACAATTCTATCAATAAAGTGTGATGTACATTAACAAGATTTTAAATTGCAAAATTAGGGGCTTGATTACGATGTCGGTCGGAGACTCTTCTGACTGACACTGTCTCAGATTTGGGTCCGACTGACTCACAATTGGCAGTTCCGCCAGACCGATTTGATGCTTCCGAACACTGACCTCAATGGGAACCTGTGTTTCAAACGAGAACACAGGCTCCCAAAGGAAAAATGGGTGTCTGCAGAAAACCTTGCACCCTGTTGTGGGCACCCCATGCCTGCCACATTATGCATGGTTTTACTGAGTTGTCCCTTGGGTATCCCCATGGACCTCAACCGTAGACACCAGGATGAACTTGAGCGTGCTACGGGCAACCAAAGTCAGTTTCCGACAGCCATTTTGTATTAGACAGGCCTACTCAGAAAGGTTGTCGGAATCTGATATCCTATTTGCTTTGTATGAAATGCTGTACGAATCCGCTCTGACTGACTCGGAGTCTCTGAGTATCAATCGGAACCGATTCTAATTGACCAAATGGTTTCTCGCACTCATCGTAATCGCATGGTCGTTGTTTCCGACTGAGTCAGGCAGATGGGTTCTGGCAAGGTCTGGAAGAATCCCACTGTCGGAGGCTTTACTATGGAAATCGTAATCAGGCTCCAATTACGTAGCCATTCAGGCCTCGATATTAGTGAGGAACATTTTGTACATCTGTCAGCCCTCTGCCAGTGTGCAGTGTGTATTTAAACACATGTCTGATTAATTATTTGTTATGCAATTATATGACATTTTATTTCACAGTTTTTTTTTTTCATTTATTTGTAGGGAGGTGATGTGAGTTCATCGTCAGAAATCATTGTATTACTGAACTCAAGCAATATTGTGAACTTGTCTAGTTGAGTACAACACCCTAAGGACAAATTAATATAACTTCTAGCAATATCGCGGTAAATTAGATGTAGAGAAATATTCACTTGGCTTTGATTCCAAGAAAAATAAATATATAATACACAATATTAATCATGGTAGGACGATAAAAAAAAAAAGGACCTGGAGGCGTGGGGTAGGTGCTGGCGGCTTGTTACACGGGCGAATAATTCAAAGATACTGGAAGTCTATATCCGAAGTAAAGATCGCCAGGTACTGTTGTTGCCTAGATTCTCTGACCATTAGGTAGATGACATGCAACACAGGTATAGACATTGAGCAACACTTTCATTAATTGTTTAAGTAGTCACGAAACACTAGATCCTAGAATAGATCTTACTGACGTAGACAGTAACTCAAAGAAGATAATTTCTTGAAATTCTGGGTCCTGAAGAATCGCCGGTCACTTGACATTGGCGAGAAACATGTCAACCAACCAGAGCACATGCTAAACCTAGACTCGAGATAGGAAGCATAATATTCCAATGAGTACCGTTAGTTATTCATTTTTAATTAGAGCAGGGGACCCCAGAATAAACGTGATCCTGGTACTCCTAGCCCTATTTTAAACCCACAGACCAAGTCTATGTTATTCTGGCCCCACACCCCCACTTCATCATACAGCAGTTAGATAGAAGATGTCCGCCAAAGTGCCCCTCTTTGAGGTCTCGCCCGTTGGGTATTGCACCGCTGACCCAATGAGGAGCAGCACAGATGATGAAGCATGACACCTGCAAGGGTGTGTGAGGGCACTACATCCAACTGAAGGTCTCAAAAAGACTCTACAACATCCTTACACACCGGCACGACTAGTACATTTCTTTTGTTCTGAGGAACAGCTCAGCAACTTTTGTATCACATACATTTCAGGGCATATGCTGTAGCTGGACCTTACACTCCTTTTGAGTGGTAATCGCCCTACCCTATTTTTTCTCCCTTCTGTTGGAAAATAAAGGAATAGTAAAGACATTATGATGACACACCAATGGGATGGATAGGAGTTATTTCTTCTCTTTCTATGTGTTATGGTTGATTGTTTTCAAAAATGTTTAAAGGTATATTTAGAATATTGATGACCTTATTAATTTGCATACAATTAAAACACTTTTTTTGTATACTGTTTAAACAAATGATCACTGAATGCTGAATGTAACAGGGCGTGCACTTTAAACTGTTTGAAATCAAGATGACTACCATTCGTACCTGAAACTAGTGCTATGACAAAACATGCAGGAACTGTCTTTGTGGTGCCAATAAATTTGAATACTCGGGTGGATTTGTGAGTGTGACTCTCCTTTTTGAGAAAGCACCAATGTAGTGAATGGATTTACCTCAACTGTTTCAGCAAGTTAGAACTTTACTCAGAAAGCAGGTTTTTCATTTTTTTTATGTAATCTGCTGAGCAGTTTCCAAGAAACTTATGTTTAAAAATGTACTCTGTGCGGTCATGAAGGAGGTTTTGATTGTTAGGTAATGCAATACTCCTGAAGTAGCGTACATTGAAAAATAACTGAATCCTATTGGCCCAGGGAGCCTTTTCTGCCATTGGCATATATATTCACTTAAAATACCCTTGGTTTTCAGATGCCATGAGAGATATAATATGTGAGTTCATATGTATGTATGTATGTATGTATAAAATATTTTATTACGCGCTCTGCTACTACAGAGTATCCTGGCGCGATATGTGAGCTTAAACAGGGCCAAACCAGAAGGAGAAAGAAAAAAAAGCAACTAGATACTGAGTTTAAAAAGGTGGGTTTTTAACCCCTTCTTAAATTCTGTCAGTGTGGCTGAAGCTCGCAAAGAGAGCGGCAGGGCATTCCACGACCGAGCTGCTTGGACAGAGATAGACTGGCCGCCCAATCTCACATATCTGACTTTAGGCGTAGACATCAGAAGGAGATTAGCTGATCGGAGTGCACGGCGAGGAATATAGAAAGTAAACCTCTTGTGCAAGTATTGTGGTCCTTGTTGGTGCAAGGCACGAAAGGCCAGGACCAGTGATTTAAACACAATACGATGGGCCACAGGAAGCCAGTGGAGCTTTCGAAGATGGGCAGATGCGCTAGTTCTTCTCGGGAGGTGAAATAAAAGTCGAACCGCAGCATTCTGAATGATCTGCATTCGATTGATAAGATATTTGGGGAGACCGCTAAAGAGGGCGTTGGCGTAATCTAGCCTTGATAAGATCAGAGCACGCAGAACCGTCTCTTTTGCTTCCCTATGAAGCAGTGGGAGGAACCTTTTTAGTGACTTAAGGGTCAGGAAACAGGTCGCCGTAAGTTTTTTTAGATGCACTTCAAACCTGAGATCCTGTCCAAACCAGACCCCCAAGTTTTTGGCCAGGCCTCTGAGAGAGCTGGGACAGGCAAAATCAGGCGGCCAGATAAGATCCTTGAAGTTGGCCGGGAAGTTGCCATAAAACAACAGCTCTGTCTTGTCCTCGTTACATTTAAGTTGGGCTGAAAGGAGCCACCGAAAGACATTGGATAGACAGGAGCAGACGACACTGGCATCTAAGCAGTTCTTAGGCCAGGTAAACAACAGCTGTGTGTCGTCGGCATACGCCATTATTTTGGCTCCCCACTGCTCAGCCAGATGGATCAACGGAGTCATATAAATGTTGAACAACAGAGGACTCAACGTCGACCCCTGAGGGACCCCTGTGCTGAGCTTCTTGGGAGACGAGGCGTAAGGAGGTATCCATACTTGCTGCGTCCGCTCCGACAGAAATGAGGACAGCCAGGCCAGAACCGCGCCTGACAGTCCCACCTCTGCCAGCCGATTCAGCAGCAGAGCATGTGGTACCGTATCGAAGGCGGCAGATAGGTCCAGCAAAACCAGGACCGCTCTGCCGCCTCCGTCAAGGCACTCCCTAATAGCCTCTGAGACTTCCACCAGGGCCGTCTCAGTGCTAAAAGCCGCCCTGAAACCCGATTGAGCCGGGTGAAGGGCTTTAGAGGACTCAATGAAATTATTCAGTTGTCTGAAGACAACCTTTTCACAGACCTTCGCCAATGCCGGGAGCAGCGATATCGGACGATAACTGGATGTGGCTAGAGGGTCCAGGCCAGGTTTCTTTAGCAGGGGAAGTAATTTCGCCTGTTTCCAACAAATGGGCACAGAGGCAGAGGCCAGAGACAGATTAACAACCTGAGTGACCTCCTGATATACCAAGCTCGCCGCTCCACCCAGAACCCTGGCGGGGCACGGATCAGAGGGCGAACCCGACTTTAATGACTCCAGGATGGCCAGCACGTCCGCTTGCAGAGCTGGCTCGAAGATGGAAAATTGACTGATGGATTGCTTCCCACCAGAGCTGGCAAAGGGTGCCAAAGGCTGAAGAAGACCACAGGAATTTTGGAGCTCTTCTTGGATTTTAACAATTTTATTGTCGAAAAAACAGGACAGTTCCTCGCACCAAAGATCAGAAGCCGGAAGGACTGGGGAGGCAGCACTGGGAGAGAGGAAACTCTGAACAATGGCAAAGACTTCTTTGCCATTGTTATCCGCCTTCTCTATCCTTTCTGAGAAATACCTGCTTTTAGCAGCCTTAATTTCGGCATAGTAAACCTTCTGCGCCCTCCGCAGATCGCTCTTCAGGTCAGGGCGGAATTCAAGGCGCCAAGCTCGCTCCAGTTTTTTACAGCCGGATTTGAGTTCCCTGAGAGCGTGGGAGAACCAGGGTTTAGAGGGCGATGACCTGACCCGTTTACTACCACCTCTATTGGTGGGTACGACGGCGCTTTGTTTAACCCAGGCATTGAATGAATCCACAGCAGACTCTAGGTTAGACGGCAAAATTGGCCGATTAGCCAAAAGAGACTCTGAAAAAGTGGTTACATTTATTCGCTGGGCGTGAGCATGAGGGGCAGGCAGATCACTCGGCCCTTTAGAACTTAAGGGCCATGTGAACAAAAGCAAGGCATGGTCCGACCAGGTAACCCTCCTAGGGGGTAACATAGTGATCTCGAAGTTAGAGCAAACCAGATCCAACCAGTGACCAGCCTTATGGGTGGGGAAGTTCACCCATTGTGTCAGGTTCGCCAGCGCGAGGACCTCCACCAGAGCCGTTGATTCAGGCAGATCCCCCATGTCCATATGGATATTAAAATCGCCCAGCAGGAGATAGCGAGAAAAATTAAGGGCACGAGGAACAATAACCTCCTCAATTTTTCCCACGAAACTACTGGCATGGCCGGGGGGGCGGTAGAGTAGGGTGCCTCCCAAAGTAAAGTGGGGGGAGAGGACCACAGCAAAGTGTAGCAATTCTGAATCGCCAAGTAAATCTGGCGATTCACACACCACTGCCCAGTGGTCACGATAGATTACCGCCACGCCGCCACCCCTGCCAATCGGTCGATCCATCCTAGCGATCCTAAATCCGCGTGGAATAGCAAGTTCAAGCACCGGCATACTCGACTCAGTGAGCCAGGTTTCAGTAATGAAAAGGAGGTCAAACTCCTGCTCATCGAGCAGCTCAAAAATGTCATCCGCATGACTGACCATAGATCTTGAGTTAATCAGGCCAGCTTTAATGATATCTACATTGGACCTGGATATAATAGCAGGGGACAAATGGCGTGTAAAACAAAACCCGCATGCCGGACAGCGATGGAGAGTAGTCTCTAACACCTCCCAGTGTTTGGCGGCATCGCAGCTGAAGGTATTGAGGGCAACCAGCTCCTCAGATGTATACTTCAGAGAGCCAGCACGTAAACAGCAGGGTGTGTAAGGAGGTGGCAGGGCCCAGGGCCCGCCCGGGACACGGACGGGCACAGACGGGCCCTCCTTTGGCGCTCCTTCGGCGCGCAGACGGCGCGCCCGCAGCGCGCGACCGCTGCGCGCTCGACGCATCGACACGTTAAATAGGGGCGGGCGAGTCAGGAAGCTAGAGCGCCAACCCCGGTGCAATGCGGTCCCGCCTCACTTCCGGGAACCGCTGGGGCCGAGCGCTGAGGTCGGCAATGACCGGAAATGTCAGAAACGCCGAAGAAAAGTGCAAAGTGCAAAGACCTCGGTGCCCCAAAGGTAGGCAAAATAAATGAATATTCGCGCAAAGCGCTATAGCAGCAATACATACAAAATCAGTGCCAATTAACAGACGCGCGAGTAGAGGGCTTTTAAAAGTTAATGTGCAGGTTTAAAACTCGGTAAAAGTCACATAGACCGTTCCTCTCCTACCTGCTCCGATTAAATAGGGGCGGGCGAGTCAGGAAGCTAGAGCGCCAACCCCGGTGCAATGCGGTCCCGCCTCACTTCCGGGAACCGCTGGGGCCGAGCGCTGAGGTCGGCAATGACCGGAAATGTCAGAAACGCCGAAGAAAAGTGCAAAGTGCAAAGACCTCGGTGCCCCAAAGGTAGGCAAAATAAATGAATATTCGCGCAAAGCGCTATAGCAGCAATACATACAAAATCAGTGCCAATTAACAGACGTGCGAGTAGAGGGCTTTTAAAAGTTAATGTGCAGGTTTAAAACTCGGTAAAAGTCACATAGACCGTTCCTCTCCTACCTGCTCCGATTAAATAGGGGCGGGCGAGTCAGGAAGCTAGAGCGCCAACCCCGGTGCAATGCGGTCCCGCCTCACTTCCGGGAACCGCTGGGGCCGAGCGCTGAGGTCGGCAATGACCGGAAATGTCAGAAACGCCGAAGAAAAGTGCAAAGTGCAAAGACCTCGGTGCCCCAAAGGTAGGCAAAATAAATGAATATTCGCGCAAAGCGCTATAGCAGCAATACATACAAAATCAGTGCCAATTAACAGACGCGCGAGTAGAGGGCTTTTAAAAGTTAATGTGCAGGTTTAAAACTCGGTAAAAGTCACATAGACCGTTCCTCTCCTACCTGCTCCGATTAAATAGGGGCGGGCGAGTCAGGAAGCTAGAGCGCCAACCCCGGTGCAATGCGGTCCCGCCTCACTTCCGGGAACCGCTGGGGCCGAGCGCTGAGGTCGGCAATGACCGGAAATGTCAGAAACGCCGAAGAAAAGTGCAAAGTGCAAAGACCTCGGTGCCCCAAAGGTAGGCAAAATAAATGAATATTCGCGCAAAGCGCTATAGCAGCAATACATACAAAATCAGTGCCAATTAACAGACGCGCGAGTAGAGGGCTTTTAAAAGTTAATGTGCAGGTTTAAAACTCGGTAAAAGTCACATAGACCGTTCCTCTCCTACCTGCTCCGATTAAATAGGGGCGGGCGAGTCAGGAAGCTAGAGCGCCAACCCCGGTGCAATGCGGTCCCGCCTCACTTCCGGGAACCGCTGGGGCCGAGCGCTGAGGTCGGCAATGACCGGAAATGTCAGAAACGCCGAAGAAAAGTGCAGTGCATCATAGCAGTGCTACTTGAGACAGCTACATATAACTGGTGAATTACAGTGTTTGTTGCTTTATAAAGTAAGATTGTTTAATATTAGAAGACCCAGGTATAACTCCACAAGTTCTGAGCTAAATGTTAGGCTGAGAAGGTCAGTATAGTCTTGGCCCTGGACAGCACGAAATCCAAGGATGATGCTGGGACAACTACACCTCTCTTTATGCAGACCAAGACCTCCAAATGGCTGATGCCTATGATTCTCTCTGAGGCACCAGAACACCCCGCCTGACTTCATCATGGGCTGACTCCCAAGATGCATCCATTTGAATTGAAGAGGTGATCTCTGCTATTTTCCACCTAAAGCTGGTCAACTCCCCTGTCCCAGACAGTTGTTTTTTGTTCTCTTTCTGCCAAGTACTTGCACAGATTCTCACCAGGCACATTGATTTCTTCACAAACATTGAGACACTCCCTCACACCATGCCGGAGGCCTCGATCCCTGTAACCCCCAAACATGGGAAGGAAAGTGCTGCTGCTGCAGCTCCTACCGCTCAATTTTGCTCATAAATGTAGATGACAAACTCTTCACGTGCATCTTTGCAGTGAGTCTCAATCCCCTCATGTGGGTCCTGATGGGTACTGCAGGTATGCAGGGACAATGACAAAATATTTTTGAACTTGGTGGACAATGCCAAACTCTCACAAGTAGAGGTGATGCTCCTGGCTATAGCAGCTGACAAGGAATTTGATAGGGTACCCTACCTAGGTGCCACCCTACCCTACTTTGGCCAGGTTCCGCAACTAGATTCTCAGTTTATATATCAAGCATTGATTTGGGTCAAGGGACATGTATTGACCCTCTTCTCTATCTGCAGAGGGCTACACCAAGGATGACCTGTGTTTCATTTGCCTTATATATGAAGTCAATGGCACGAATCAGAGAAGGCCCCCGGAACACTGAGGTGCAGTTCGGAGAGATGTGCACAGCATTAGTATAGTAGTGCTGGGCGATCCTCCATACCCCCTACTGGCCTTTCAAGGGAAGTTAGTACAGTCCAAGAAAGCTTCTGGTTTTAGTATTAACCTCCAGAAGTCACAGGCCCTCAATGCAAGAGCATATGGCTGCAGTTAGCCTCTACCATGGGCTTCACCCTGGGTATAGCATTTTGGAATATAGATTGTTCCCACAATCCAGGACTCAGTTCTCCACAACTACAGCACCTTACTCCAACAGGTCAGAATAGAACTCACCCAGTTGAGGCCTATGGCTCCCCCTGCCTGGGAGGGAAAGCAGTGTTAAAAATTATAATACTCTCCAGAGCCCTTTTTGTTTTCCAGGCCCTTCCTCTGGCCGACAACTGCGTGTATGCTCAAATCAATGCAAGCGCATTGAAGCCACTTTTATGAGAAAGCAAACGCATGCGTATGTGCCATGATTGGATACACAATCCCGTGTGGGTGAACTGTGGGTCCCTGTCTGCTGCACTACTACCAAGCAGCAAAGCTCTACTTCCTAGTGGAGTGGAGCTGCCTGGAGACTGGGAAGCACTTTATTGCCACTCAATAGTAGAGAATAACCTTTGTAAGGTCCCTTAACTACACCAAAAGCACAGAGTGTGGGGCCAATACTCCATGTCTATCACCACAAACAACCTCTCAGAGATGGAGCTCTCACACCCATACTGGGTCACACATACTTTGCTCCAGGTCTTCACAGCTTTTTCAGTATTGAAACATACCAGCTGTAGATCCATCAGATACTTTTTTGATGCTCACAGAACCATCGCCTTCTAGCAACTGAAAACCTGATTATGGTATCCTTGAAACAGAATACCTCCACTACCTACAAATCAGTTACTGTGTCTCCCACCTCGATGTCAGAAAAGAGGCACAATTTATGTTCCCTCCGGATCCCATGACAATTGGAGAAGAAAACTACAGGCCAGAGGTGTTGGGATAGGAGACGGGCCAATCACTTACACATACAGAATGTGAAGACATGTACTACTGGGCATGCCACATAACACATTAAGTGTTGAAACCACTAACTAAGATAGTGACCTATTGGCCTCTCACTCCCGCCAAGTTACACATGAGTATTCCCTACTCATAGTGAGGCTTGCTGGATAGGCTGTGGAGTGCTGGGAACACTCCTCCAACTACTTTGGACTTGCCTACAGCTGATTTAATAATGGGATGAAGTTCAAACTGACATAGACACCTACTTCAACACTCAAATCCAGAACTTACCCACCTAAATTATCTTAGGCCTCCCCAACCTTGTGACTTTCTCCATGAGATCCAGATGAGGCAGAGTTTCCTGAACTGACCTACCCGAAAGGACTCTGATTGCTGTGCCTGACTGCTCAGTCAGAAGACGCACACACGACTGACGGTGGTTCTCCAAGGGTGTCTGACATTTATCAAAGGTTAGACAATGTCTGATGCACACTAAAAAGTGAATATGAGGGAAGGGGAGTTAAGTGAGGGGCTAATGTTGGGATAAGTTTGTTCATTATAATTGTTGCTTAAGTGCTTTATAATGCTAGGCTGCCGGTCTGGGTACTGGCCTAAATTGCAAGCCACTTGTTAAGGTTTTACTTTGTAAATATCACTTTTACCTTTATTTTTTGCAGTGAATTTCTTAATGCAAAGTAAAACGTATTACCATACTGAGCTATAATGTCAATGTCTCTAACCTCAGTTTTTTCAGTGAATCTCATTTCTTTGTAATAGAAAGTAAGATAATATACCAATACCTAACTGCTTGAACTCGGGACTTGACTACATAAGGAAGCTTGGGTATGTTCAGGGAATGGCCTCTCTACAAACACCACTGAAGAGGGTGAAATCTCTGAGCGATAGGGTTTGGTGTGAGACTGGCCTCTCTGCAAAGAACTGTTTACAGGGTAAAGTCTGTGCATAGTAGGTTTAGGTGAGGGACTGGCATCTCCGCAATGACCTCCATACAGTGATAATGATGTACACAGTACAGTTTAGTGAAAGACAGTTCTCACTGTGACAGCCTCTACACAGGGTGAACGCTATGCGTAGCAGGATTTGGTGAGAGACTTGCCTCTCCTCAACAACCTTTGTACAGAGCAAAGGTGGTGCATAGTACTGTTTGATAAGGGACTTGGCTCTTTATGAAGACCTCAGTACTAAGTCAAGACTGTGTGTCAGCATTTAGTGAGGGTCTGGCCTGTCCACAACAACGTCTGTACGAGGTGAAAGCTGTGCATACTAGGGTTTGGTAAGGAACTGGCCTCTATACAATTACCATTTTGCAGTGCGAAGACTGTGCGTAGTAGGGTTTGTTAAGGTAATGGCCTCTCTGCAATTACCTCTGTACAGTTCCTTCCAAATGGAAGCAGGCTTGGGTTTCCCCCATCTTAAAAAAAACCACCTTAGACCCTTCGCTTCCTGAGAACTTCAGGCCCATCTCCTTGCTTCCCTGGCCTGCCAAAATCATCGAGGCGCATGTCAACAACATTCTGTCCGACTTCCTCCTTACCAACAACACTCTGGATGACTCCCAACACGGGTTTAGAGTTGGTCACAGCACCGAGACAGCCTTGCTCAGTGTATCTGAGGACCTCTGTACCATTCTTGACACCGGCGGAACGGCAGCACTGGTCCTGTTGGACCTCAGTGCTGCCTTCGACACGGTGTCACACGAGGTCCTCTTGACGAGATTGGAGGAAATTGGAGTTACAGGGACAGCCTTGGGATGGTTTAGAGACTTCCTTTCTAACAGGTCTTTCAGAGTCTCTACCCCCCTTACATCTCTAAGGAGCATAACATTGGACAGTGAGTGCCGCAGGGTTCTTCCCTGAGCCCCACCCTGTTCAATGTCTATGTCCGCCCTCTGGCGGAGGTGGCTAGAAGGAATGGACTTGCATTGGTATCCTATGCAGATGATCCCCAGTTGGTGGTGGCTCTTAATGACAACAGTGGTTTGGAGGCTCATCACTTCAAACAGACACTCACTGACATCACCAACTGGATGACGGCACATTTCCTTCAATTAAACGCCGGGAAAACAGAGATACTGCTCCTGGGGAAAAACACCTCGTCCTGGGTAGACAACTGGTGGCCTGATGTCTTAGGCCCACCTCCCAAGCCAAAGGAATGCGTCAAAAATCTAGGAGTCTGGGCGGACTCTGCTCTAAAGTTCACTCACCACACTAAAAAAGTGGCTGCCACCTGCTTTGGCATTTTACGTAACATCAGACCCATTTTGAAGTTCTTTGACTGCCGCACTCGCCAGCTAATTGTTCAGGCGACCATCCTTTCTAGACTGGACTATGCCAGCTCTCTCTTATTGGGGGCAAATCTGGCTGAAACCACCAGATTGCAGAGAGTCCAGAATGCGGCAGCCAGGGCTCTGGTAGCTCTCCCTCGCCATTCCTCGGTTTCCGGAGCCTTGAAAAAACTGCACTGGCTCCCGGTGGGCAAAAGGATCCAGTTTAAGGCATTGTGTTTAGCCTTTAAAATCCTTAAAACTGCTTCTCCCCCAATGCTGTGCCCCCTCCTGTCAGAGTACATTCCTAGGAGATCGCTCCGCTCAGAGGGACAACATCTTGCGATCATCCCTCGCACTAGACTGGCCAGAGTAGGCGGCCGTTCCTTTAGCTTCCTGGCTGCCAAGTAATGGAATAGTCTGCCCGAAGCTATCTGTGGCTTACAGGACCTTTTAGCCTTCAGAAAGGCCGTCAAAACCCATCTCTTTCAATAATTTCTTCACTTTCTGCGCCTCTAACTCTCTGCAACCTGTCTGCTCGCAGCGCCGGGACGCCCCTTGGCTGGGGCAGCCGCGCGCTATACAAATTACCATAACATTAAAATTAAAGGCTGTGTGTAGCCGGCTTTGAATAGGACCTTGCCTCTCCATGACAACCTCTGTTTTGAGCAAAGCCTATACATAGTAGGGTTTGGAGAGATTATCCTGTTAACTAAGACCCCTGGACAGGGCCAAAGCTGTGTGTATTAGGGCTTGGTGTGAGACTAGCCTTTGTGCTAATAAATCAATCTATCATAGGTTGGTTAAGAGCAACAACTTACATGAAAGCGTCTCAAGGCGTGGGGGCCCAGCTCCCGGGTGTTCACAGCGATATGTTGAGAGCCAGGTTGTGAGGTCCTTTGTTAACTTGGAGAGTGTTGGTGTCTGTCGGAGGTGGAGTAGCAGGGTGTTCCATTCCTTGGCCGCGAGGAAGGAGAAGGAGTGACCTCCTGTTCTGGTCTTCTTGATGTGTAGCACCATAGCAACGGAGAGCTAGGCTGAGCAGAGGGATCGTTGGGGTGTGTGGAACGAGAGGTGGTGGTATATAAAGTCAAGTCCAGTGTTGTAGAGGGCTTTGCAGACGTGGGTGAGAAGCTTGAAGGGCATTCTTTTCTCAATGGGGAGCAAATTTAGTGTCTGCAGGTGTTGAGTGATGTGGCAATGGCGCTCACGTTCCAGGCGTTCTGGAGTTTGGAGTTCTGGAGTTTGCGAGTAAGGTTCTTGTTGATATCGGCATGGAGCGCCTTGCGTAGTCCTGTCTGCTGCTGATGAGGGCATGGGTGATGTTTTTCCTTTGTTTGAGGTGGATCCAATTGAAAGTCTTTCATAGGAGTCATAGGGTTTGAAAGAGACAGCGTTGATTTGGCAATCTAATTTGAGTTCGGAGTCCAGGATGATTCTGAGGTTGCCTGAATGGTCCATGGGGGAGGGTGGATTCCCGAGGGCGGGGAGCCACAAGGTAGGGCCAATGAAGATTACTTTTGATTTGTCCATGTTGAGTTGTAGGCAGTAGTTATTCATCCACCTGGCGACTGTGTCCCTTCCTTCTTGAAAGTTGTGTTTGGAAACGTTGGGTTTTTTGAAAAGGGAGAAAATGAGTTGGGTGTTGTCTGCATAAGATACAATGTTGAGTCAGTGGGATCTGATGATGGGTGTCAGCAGGGCTATATAGATGTTGAACAGGCTGGGGCTGATGGAGGATCCTTGGAAAATGCTGCAGGTGGGATCCAAGAGGCATGGTGGGAGTCTGACCCGCTGTATTATGCCAGAGAGGAATGAGCTGAGCCAGTTGAGGGCCTTGTTCCGGATTCCTGCATCATGAAGTCAGCAGGCTAGGGTGCGGTGAGAGGTCCAGGAGGTTGAGGGCCCCTGCCTTTCCTCTGTCGAGGAGGACGTGGATGCTGTGTGTTACGGCGAGAAGGGTGGTTTCAGTGGTGTTTTTTTTTCGAAAAGCTGGATTATGAGGTGTTGAGGATATGGTTGTCTACCATGAAGGAGGCAAGCTGCCTGTGGGTGGTTTTTCTGATGACTTTCACCAGGTACGTGAATAAGGAGATTTGTCGGACTTTCTTGAGGTCAGTGGTGCCCGCCGAGGGATTTTTAAGGAGAGGGTTGATCTCAGCGTGTTTCCTGTCATTGGGGAAGAAGGCGGTCTTGAAGAAGCAGTTGATGATTCATCGAAGCTCGGGGACAATGATGTTGGTGACTCTGTGGTAGATGTGGTTGGGGTAGGGGTAAGTGGGGCCCTCGGAGTGGGTTGACTTGATAGTCTTCAGGGTGTCTTTGTTGGTGAGCACAGTCCAGCTGTCAAGTGTTTGCTGTGTTTCAGGAGTGGGGGGTGTGGGTTTTGCGTGTTAGTTATCGTCGTGGAAGTTTTCATAGATGATCTTGACTTTGTGGTGGAGAAGGAGTTGAGTCTGTTGCAGAGGTCCTGGGGGGCATGTCATTTGTCTCACTTTTGGGTTGGGTGAACTTTTTGATGATGCCAAAAAGTTCCTTGCTGTTGTGTGTGTGGGTGGAGATTCTGTCCTGGAGTGCGTTCGTCCTTTTGTATCTGATGAGCTTGTGGTGGGCAGTGGTGGCTGCTTTGGAGTTCCTCCATATCTTTTTGAGGTTTCTGCAGATTAGTCTGGATTCTTGGAGTCGGTGAAAAAACAGCTGGCTCTCTTGATGTGTATGTTGGCAGTTTCTTGAGAGGGGTTATGGTGCTGGTGTAGTTGGTGATCTAATTGTGCAGGGTTCAGGCAGCGATGGTTGGGTCGTCATCCATGGCAGTAGGGGCAGAGATGCTGAGGAAGGCAGTGAGCTGATTGTCGGGGATCTTGTTCCAGTTCCTGCATGGGAGCTGGTTTAGAGGTTTGTGGGTGATGGTTGTTTTGAAGGTGGTGTGGGTTCAGGATTGATCTGTTTGAGTCCGATATTGAGGAGGTTATCTAGGAGGGAGATGAAGTTAAGGTCTTGGAGGTTGTCAAGGTGGAAGTTAAGGTCTCCCAGCAAGGTGTAGTCTGTGGAGGTGATGGCTTGCGGGGTGATGATGTCGGTGATAGAGTTGGGGAAAAGTGTGAGTGCTCTGGGGTTTCTGTAGATGAGGGTGCCTCCAGGGTGGTGGTTGAGTTGGTCTGAATCTTGAAGTGAAGGTGTTCCATCGGGTCTGTGGATTGCTGTGCATAGTAGGGTTTGAGGAGGGTACGGAAACACCAGGGGATGGGTCCCCGGGGCATTTGGCTCAGGGACGGGGACCACGAAGCCCCCTTCCTTTTAGTTACTTTAGCGTCCCCATGCTCTTTATAGGTTCGGGGAGGGGGCCTCCTCCCCTTTAAATTTACAGTGGACCCTAGGGGATTGGGTCCCCAGGTCTGCTGTGTGCCCCCTCCCCTGAAAACATAATTTTTCCCATTGAGATGTGGTCTCCCGGTCAAAAAAATGCATTGGAAAGGGGAGCCACATGCCCCATTCCTCCTAAAAAAAGACATCGGTTGCAGGGTGAATGGGTGACTGGAGCCAAAATCAGCCTGGGGAGAGAGATCATGCACGCCACCTCCCACAAAAAACAGAGAGCTGCATCATACCCTGTTGCCCTCGTCCTTCATGTTTTTTTTAAATAAACCAGTGCAAGAGCCCACTCCATTGTTTTTTAAATATGTGCAGAGGATCATCAGATCATCACTGAATTTGAGGCAAAACACATTTTTTAAATGCTTTGCTCCAGGCCCCTTTGAGACCCACCAGTGAGACCTAGGGGGTCAAGGGTATCCTACCGCCCCCCCCTTATGTCTTGTTTTTTACTTTTGTAGGCATCAGGATCAGCTGAGCTCTGCATCCCTAGATATACACATGGTTCCCTTCACAGTTAAATTAAACAAGGCCCTGTAGATGAGGCCATCAGGGCCTAATAGTCCTTGGGGAAGAGGGGCACTTGGTTGCCCTCCCTTAAATAAAGTGCAATCCCCAGGGCCTAATAAGGGTCAGAGCGTTGGGACATGGCAACAATCCCCTTTTAAAAAAATAAAGGACCTGAGATTGGTGACCTAGGGCAAAACAAGGCTCAGGGAGGGGGGCCACATGACCCTCTCCCCTTTAAAATAGATAAGGCCATTTGGCCATGAGCAGTGGGTGGCTAGTTTACGTATGATAATAGAATATTACTTTACATAAAAAATAAAAATTCACTGAAAAAAACAGAGAATTAAGTAATGTTATAGTTAGGTGTGATAAAAATAACACCTTACAAATTCACTGAAATAACCAAAGGTTAAAAATTATAATTAGGTAACTATGATAGTGACAGCATTACTGTTTTGAACTAAAAAAAGACTACAGAAATTCAGAAATACACCAGTTTTAGTTAGCAGAGCTAACTATATCTTGGACACCCATGTTATATGACATCATGTATTGCACAACTGATGACTTCTCAAACGACATCATTGTTGACATCATTGATGACATCAGTGATTGCATAATCCAAGCTTCTTTTGTATCCATTGCTCTTTAGTTGGGTATAGCATGAGTGCAAATTAGCTCAGAATAATATGAAGCATCATTACTGCTAACATGCATATAACCTCCACAGGTTAAACAAGCTTGTATTATGTGCAGCATTGTCTCTATGTCATACCCTTCCATGGTTGCCGATTCCATGTTGACTATGAACCACAGATGAAAAGGTAACCTATCCTGCATTCAGTGTTCAATCTGGATAGAACTGTTCACATGTATCAAACCCCTGACAGCCATTATAACTACGTTAAGAAAAGAAGTGAATATAAGTAGAAAAGTGGATATTGTTGGTTCTGTTTACTCTGTGGGGAAAGTTTACTCTGTACCACACTGTAAGCGGACAGTCAAACTCTCGTGAGAAATACACCACAGGGTATGAAAAAGTAGTTACTAAGAACAGTGTAAGCTGTATGCAAATTGTGTCAAAGGAGCAACTAATTTCTTAAAATAACTAACATCTGAAAGTGCTAAAGACCATACTACCTGCAGCCTTCATACAGTAGTGAAAACATTATGGATAGCCTATCCTCTGAAGCAAAACAAGCACAGGTACATATGTTAGTACCTGGAGCACACAGTTTACTATGTTAAGTAGAAATTGTCATGCTGAAAAAAATCTGTCCAATAACTCAAGGCTGTTTACAATGTTTAGTTTATAGTACTCTGAATCTTTGCCCTGCTGGAAACCTTTTGTGCAGTCTTTACCTCGGTTTGATGGATCTTCACAAAATATTCAAAAAAAGTGTCATAGTGAGCATGGAACGTTTCATGGAGATCTGTGAAGTGGGGGTCTGAGAAAAAGGGAGGTTGAAAAAATACAATTTCCTTTGCTATTTCTGTTGGAGCTTTGAACATGACTACAGCCTGAACGGCTTGACAAAACTACTCCAACATTGGCAGGAAGGCCGCAGATCATAATTTCAGTTATCAGGTGTAAATCTACTCACAAGTTGTTGAGAAATATAAGGCAAAGCCGATGAGGACATCTGGGCAGAGCACAGATCTCATGGTGAGATATGATTGGCTGCCAATACTTCAGGCAGGAAGTGCTGGCAGATATTGCGGGATTAGCTTTAGCTGAATCCTACGAAAAACATTGGCAAGAATAAACACAAAAACAGGTGTATGCTCCTGCTCTTGTTTTAAATACATCCCGGGGAGGGAATGTTCCTGGGGTCATTTAAAAAAAAATGATGGGGTGCACATGGGATCCTCCTAATGCTCATTGAGCTCTGGGGACCGCCAACTCCCTGGGGCATTATTGATAAATGTCAGGGATTGTGCGGACCCTCCTCTCCATGGGCTCAATACACCCTAGGGAACACCAAATCCCAGGGCTACAGAAAGATTGATAGGGGGTGCATTGACCCCTTGAGCCCAGGAGACCACCTCCTCCATGGCAAAATAACACCTAATGGGGGGCCCGCAGCCTTTCCCAGGCTCACCCAAAAAATCGAAGAGGTGCCATGCGCCCTCTCTCTAAGGTCATATCCAACCTCAAGGTCCACAACCTTTCTGGGATGGCACATGCAGATCAAAGGTTGCCTCCCTCCTGGAGCCAAGAATAGGCCTGGGGACCACTATCCCCCAGAGCCAGCTCCTACTATATCCTGGAGTGCCCACCCCTGGGACATAGCTGTTTGCTCTGACTTGGCGGGAGCTTTGACAGATCAAGTAAGAGCAAACTCAAACTCTTTGTAAGCTGGGAAACAGCTCCTGCCTGCTGAGAGTGGAGTTTGTGTGCAGTCAGGGAAACAGACAAAAGGATTGATCTGATAGCCATGGAACTGCATGTTTAGCAGGTCCCCATCTATGAGAACAATGCCAGCTCTTGTAGTCGGTGGGAAACCAGCTAGGACCTTGAGGGCCTTGAGGCCCCCCACATGGTCAAGGGGGAAAATATGAGAAAAAGGTAAAATAATAGTCAGAAATGAGCGGAATAAACCAGACTAAAGGTCAGAAACTAGCAGAAAGAGACAGAATAAAGATGAGCAATGAGCAGGAAGAGGCAAGATAAATATAAGAAACAAGCAGAAAGAGGTAGATTAAAGGTCAGAAATGAGCAGAAAGAGGCATAATAGATGTCAGAAACAAGAGGCATGAGGCAAAATGAAGGTCAGAAACGTGAAGAAAGAAGAAAAATAAAGGTCAACAACAAGTGGAAAGAGGCAAAATAAAGGACAGAAGTGAGCAGAACAAAGGCAAAAAAATAAGGGTGGACCTTAATCTCCACTGTGCTGGTGGAGTTTGTGGAGTTATGCTACTCTGTGCTCCTTTTGGAATGCAGATTTAGGCAAAGTCTCTGCCAACCATCAGTGGAGTGGACTGTACTGGTCTGCTCACCCTTAGACTCGATCCCCAACCAGTACTGCACCAGGAGGCCTGTTGGCAGAGTGGTTAAGAAAGGAATGGGGCCTCCAACGGGGTCTCAATAATCCCGCTTGGGGGGACTAACTTGTGGTAAGAATATGAGTTCTTGGTCCCAAACAGTAGTGCTCCAGGAGGCCCCTCTGTAGAGTAGTTGAGAAAGGAGAAAGAAGTCTCAGTAATCCTGCTGTGGGAGACTTACTTGTGGCAGCAATAAGGGCTTTTGGCTTCTAACGAGTCTCAGCAGCCGAGGGGAGTTCATCCCCAACAACTAGTGGGCCAGGAGGTGTGTTTACAGAGGTATTGAGAAAGGGGGTGGGGCCTCTTACAAGATCTCAGCAATCCTTCTGTGATGGCCTTACTTGTGGCAACAATAGGGGTTCTTGGCCCCAAAGACCCTCAGCAGCCAACGGGACTTCATACTTCACAAGTTGTGAGCTAGGAGGCCCCTTTACACGGGGCCCGATTCACAGAATGAAATTAAGAATAAATCCTAAACATACTACCATTTGGTATTCACAGAATGAACTTACTACTTTCGGGATTCACAGAATGAACTTAGAACTTTCGGTATTCACAGAATAGACTTACGACTACTAACTTTACGTCCACACCCGGGCCGGAAGCTCCGCCTCTGAGCCAGAAGCTTCGCCGTCATAAATCCATTATGTGAATACCAAAAGTAGTAAGTGAATTTGTAAATAGCAAAATTAGTAAGTGCATACTGTGAATACCAAAAGTAGTAAGTTTAGGATTTTGTCTTAAGTTAATTCTGTGTATTGGGCCCAGAGTGTCTGAAAAAGGGGGCAAGGCCTCCAGTGAGATCTCAGCAATCCTGCTGTGGGGTATTTACTCGTGGCAACAATAGAAGTTATTGGCCCTCAATGACCCTCAGCAGCCAAGGGGAGTTCATTCATCAATCAGTAGTGCACCAGGTGGCATCTGCAGAGTGGGTGAGAAAGGTGCTGGGACCTCTGATGAGGGGGACTTACTTGTGGCAACAATAGGGGTTCTTGGCCCCAAACCACACTCAGCAGCCAAGGGGACTTCATCCCCCAACCAGTAGAATGCCCCCCAGGAGGCCCCTTTGCAGTGGCTGAGAAAGGGGGCTGGCCTTCCAACAGGGCCTCAGCAATTGCGCAGTGGGGATTTACTTGTTTCAACAATGAGTTCTTGACGCACCAACTACAATCAGCAGCCAAGGGGAGTTCATCTTCAACCATTAGTGTACCACATCATGTTTGCACAGTGGTTGAGAAAGAGTGCAAGGACTCCGATGAAGTCTCAGCTATCTTGCTGTGTGGGACTAACTTGTGGCAACATTAGGGGTTCTTGGCCCCCAATGACCTTCAGAAACCAAAGGGACTTCATCCCCCCAACCAATAGTGCCCCAGGAGGTGTGTTTGCAGAGTAGTTGAGAAAGGGGGTGGGACCTCTGAAGAGGTTTCAGCAATCTTGCTGTGGGGGACTTACTAATGGCAACAATAGGGGTTATTGGCCTCTAATGACCTCAACAGTCAAGGAGATTTCATTGGAGGTTACTGAGCAATACTCTGCCAGCTCACAGTACTCTGTGGAATTTGGCACAGTTTTTAGGTAACTCTGTGGAATTCTGCAGAGTAAAACTCCATGAACTCTGCCCAGGCCTACAGAAAATAAGCAGAACCCACTCAGGCACTCATGCAGCCGCTCACAATACAACTCAGGCACTCTCACAGCCACTCACAGAACCATTCAGTCACACACCCACTCACAGACAAACTCAGACAAATACACCCACTCAAAGACATAGTCAGACACTCATGCACTCACTTACAGAATGACTCATACTCTCTCTAACCTACTCACAGATCTACTCAGAGATTCACCTACCGACTCAGACACTCATACTTACTTACAACCCTGATGACCTCACTGATAGCATCATCCACAGAACCACCCAAAAAACCCTCATATAAGCTCTCATGCACCCACAGACACATCCACACAATCACAGATGTAACCATTCGCAGACATATAAAAGTACTAACAGAACCAGGCACTAATTCGTACAGCCACTCACCACCTACTCAGGCTTAGAGCCTGATAATACAACCAGCCGCTCACACAGGCAGCCACTCACACAGCTACACACTCACCAAAACAGCTACTGACACAACCAGTTATTCATCTATACAACCACTCACACACCCACTCAGTCACCCATACAGCCTCTCAACAGAGCAACTCACTCACTCTTATAACCAGTCACACACCTACTCACCCACCCCTTCAGCCACTCACTCACCCACCCATATAGCCACTGGCACACCCACTCACTCAGCAATGCAGCCACTCACCATACAACTCATATTAAACATCCCGCGTAAAGAACATATCTCTGGTCACCTGAAAAACCTCCACTGGCTTCCCATCAATAAGAGGATCACTTTCCGGCTCCTAACCCACGCACACAAAGCACTCTACGAAATCGGACCAGAATGCCTCAACACACGACTGTCCTTCTACACCCCCTCCCGCCAGCTACGATCATCCAACCAAGCCCTTGCCACTGTACCTCGCATCAACAAAACCACCATGGGAGGTAGATCCTTCTCCTACCTGGCAGCTAAAACCTGGAACTCACTTCCGACTTACCTTCGCCTCACCCAGAACCACCTAGCATTCAGAAAGCAACTTAAAACGTGGATATTTGACAAGTAATTCCCCACCCCTCCTCAAGCGCCTTGAGACCCTCTGGGTATGTAGCGCGCTATATAAATTCTCTGACTTGACTTGACTTGACTCACAGACCCAAGTATACACCCATATAGACAGTCACACACACAGATACACATAGTCACACAGTGACTCCCATAAACTATATTAAAAAAATAATCACTCATTTGTAGTACACTAACTCAACTTACGTGGTACCTTAGTATAACTATGTTTAACAAACAAAAACCTATGGAAACCTTTGGCAACAGTGGGAAGATTATAGGGGGATCGGGGGGGTGGGGGGTATTAACTGGTTAGGCCGGGTGAGCCAGGGAGGGGGAGATCCACATGCTGAAATTAGGAGGAACTACTATTGTTATGACATGTTTTGTACAACGGAATTTGTAAAACATCGAAATTGTTTGTAACCAAATTTATTAACAAAATCGTAATCATGCAAGCTGATTATTGTTTAATTAAAAAATAATAAAAACCTATAGAAAACATTCACAATTGCTTGATTATGTGATCAGTGATGTCATCAGTAATGCCCCTTTCCATGTCATGAGTGCTGTAATATGTAAGGCCATAAGCAGTGAATTGCTGAGGCATAAAACTATAACTGTTGAATTTCAATTGTTTTATACAAGTGTAATCTGAGGCTATAATGTCTGTGTAACCTTTAGTTTTTTTAATATACCATTTGTGTAGCAACGTCTTTTAAGCAGAGGATTAGCTAGTGCAATCCTGAAGCAGTATTACATCTTTGGATTGGTAAAATACCAGCCAAGCCCACCTGGAACAAATAAAATGGTGTGTGAAAAAGTTATTGTTAGTTCAGTAAACCATACCAGGTGAATTTTTGAGATTTGGTGATTTTGCACCTTTAATTATTTCAAGACACATTTGGAATGCAATGTACATTGTAAGCAAATTAAAAACCTGCATTTTAAAAGGCCGTTTTTTGTAGCCTATTGACCCTATGAAGTAGGTTTTACAAGACATATAGAAAGGAAACAGTGCAATGTGGGACAGAAAAACGTTTTGCTGGATGTTTTGCAATTGTACGTTTAAAATGCTTATTTTCACACATAGGGAGGATTAATTTCTAGATGCCTGCATCAAGGATGGGCCAGCAAGTTTGAGCTTGACAGGTATGTTGAGGAATGCTCTGAATGCAGCACTGTCATTTTGAAAACATTTATTTTTATCAACAATGAAAGAAAATAGAAATCCGTTTAACATTTTAATTTGTTTATTGAAAGCAGTTATTCTGCAAATACATTTGGTATTTTGGAAAATATTTATTTGTTACTCTTTTCTCTGAAATACAAGCTTTGAACCCACAGGTAAACATGCAATATTTAACTTTTCTATTTCCAAATAAGTTCCACCCATCCATCCATCCATATATATTGACTACTTAAGGCCGATCATAATGGTTAGCGTTGCATGGCCTGCCGGTCGCTCATAAGTGGAGTGTTCAGCCAACACCTCTTCCTGCTTATTGAAATGTATGTGGTGTGTCAAGCGAGTAGGGACCCACAGCCTGTGCCTTCTATAAATGAAAGTTGAAAAAAGAAAAATAAAGACATATGGAGGGAAACAGGACAGAACTTTACACTAAAGAAAAAAAATAGGACATCTGTGGCAGCAGAGGAAAAAACAGGAAAAGAGTGCTTTGGGAACTTGGGATACAGGCAGGAGCAGTCTAGAGCCAGGACTGTGACACCCCTCATCTGTTTTGCATCACATGTTTTATCACATTTCTTGTTTTAGCACAAAGCAAAACCTTTCATCCATTTTGGACATGGCATGCTGGAAATATCACTGCTTGATTTTAAAATAATTTCTCAGAATCCCTGGAGCATTTACCATACGCTAGATAAGGGAAATTCAGTGAATATTACTTCAGTGAGTAATCCAGCCGTGTTAGACCTGGTATCATTGGCGTGAATCTCCCTTTCAGTTTTCACTGATTGCCTCCTCTGTTCTTGATCTGTTTTGCTGGTTATATGCTTTGGGCACTGTGCCACTGCTATTCAGTGCCACAGTGCAAGTGCTTCCTATGTTAAATTGATGTATTGATTAGTGACTCCATGATTGGGTTATTTGATTTACTTGTCAGACCCTAGTACAGTGCACAATGTGTGCCCAGGGCTTGTAAATCAAATGCTACTGGTGGGCTTGCAGCACTGGTTGTGCCACCCACAGAAGCAGCTTGTAAAGTGTGTCTCATGCCTGCAACTGCAGAGCCTATGTGCAGTTGAATACTGCCATGCTGACTTGGCAAGTGCACCCACTTGCCAGTCCCTAAACCTTCCCTTTTCCTCACATCAGACACCCCTATGGTAGGCCCAAGGGTAGGATGCATTGTAAGGAAAAGGTAGGGCATGCCATGGTGTGTGTAGCATGTTCTAATAATGAATTACATCAATTTCCGTTTTTCACTATTGCAAGGTTAGCTGTTCTCCTTAGGCGAGAATGGGCAGTTTGATTATTACATCTTCTAATCCTAACTGACTCAGGGAACATGGTAGAAATTTGAGTTTAGTATGCCTGAACTTAGAATAAGAAAATACATCTTTTAGTAAAGTTAGTTTTAACATTCTTTGTTTGAAAATACCACTTTTAGAAAGTAACTATTTTCTTGCCTAACTATTCAAGCCTGCCCCTGCTAGGTTGTGTATTCCTTGTCTGGAGTTTGAGTGACAGGGGCTGGGGGATTCCAGGAAATAGGGTGAGTCAGCACAGTGCTTGATAGAGAGATCGGCATCTAGATGGGCGGGAGGAGTTGAACCTGGGACCTGAATAGGACTGTGCCTTCCCTCCACAATGCTGGCTCCACCTCCTGTGGTGCGTCTGATGTCTCTGCCCCTCACTGTGAAAGGAAAGAAGGAGTCATGTAAACAGAGTGCTAAAAGACTGACCAGAACTCGTTTGGATTAGGCAAAGGCCTCTCTGCCCCTTCAGAGAACAAAGAGAAAAGTAGTATAAATATTAGGACCCAGACCCAACAAGACAAATCTTTTGCTAAGTAGAAGAAACAAGGAACCTGCAGGAGTTTGGACTGCCCCTCTGAGTTGTGTTTTCTGGGTTGGCCTGCAGTGGTTTCTTTATAGCAAGGAAAGGAGAAGGAAGTTTCAAAGAACGTTCATCATCTTGCTGATTATTACTCCAAGGGCTTGAACTTATGCTTGCCTCCTGCTGAAGTCTCAAGGACAAAAGACTTCACCACCAGCTCTTCCCTGAATTTCCTTGCTGGGAATTCTATCTGCAAAAGACTGCGTGTCGCTGGGAGCTGGAAGTGCAACGTAACGAGAAGAAGTGTGTTTCCACCGCAGCTGTAGTCGTCGCATCGCCGGAGAAGCATGCCGCTGCCGCATCTCCCCAGAAGCGTGTCTTTGTCGCAGCGATCTTCTGTCTCATCACCGGAGAAGAGTGATGCCACTGAGAGGGTCGCTATCGCATCATCCGAGAAGCGTGTCGCAGGGCCTGTCGTGGCTCCAAAGTACAGAGTTTTTGCAAGGCTGCCAGAAAGTGTATGCATCATCTTCGCATCGTCACATCAAGGGTGCTATCTTATAGTATCGCACCAGGACTGTGGTATTGCATCGAGGTGCCATCTTGTGCATCACAGACAGGCCGCAGGATGAGATTCTATGCATCACCTCTGCTCTGGTAAGGATCAAGACGCATCCCCTACTCTGCGAGCCTTTTGTTTGTTTTGTGTTACGCATCCACGTACTTTTGTGAGAACTGTGTTGCATTTATCACCAACTTGAACTAAGCAACTTCTATCATCTTTTAAGTCTATTTTAAGTACAGTATAGTGGATTTTTGTCATTTGTGGTCTTGTGTTAAGTTTATATAAAGAATACTTTTTTTATAAAACCTATGTGGTGTCCATATGTAGTGTTTTCACTGTATTATATTGTATATTCACAAATGCTTAACACACTGCCTCTGAGAAAAGCCTGTCTGCTCATGCCAAGCTACCAAGGGGGTGAGCAGGGGCTATACAGTAGTGTAATCCTCTTTCCCTGACTTAGAAGCAAGGGTCCCTATTTGGACCAAGTTGTATACCATTACCAACTAGATACCCCCAGTTCTAACAAGCCGGCTTTCATGGACAGGGAAAGACTCCCACTTTATGTTCACACATACTCTATTTTCTAAATTATTTTGACAAAACACGATTATGTTAATACTATCATTTACCATATGACTGCAGAATGCTTTTAATATTTATTGTGTGTCATGCAGCCATTTTTCAAAACATATCGAGTTTTTTTAATGATCACAAATGAATAATTGCAAAAAGCATATTCGATTATTTGATCTCTGTATACAATTAGCACATTATGAATGGACTATCAAATTGATTAAAAATCTAGTGCTATATTGTATACTTGGCTCTCATAAGTTAGAGATTCTTTGGAAGTGGGATGCATATTATCATACTCTAGGTCATGTGACATTAGGGATCACTCATAATGATCAGTGTGATAGGCAGCTATTGCATTTATTTTCCCATGCTACAGGGTGGCAAATGTTATTCTCTGTTACCCAGACTCTTTATGTGCCATTGTTTCTTACAGTTCAGTTGTCAACTGAGTGCCCATGGTGTTTTACACATGTATTGTTGTAGTGTCATGACCATGTTGAGTAGTCAATCCCACTGACGCATTGTCAGTGAAATTGCTCTCCCTCCCTCGCAGCTCCACCATTAAGTAAGGCTTTCACCCGAGCCCCTGCTCTCTGGGAGATGCTACGCACCTGTATGAGGACATTCTGCAGCAGTTGGGGGCAGGACTCGAAGCCCCAGGTTACAGCAGGGCCGTGTTTGTACCGACAGCCCCTCCCCTCACCTAACCGGGGGCTACATTAACCTCTTGCACCTCCCACTTTGCGGGAGATGCTACGCACCGGTGTAAGGACATTCTGCAGCAGTTGGGGGCAGGACTCGAAGCCCCAGGTTACAGCGGGGATGTGTGTGTACCGGCAGCCCCTCCCCTCACATCATCTGGATTATTTAACTGTCCGTGGACACCGGCATCGCGGGACGCACGCAGGTGGGTGCCGGGCTAAGCCCGGACAAAGGGCGGGCCATCTGTAGCCGCCAGGGGCAGACAGAGGCAGGGCAGGGCCCTGTCCCTTTGCGGTACGAAACGGGCTGACCATTTGCCAGGACTGGTAAGAACAGTGCCCGTACGTCGTTGGTTTCTCCCTATAATAAGTGTTACAGTTTATTGAGCTATTTTGTTGCACTTCAATTGTTGGTGTCCAGTAAATACCATTTCCTGAGCTCTTTGCGTCTAATTACACGCTCTAATTTTACACAAACCTCAAATCCTGATTAAACTAATTTTATCCAGATGGAGAAACGAAAAAGTGCTGCGGGCACCCTTGATGCTTTCCTGATCAGAGCAGAATCCCACTTCAATCACGAAATCCAACTAACTGAGGGTAGGCTCTCACTTGACCCCCTGCAGTTCCCTTTGACTAGGGAGAAGGAACATTCTAGTACATCAACCCCAAAGATTACGATCGCTCAAACTCTGGAGAAGGAGGTCAAAATCCCCATAGTGGCAGGGAAAGGCCCACAAACGAGGAAACAAACCAAACAACTGAAAGGTCGTAAATTGGGGACGAGACAGAAGGGAGGTAAACATGGCTGTGTGGAAAAGGAAAGGGATTGCCATGGCCCTAGCTCTTTGGGAAAAGTTTTGATCCAAACCCTAACAGAAGCAATAAGGAAATTTGAAGATAACGAGAAGACCAAAAAGGATAAGAATAAAGATAGAGGCGCGGAAAAGCACATGGAAAAGGAGAAAGTGAAAGGGAAGGGCAAGGAGGAGGATATTGAAGACACCGATGACGTGAAACTAATGGCTAAAAAGGCAAAACGATTACAAACCATCAAAAATCTGAAGGCAAATGCCAAAACCACTGGCCAGATAGCAGCATCCCAGCCTAGTATTTCTAATATATTTAGCCCACTACCCAAAGAAGGGGTGAACAAAGCTGAAAACCGACGGGATACTGTGCAGGACCAAAAGGACCAGGGTGGGGAAGACAGTGGAACTAGACATGCTGAACCAGATGCTGAATTAGAGGTTGAGCCGGTTATGGGGGAAAGGACTGCTCGGACCCTTGATCTTGGAGATCAGACTGTAGACCTCAAACCGGGAAAAATAAGGGCCAGCGCAGCAAAAATCACAACGGCAAATAGTGAGCATAGGTCAAACCACCCAAATGCTTCAACTGAAAAACATGGACCCGGCTGGTATTCTCCTACAACACAAAATTCCTCCCTTGAAAAAATGGTACAATCTGAAACTGAAGTACACTCAGAGGAATCAGATGCAGATATATATGAAACTGGCATCTCTGCCTCCAGCGGGGCAAGCAACGCAAGCAAATGCCAAGACCCAGTTGCATCAACCCCTGAAGTATCAGTCTCTACAGATGTAAGAAAACTGAGTGAATCTGGGCAAGGCATCACTACAAGGAAAAAACTGGAGAAAAGTAGGATAAGGAATAAAAGACAAAACAAATCAACATATGAAGAAACCACAGATTAAGGAAGCAACTCAGAGCAAATCAGAAATACACGAAAAAGCTCAGCTCCAAAAAGGCCAAATGAAACAGATCGCAACAGTACACAGTGGAGGAATATAATGGGAGCGGCTCTCCACAACATGGAAATACAAGCGGAACAGGAAAGGCTGTAGAGCCATCATTGAAAGAAGTACTAAGTTCCATTAAGAACTTCCACAAAGATATCAAAATGGACAGCCAAAGGAACCATGCCGCCATCCAAAAGTTACAAGGAGCTATCAAAAAAGTGGGCAGCACCTGCTTAGAGATACAGAAAGAATGGTGTCAGTAGAAATGTACTGACAATCTGGAGAAGGATGTCGCCAATCTTCAAAGCCAGGAAAAAGAGCAAGAAGGAATCATAAAGGACTTAAGGCTAAAGGTCGAGGACCAACAAAACAGAGCTAGAATAAACAACTTGCGCTTTCTGGGAATCCCTGAAGGCGCAGTGGGTCTTCATGATCAACCTCCTTAAATCAGCCCTCCCTGAACTACTATCTTGGGAAATAGATAGAGAAATACAGCGCCCCCACCACTTCCCCCAACCCTATCTAAACAATCACAAAATACACCTAAATATCCAAGCGCAATGCTGGTGTACTTCGGGAGCTTTCTCCTATGGGAAGTTACCTTTTACCTTGCCCTGCCTACAAGCAAGAGGGAACACAATGGCTTCATATTCTTTGTTAGACCAGACTTTGCCCCTGCTACTGTGAAACGAAGGTGAAGAATGAGACAGTTATTTACTCCCTTCGAGCAAATTGTCGCAACCGTTTTTTACAAAACCCAACTCGACTGAAAATAGTCTTTAAGGGAATAACTCACAGCTTCACAAGTGAAATTCAGGCTGAGGCTTATTTGAAAGAAATCACAGATATAGTAAAAAGAAAAAAGCAATAAACATCAAGAACAGTTATAATCACCACTATGATGGGGACCTGATTATAAGCATCATACACGAACAGTATGGGGCTATAGGCTGAAGGAAAAAAAGGGGGGAATGCTAAGGAATACTAATCAAATATGATGTAATATATGATTATGTCTGGAACTATAGAGAAACATTTACTCACATAGAGGACCCACTCCCTACTTGCTATTGCACTCACACAGGGCCAGGGACGGGGAGCGTACTGAGCCGCACTGACCATACGGACGCCCACACCTGGATCTCATCGGACACAGGACGCCTCAAAGGGTGGTAAGGGGGGGAGGGAAGGTGCAGGTGGGGTTGGTGGGGGGGAGGGTGGGGACGGCAAGGCAAGCACCCAATGCTTGTACAGACATGAACAATGTGACATGTTCAGGCAAGAACATCCATGCATATGGAAGTGTCACAGACAGACAATAAGAAAATGGGCCATAGAAGCACTCAAACGTGATGGGATAGACCATCTAAAATCCAAAGTATGACGGCATTAAAGATTGTATCAGTAAATATATGTGGGTTAAATGATATAGGAAAGCGGCAAAATGTATCTATATGGTTACAATCAATGGGGGCCAATATAGTTTGTTTGCAGGAAACCCATATTGAGGTATCACAAACACATCTGTTAAAATCTATGGGGTATAAGCTGGTGTGCGCAACGACCCAAGGGGCTCAGGTAAGGGGGTGGCTATCCTGGCCAAGGGTCCAGGTCATATTTTCACACAAAACAAAACAGATAAAAGCGGGCGACGGGCAATTACAGAACGCCAAAATATGCAGGGGCAGAAAATGACGATCTGTGCCATCTATGGCAGCAATAGTGATGACCCCTCTATCTTTAACAACATTTCTAATGAACTTGCACATTGGCCATTACCGGTGGTGATTTGTGGAGATTTTAATATAAATCTCCCCTGCGATTGGTCCATGAAGGATATATGGAACTATGACGGTCGTTAGCCCAAGGTGTTTAAGGCAATAAAACAACTTTGTAGTATATATGGGCTTATAGACAAATGGCAAAATTCTCATCCTAACGATCCTGGCTATACCTATACCTTTTTCTCTAACCCGCATCGCACACACGCCAGAATAGACTTCTTTTTACTGTCCAACTCACTAAATTCCCAAAGCAAAATCATTAAATTGCCTAGAGTCATTTCGGAACATAACCCCTTAGTATGCACAGTGGATATGGGCAAAAATTCGGCTGCTCTCAGAACATGAACTTTTGAAAAATCCCTATCACTTGACCTGAGGTATTGTACACACATGCAGGAATGGATTCCTAATTTTTTGTAAGATAATCTCGGAAGGTCCACAATCAATGTGGTATGGGATGCACTGAAGGCTGGGATCCGGGGGAAAACACTGCAATACTCTTTAAAGGCAAAAAGTATAGCTCAAAAAATATGAGGGACCTACAGGAAGTACTTAGACAGGCTGAGGTAGGATTAATACTGGCCACCAAGGGGCACGATGGGGCTGAAGTGATCAAGAGAAAACAGAATCAAGTGGCTATCGCCAGGGCAGCTATTATGGATATTATAACCGCCAAAGCGGTAAAGAAAGCCACGGCAAATCAAGAGATGGTCTATGAGGTGAATGAACTAGTTGGCCACCAATTAGCAGTCCGCATGCACCAACAGGTGTCCGTCAATACGATACATGAGATAACAGACCCAGCAAAAAGGCTCAGTTACTGACCCAGAAGCAATTAGGGAAGCCTTTTTTCAATTTTATAGCACTCTCTATAGGGACGAGGGGGGAGACAATGCAAAAAAAACCAAGGAGTATTTTTGACAATAAAAAACAAAAAACAAGGAGTATTTAGAAAATGGCAGCTCGTCTAGGTTCTGTGAACTGGATCAAGCAATGCTGGAAGAAAACCCCAACGTAGAGGAGATAGTTACTATAAATAAAAACTTACCAAAGGGTAAAGCAACAGGGTTAGACAGCTTACCTTCAGAATTTTTTTAACCTTTATAGATGAATTGAAAGATATATTATTGAAGCTATTTAGATACATCTTTAAAGGGGGACACCCACCTAAGTCTTGGTCTCGCGCAAAAATAATAATATTTCCCAAATAAAAAACCTGTTGAGCAATTAGGGTCTTACAGACCAAAATATACTCTAAATTGCTCACAAACCGTATAGCCCCTATTATCCACAAGGTCATTGCTAATTATCAACACGGCTTTGTGCCAGGAAGATCAACAGTTGATCATGTGCATAGAGTGATCACGCTATTTGATCAATCAAGGATTACAGGAGACCCTATGGCTTTGGTACACCTAGACACAGAGAAAGCCTTTGATAGGGTGTCCTGGCAGTTCTTGTGGTCTGCCATGACCCGGGTTGGTATCCCCTTTGGCTATATCCAAGCAATACAACAACTATATGTTAACCTGGCGGCTATGGTACTGGTCAACGGCAGCCTTACTAAGGAATTCAGTATAACCAGGGTAACTAGACAGGTCTGCCCATGTTCTTCCCTGCTTTTTGCCCTTTATCTTGACCCGTTTATTCAGAGGCTGGAAAAAAACAGAGCGATAGAACCAATTGTATCACGAGATCTTTCTACCAAAACACTTGCCTACGCATATGATATTGCAATTGTTACCACCAATCCAGAAACAACTATGGCTGCTATTACAAGCGAGGCTATAGAATTTGGTAAAATCTCAGGATATGTTATGTTATGTTATGTTAACAAAGGTTTGTATAGCGCGCTGCCACCGGTTGGTTTCCTGGCGCTGTGAGAACAGAGTGTGGTCAGAGGAGGAGGTTAAGGATTAGTGATAAGCTTGTGAAAAAAGCCAGGTCTTTAGTAGCTTCCTGAATGACAGGAGGTCAGGACATAATCTGATCTCGAGGGGGAGGGAATTCCATAGGCAAGGTGCCAGGATGCCAAATCTGCAGCCACCCAGCCTTTTGCGTTTGAAGGAGGGCGTTTGTAGAAGACAAAGGTGTGCTGAGCGTAGACTACGAGGCGGGTTGTATTTTATGATCAGTTTGGAGATGAATTTGGGACTTTTGCCGTAGAGTGCTTTAAACATCAAGCAGCTGGCTTTAAAAATGCAGCGTTGCGTTACCGGGAGCCAGTGGAGTGATTTCAAGAGGGGGGTTGCTGGGTGCCATCTGGGCTGGCTTAGAATCAGTCTTGCAGCATGGTTCTGCACCATCTGTAGACGTTTGAGGAGGAACTGAGGGAGACCCAGGTAGATTGAGTTGGCATAATCTAAGTGGGAAATCACAGTGGCAAGCACCACCTGTATCAGGCATCGCCGGTCAGAAGTCGGCGAACCTTCCGGATTTTCCTTAGTTGAAAAAGGCATTTGGAAACTACCTGACCAACTTGCGTTTTGAGCGAGAGGTCGCTGTTTAAGGTGATGCCGAGCGTTTTTGCCGATGGAGAGGGGGATGGGGCTGGGCCCATATCTGATGGCCAGTAATGTGGGCCCCAGTGTTTAGCACTGTCCCCAGTGAGGACCAGCTCCGTTTTCCCAGGGTTCAATTTAAGATGATTCTGGTTCATCCAAGCTTGGATGAACCTCATTGTAGACTGGAAAAAAGCGATGGACGTGGCTGAGTTGTCAATTGTAAATAGAAGCTGTAGGTCGTCCGCATAGTTTAACACCGTAACCTGTTTTTTCCTGAGGGCCTGAATTAAGGGGGAGATGTAGAGGTTGAACAGGTGTGGTGATAGGGACGAGCCCTGAGGTACGCCGCAGGTGATAGCTTGTTTAGTGCCCACTAAGTTACCTAGTCGAACTGCTTGGGAACGGTTCGACAGGAAGGACTTTAGCCAGGCCGCTGCCGTGCCCTGGATGCCAGCCTGTGTGACACGGTCGATCAAGATGGTGTGGTCGACCGTGTCAAAAGCGGCTGATAAATCCAGGAGCACTAAGGCCTGCGGGGTCCGGTTGTCAGCACAGTCCCTAAGTGTGTCCAGGACAGCCACTACCACAGACTCGGTTGAGTGCGCAGAGCGGAAGCCTGCTTGATGGATATCGAGGCAGTTAGATGTTTCAATAAAATTGGACAAGCAATTGGCGACATGTGCTTCCAAAACCTTTGCCAGGAAGGGGAGGAGGGAAATGGGTCGGTAATTTAAATTGCAAGTGGGGTCTGCGCCCGGTTTTTTCAAAAGAGGTATTACTGTTGCCTCTTTGAAGGCACGTGGGACTTGTCCGGTAGTCAGTGAACCAACCAGGGAAAAACGCAAATTGTGATTAATGAAAGAACTGAATTTAAAGACCCTCGAGTAATGAACAATGCAACCTACCTGGGGATCTTGATCACTTCTAAATTAGAAGACCTAGTGGAAACTAATGTAAAAACGATATTGAAGACTATGCAAAAAAGATCTCCACACGTTAGATAACTTACATCTATCTCTGATAGGTAGAGTTAACGCCCTGAAGATGGTTATCTTCCCAAAACTTCTCTACTTATTTAGAGCCATTTGCTTGGAATTTCCCGATCACTGTCTAAAATCTATGGAACATACTTTCTCTAGATTCATCTGGGCTTATACCCAACCCCGACGTGCTTAAAAACTCTTCACACTACCGAAGGAATGGGGTGGACTTGCCCTTCCAAATTTGAGAGTTTATTACTGGGCCGTTGTATTACTCAATAGCCAGGGACTACTGCAAATTGATAGGGATGAGGAGAGACCTCGGGAAGGCCAGCCATCCATTTATGAATTAATGATAGGAGAACAAAGTACAGGGTATTTCTGGTGCCATCTCTATGATAGTTATCATAAAAGAGTGAAATTTAAGACCTTACTAAATGAATACTAGATCATAAAAATAATTAGGAAAATGATGGGCATTGGGCGCGTCTCTTATTATACACTCTTTAAAGATAACCTTGATCTGCCGGAAATATTTCGAGACACTTGCATGAAGAAATGGGAAACAGCTGGAAAAACACACTTTGGCAGCCTGGGATCCTCCACTGGGCTTCTCTCATTTGAGGAACTCAGAGAAAAAATCCTAATTGACAGGCGGGACTTTTTTGAATATCTGCAAATTTGAGACTACATCAATAGAAGAAATGTGGAAGGGATTATTGCCAAAAAGTTCGAACTATTTGAAAAACTGTCCTCCGCAAAGATAAGCTCTATTAGTGGAATATATACTTTTTAAACACTATTTTCCCTGATGATTAAGGAAAAACTGCCCAAAAGTGGCATGATAAAATCGGGATACCCATTGAAGAATTGACTAGAACCTATGAATTGTCACAATCATGCCTTATGTCTACCAAATTGCAGGCACAATTTTACAAAACATGCTTTATGTTATTTTATACTCCTGATAAAATTGCTAAGTGGGGTTCGGGTGAAGGAACATGCTGCCCTAGATGCCAAATCTTCAATGCAGACTATGTACAGATATTTGCCACCTGTGATGGTCTAATGCATTTGAAACAAGAGATTGAGAGATTTGTTTCTAGTGTGCTGAAAAAACCTATCAAGCTAACAGAAGAAATGATCCTTTTAGGGGCCACGGATCCTAATCTGAGAGGGCTAGGAGCTGAATTTTTAGTTATTACTATGGCCATCCTACGGATTTGTATTGCATCAGCATGGTTAGATGAGCTGGCGCCATCATTTCAACAATGACTTGCGAGGTTATTCATTCAATCAATCAATCAAGGTATTTGTATAGCGCGCTACTCACCAGGAGGGTCTCAAGGTGCTTGGGGGGGGGGGTCTGCTACTGCTCGAACAGCCAGGTCTTGAGGTGCTTCCTGAAGGAGAGGTGGTCTTTGGTCAGGCGGAGGTGGATGGGGAGGGAGTTCCACGTCTTGGCCGCCAGGTAGGAGAAGGATCTTCCTCCCGCTTTGGCTCTTCGAATGCGGGGAACGGCGGCGAGGGCGTGGCTGGTCGATCGTAGCTGGCGGGTTGGAGTGTAGAAGGTCAGGCGGTCGGTGAGGTATCTGGGGCCTTGGTTGTGTAGAGATTTGTGTGCGTGGGTGAGGAGTCGGAACGTGATTCTCTTGCTGACGGGGTGCCAGTGCAGGTCTCTCAGGTGTCCGGCGATGTGGCTGTGTCGGGGATGTCCAGGATGAGTTGTGCTGAGGCGTTCTGAATGCGCTGGAGTCTCTTCTAAAGTTTGGCTGTGGTTCCGGCGTAGAGGGAGTTCCGTAGTCCAGTCGGCTGGTGACAAGCGCCTGGGTGACCGTCTTCCTGGTTTCGGTGGGGATCCACCGGATGATCTTCCGTAGCATGCGTAGGATGTTGAAGCAGGACGAGGAGACGGCATTGACTTGTCTGGTCATCGAGAGGGAGGATTCCAGGATGAAGCCCAGGTTGCGTGCGTGGTCCGTTGGTTTGGGTGCGCTGCCCAGGGCAGGGGGCCACCAGGAGTCATCCCAGGTGGAGGGTGAAGAAACCAGGATGAGGACTTCCATCTTATCTGAGTTCAGTTTCAGGCGGCTGTTCATCATCCACTTGGCTACGTCTTTCATCCCTTCGTGTAGGTTGGTTCTGGCGGTTGCTGGGTCGTTGGTGAGGGAGAGGATCAGCTGGGTGTCGTCGGCGTAGGAGATGGTCTTGAGGTTGTGTTGGCGTGCGATGGCCGCAAGGGGGTTCATGTAGATGTTGAACAGCGTGGGGCTGAGTGATGATCCTTGTGGTACGCCGCAGATGACTTCGGTGGCCTCTGATCTGAAAAGGGGGAGGCGGACTCTCTGGGTTCTTCTGGCGAGGAAGGAGATGATCCACTCCAGTGCCTTCTCCTGGATTCCGATGTTGCTGAGGAGCTGCACTAGGGTGCGGTGGCAGACCATGTTGAACGCCGCAGAGAGGTCCAGGAGGATGAGTGCCGCTGTTTCCCCTTTGTCGAGCAGGGCTAGGATGTCGTCTGTAGCTGCGATGAGGGCGGTCTCGGTGCTGTGGTTGGCTCTGAAGCCGGACTGCGAGTGGTCGAGGGATCCATTTGTCTCGAGGAAGGCGGCCAGCTGTCTGTTGACGGTCTTCTAGATGACTTTGGCAGGAAGGGTGGCTGGGTTCCTCTTTAAAATCCATTCAGGGGGATTGTATCATTATTAACTTTAGAATGCCCAAAATGGTACACTCCCTCTTATATCACAAAAAGGAATCCCCTACTATACCAACAGCAAACATGTCCCTTCCTCTTGGTTTTTTCTATAAACCTGTCTCTAAGCCTAGTGCGAATACAAATGGCTCCATAATAACTTCCAACAGATTCGAGCTCCTATCACACTTAGAGGAGGTATACTAACAACCAACAGCTGTATTGGGGTCTGTTCCTTCCATAGTTGAGGGAGTTTGCAGGGACGGACCTCTCGCTACACAGTCTACTCCCCTTTTGGTAGCAATGTATGAAACAAACGTCCTGACTCATTCCTTTAAATCTAGTCTGGTCCCTTTTTGAACAAGGACAAAAATCCCCCGTACTTAAATACTGCACTAACCCACTTCCATTAAGTCCACCCCAAATAATAAATGCCTTAGACTTAGTCTTGACTTCCTTAAGGGATAGCAGTTGCCTAATTCAAAGAGGAGACACTCCTCCAGTCTTACACCCTGACACTAACCCCTAAGAGGGTTCGCTCTCAGCATTATGTACTGGAATATCACGGACCTCCGCTCCAAGACCACCCAAGAAGAATGGCTTACCTTTGTGCGGTCCTACGATATCTTGTGTTTACAAGAGACGTGGGCTGTACAACCAATCCACCTAAATGGGTATGAAACATTTTTTTCAGCAGCAATTTCATCAACATTTGGGAGTACAAAAGGCGGGTTAGTGTTCTATATTTCAAACTTAATCCAGGTGAGAGATGGTATAACCCTAAAAAATGAGGAGAACTACCAAATAATTTCACTAGCTACAGATAACCCTGCCCTCGTTGTGCTGGCTAATTTTTATAATAACTTACAGCATATAAAGTTAATAGAGATACTGAAGGAAATTCGTTATTTCCTCCTAGACTTTAATGATTCCAAGCACGGGAAAAATTCCATTACTCTGTGGAGTGGAGATTTTAACTTACCCCTCTGCGAAAGAAACAATAACATCACTTGCGGAGTGGTAGATGAGCAGGAAAATAATATCACCTATTTTCCCCATTCTCTTATTGGGGTGTGCCTGAACAAGATGGTTTCGCTACTTCAGCTTGCCTTGGCTAATGAACTGTTGTCCTCCTCTGTCCCACTAAGTCCAACTTTTAATGGCAGAGGAGCTTCAAGCTGTATAGATTTTATTTGTGTGGCAACCAGGGCCTGCCCCTTCATAACAAACTTTAATACCCATGATTGTGTCTATAGCGATTATTTTCCAATATCCGTAACATTCTCTGCGCAGTTTGTACAAGGGAGAGAAAAGCCCTCGATTCTTTATGTGGAGGAAAATGTAACCTTCAACACACTGAATGGTTACTCCATGAAATGGGTACGCCTAGACCCGGAAGTAACAACTGAAAAGGTTGTCAGATCCTCCATGTCCGCAATTAGTTCATGTTTGGCGGATTGTTCTAGCCCATACTCCAATCTCAAAACCGCTCTCAAAAAACCTAATGAGATGAGACAGAGGTTATGCAACTTAGAGAGTTATATAACAAGGCTCTACGTCAAAGAAAGTTGGATTTAAAAGAGGAATTATGGGTAGCCCTACACGCTAGCTGTCAAACCAACGACAGAGCAGCTTTTTGGGAAGTTATAAATACTCCTTTCCTCTCTGGCCCAAGGGAGTCTAGTAAAATCGAAATCTCAATTAATGAAACAGATTGGATAGCCCATTTCTCACAGATCTTTTGTCAACCAGAGGTTAATACCCAAACCCACTGCAACAAAGGGAATAGTAGCAATAGTTTAAGGTCTTCGCCCATCTCATTGGACCTAGATTGTACCCTGGCTGAAGTCGAAATTGCCCTAAAAGCCAGTAAAGGGATAAGGCCCCAGGCCCTGACGGGGTACCTGTCAATTTCTATAAATTTAAAATGGATCTTTGGGCCCCAATAATTCTCAGGGTACTAATAGCTATGGGAAAAACTGGACTTTTGGATCCTTGGACAGAATCCATCTTAGTTCCGATTTTTAAAAAGGGCGATCGCAATAGTCCATCCTGCTCTCGCCCTATCTCATTACTGGACTCGTTGGGTAAAGTAGTAGGACGTATTTTATTAGAACAAGTTCATCACTGGACGGAAGATAATAACATCATATCTTACCTCCAGTACGGTTTTAGGGAATGCCTCAGTACCATCGAACAGGTCCTCAAACTAACGTTACTAAGGAGTAAATACGTTGACGTGAAGGGCGGAAGACTGCATATGGCCTATGTAGATCTTACTGCAGCGTTCGACTGCAGAGGTCATACTAAACTCTGGGACATAATAATACTAATGGGTATTGACTCTCTTCTGGTCAACTATCTGTGGGAAATGTATTCAAATGCAACTGCCAGAGTGAGGTTTGGATTGGGGGGCCAACTATCCACTCCATTTAGGGTTGAGCGGGGAGTAATACAGGGCTTCATCCTGGCACCTTTGCTTTTTACTTTATATACTAATGGCCTGGAATTAGACATGTTGAAAGGGTGCCAGGACCTACCCCTGGTTGAGAAGCGTCCAATCCCCGCTCTCCTATATGCGGATGAAGCGGTGATTATCGCTCGTACGCCGCTCGAACTCTAGCGCTCCCTAAATCGGTACAATGTATTTATGTCGAACCTAGACTTAAAAATTAATATAAAAAAAACTTTTATTATGACTTCAGGTCGGAAATTAAGAAAAGGAAATGATATCTACATAAACAACTCTAGGGTAGTACACACATCCACTTATCCTTACCTAGGAATAGTAATAGATATAAGGGTACTTGGAGTAAAGCTATTGAAGTTAGAAAATTGCTGTGTTTAAAAGCCACAATTGCACTAGTAGATTTCACTCAGAGATTGGGAGAACGCTCCCCGGAAGAGATGTTACGCATTTAACAGGCCAAATGCATTTTTACAGCCATTTACGGGGCAAGGGTGTGGGGATATGTACAGGTTGGATCCATTCAAAAGGTGGAAAATAGTTTTTTAAGATTCCTACTCGCAGACCCCCAAAGTATGTCCACATTCAGTTGTCATTTAGAATTGGGTGTGCCATTCATTTCTGGCATCATAAGGACGGTATAAATTCTTTTATAGCACCGTCTCTGGACGTCAAATAAGTTGGCTTTTACACAATCGATTGTGACAGACTGTGTCACTCTTAAAATGCTAACAAGATTAAGTGGCTACAATATGTTAGGAGGTACTTATCCGACGTGGAGCTCGAGAAATACTATCACACCCCGCTAGAAATGTCTATGATACCAAGGAAGCAGTTAAAAAATCAATGTCTAATGCATCTAGCAGGTCTTCGTTTGGATATTTGGATATTTGGAGGGGGTATTTATAGAGCGCTGCGTTCGCTCCGGAAGGAGCATCATGGCGCTGAAAGTCCTTGAATCCAGATCATGGTTTGCTGACTGAAGCAAATAAAACCTCCATTCAGCATTCCCTGGTAATCCAAACTTCCCTTACAATCGAGCCATATCTAACATGGAAACTATCCAGCTTTGACAGACTTTTATTGACCCGTTTTAGACTTAACATCTTCCATTGGTTTATTACTTTTCCAATGGTCAATGATTGGTCCCACTTGCTAACCCACTGTCCCTGTGATGGTTCAACTCCTCAATCGCTCTTACATATAACCCTTTTTTGTAAATTCTACACTGAACCAAGAAAGCGATGGCTCGTACCTGTTTTAAAAACCTTGCGTTTACGCAAATGTCGACCCGCACTCTTGGTTCTTCAATTTCTGGAATCTGATCTTTTTGCGATAAATATAGCTAGGTTCCTAACATTTTGTATTCGATATAGAACCAATTTATAATTCTGTGATCTGATGAATTTTTAATTCCTGTTAAATGTTTTATACTCGAAAAACCTTGAATGTAAATTTTAATCTACAAACAAACTACTGTGCTGATTTTAACAAACAATTAATGTATTTTTCTGAAAAATTTATTGTTTTAAGATGTTTATACTTTTATGGTTTTCTCCAATTTGAAACCGAATAAAGTAAACAATGAATGAATGATGAGTGTTGGAGTTTGAGGCCCTCCTCCACCTGCAGGTTTCACCTGCGCCTCATCCCTGGTGGTACGGGAAGAGGCGCAGTGGACCTCTCTCTTCATTGTCTTGCCCCGCTTTTCTCTCTCCATTTTCACTTGTTTTTTCCCCTCACTTCTATCTCCTTCCTTCACTCTCCTTCTATGTTTTTCCTCCATTTTCTGTAGTTTTCCCCTCATTTCAAGCTCCCCTTCACTCTCCTGTGTCTTTCCTCCGTTTTTCACTTGTTTTTTACCCTCATCTCAAATTCCCCTTTCACTCTCCTTCTGTGTCCTCTGCGTATTTCCGCCACTCTTTTTTGCACTTTTGCTGCCTTATTTGCACTTTTCTCTCTCTTTTTGCCTTTTTCCTTTTGCCTTTTTCAGCCTGTTTTTCCCCACCGCTTCTGCCCCCGCGACCCCTCCCCCCATCACGACCAGTGTGACCGTCCCAATCCAGCCCCCTTCCCGCTCCCGCCTCCAAGCTGTCCAGCTTTCCCCGACCCCTACTTAATTGCGACCGCACCACCGGCGCACCAAAGGCAAGCCTGTCTGCGCTGTCCGCGACCCGACTGCGAGAGGCGCCTGGAGCCCTGAATCTCGGCACCGCCAATGCTACAACCCAGCAGCACTCCATTTGCAACATTTCAACATGCAAGAACCTATTTACTACCACATGTTCTTGTTGCCAATTGCGTTGCAGCAGTTACATATAGATCATGCAAATGCCCACTATTAAACTATAAAGCTGTATTCGTACTAGCACTTTAAACAAGAGTTTGCACTGTAAAACAAATGTGTTTTACAGTGGTTACTGTTACCTTTGGCATTTGCATGTTCGTGTATTTGTGGTCCAAACCTGTGCCTGTAGTGTGCTTACTCCACACACAGCTGGGGCTCAGCGTTACCACCTGAGCAGTTTCTGCAGGGGATGACTTTCTGTGTGTGTCTGGTTCTCTCTGCTGTAGGGGCCACAGTGTCCCTGTGCTGGTCCTACCAATCCTCTCGTAGTAACACCACAGGTCAGTGAGTACCTGACCCAGATCATGAAGAAAACTACGAAGAATATGTCCTGGCAGCATCCTGGCAAAGTGAGCAATGCACTGCACTGGACAGTGCCATTCCATATTGGCTGTTATGGTATCCGAAGCTTTACCATAAGTCACAGTGAAATATCCTGCACATAGTAAATTGTAACACATGCTGCCTCACTTTTGGCATTTTGTGGTATTTATTGTTGTAAATATCAGGTGTCCCTGTACTTGCAAATTGAGGGTGAATGGATGGAGGCATATCACTACCACTGAAGTTGTTTGCTTTTCCTCCCCTGCTAAACTACATAGGCTCTCTGGGATGGGAGGGGGGGTGCCAGGATCAAGACCCATACCCCACATTAGCCTAGTTTTGTGATTGCCACCACTCAATTCCATGCTTCCAGAATTTCACACTCATCATCATGCAACCTATACAATCACACTATGCAGCCACATGACCCCATACATGCAAACAATGGAGTTTGATGCATAAAGCAACATATGTTAGTGACAGAGCACCACGTGCACAAGCAGGCATATATGCAAAGTCTGGTGTTAAAGCAATAATTCTTCAAAACCCATTTGTGAGTGAAATGACTACATGGAAGTACTGACCTAAAGGCCTTACCATGACCTGTCACACACATCAAAGCCGACCACTGACACACTTTCCAAGACTCCATGATTATAATACCTTCATCTGCTTCATCCCAAATTCTTGATTGATTGATCCCAAATATTTTAAGGGAGAAAAATGGAAGCACTCCCGAGGCTGGGCTTACATCCCCACACGCCCAATAAAAGTAACATAATGGGGAGCCGTGGCCAACGGCTAACAGATCAAGGGAGCCGGGGGTCCAAAAAGTTTGGGAATCACTGCCCTAGTGCATGGGCTTTTACCCCTAAAAAGATGACGGAATTGGCTAAGTCCAAATTGGCATAGGTAACGTTTTCCAGTACGGCAACAGTATATTGTGCTAGAAAATAAACCAATGACATGGAAAGTTAAATTTCACATTTTGACTGCTCCACATGTTGTGAAATCAAAAACGTTGACAAGGAAATCGTGTCTTCATTCCTACTTCTGTAGCCTGGTTGCTGCAGTTTTTAAACCTCCCTGCAAACCTGTTAAAATAAGCTTTTTATACAGGAACCTACTTCAAATATGAAATAAGCCCATTCCCATATAGGCCTTTCAGCTAGGGCATGCGTTGTCAGAACCTTTTTCTCTTGTCCAAGGGCCCGATTCACAGGACGAACTTAAGAAAAAATCCTAAACGTACTACTTTTGGTATTCACAGAAGTTAGGATTTTGTCTTAAGTTTGTCTTAAGACAAATTTAAGACAGACTTAAAACAGACTTAAGTTAGGATTTTGACTTAAGTCTGTCTTAAGTCTGTCTTAAGTTTGTCCTAACTTCTGTGAATCCCAAAAGTAGTACGTTTACGATTTTGTCTTATGTTAGTTCTGTGAATCGGGCCCCAAATGTACGGTCTGGTTTGTGACCGTGGGCGGCACTGATGGGCCTATGGATGGAGGGAAGGGAGGCCAGAAACTTTCCGTAAAAATAAATCACCGCCTTTTTCAAACATTACTAGACTATGATGTATTTCAAAAGCATATATATATATTACCTACTGGCGGTCGCCAGTAGGTAGTTATAGTTAGGACCTAGTTTCCATAGGAAATCCTCAACATTCTATTTGGAATAACTTTGGCCCTGGTTGAAGAATCTCAGCGAATTTCTCAAAGAAGATGGCTCGGTCCGCTGCGCTCCTTCCCTAAAAGTTTGGGGGGGATTGGTCAAGTGGGGGCTGAGATAAATGGGGGGTCCCAAAACGTGTTTTCTCCATGTTATTTTCCATGGGACCTTTAGACTCGGCTACAGGTCGAACGGGTGAATGGATTTATAAGAAATTTGGCAAAACTGTACAGTCCGGCTCGCAGATTACGCTTTTTTTGGAATGGTGTAAATCCGTTCAGTAGTTGCTGAGGAAATTAAAGTTAAAGTCAATTATATATCTATACGCGCGCACACGTGCGCGCACCCAAACAGCTGCGCGCGCGAGCGGAATTTTGTTGCGTGACGTCTGTTAACGTTCGATTCGAAGGAAATCAGGAAGTGTTGACCGCCATTTTGTCATTGCGAGTAAATGTATTGTTGATTTCAAAGCGTTGGAATATGGAAAGGGGAGAAGGTAGAGATTGTTTTGCTGCGTAGGTTTTCTCAGGGTGTGCAGTAAGGCCCTTAAACGCGAAAATATATATATATTTTTTTTAAAAATGTTGCGTGGTGCGCGCACTCGGTCGCGCACACCTTTTTACAAGAGTGTGAAAATGGAGATAAATCAGAAGTTTGAGTGCTTAGATATAAGGTGGCTCTGAAAAGAGCCATTGTGTTAATTGAGTGTTTTCTGCATTTATAAGTAAGTACCGATGCAGAGCCTGATGTTGCAGAGGAAGATTCTGTTTCCCTCATTCGTGAAATGAACTCCGTCTCTCCTATAGACGTCTTGCATGTGGTATCGCAAGTTGTTGTGGTAAATAGAACCCATGCTATAATCTCTGAGGAACGCAGAAACAGATTTATTTACATGTCTCCTTGCTTTCTCAAATTGTGCACAATGGTGATTGGACCAATTCCATTTCTGTCTTTGGCATATATTGGAATATACCAAGGCAGATCGAGGAAAAAGTGTCATCAATTGTCGAAAGGTGTCTTTTAGAAGCATTTCCAGACCTACCCCAGTGATTGTGCCTAGATCGTTCCCACCACAGTGCACAATTATAAGGTCTGGTTCTGGGAGATGCATAAAAGTTTTCACCAATGGAATCAATTGGTGACATTTCAATCCTCTTTTGGAAATCCATGTTATGTGTACATTTGGTAAGCTGAGGTTGCAAATTCGTCTGCTTACTGCATATTTTTCACTCCAGTGAATATAACTGTGTCCTATTAGCCAGACCTTCATTTTCAAGGGATTTGTAGTCGTCCTCCGATCGGTTCTGGAAGTGGAATGGTAGTTAGAAGTTGAAATTCTAAATAAAGAAAAAGGAAGAGGCTGGGTGTGGTTTAAAAAATAAAAATGATTGGTTGATTGTAAGAAGTGGAGATTGAACAGTACGTTGCATGTTAATATTTATGTTAAACGTAAAGTACTATTGGGTGTGAAAAAAAAAGACATGTAACAGAGCTGTGGATTGGCAGGTGTTTCTGGAGGGAAAACAGTGTTGTTACTTTGCTGTAGAACGTTGAGATATGAACTTTTGACCTGTGCCTTCAGCCAGGTGCAGAATGAGGTGTTACCATGGAAACAGCCAGAGATGGCAGTGGGTGATGGGTAAGTTTTATGTGACATTGAAAATATTGTGAGGGAGAACCAACTGAAATGTAATTGCTTACGTTACGCGCTCCGCATTGCTTCCGGGAAGCTGCGCTTCGCGCCTTGCGCACCGGAGCACTTCCGGGTGCGCTAACGCGGCGCGTCATATGACGGATTACGCAAGAACGCGATACGTCGTTGGGGCTCCACCGGAACTGATCGAATTGGTAGTCTACAGTGTTTCTGGATGTTTCAGACTGAAGCTGGCGTCAGCATGAGAGCACCTCGTGGCTACGTCGTGGCCATTCCGCGAGCAATCATGGCAGTCGCTCCCCACCGGAAGTCTGCAGGAGTCGGGGGCCTCGGTGACTCTTGTAGAATCTTCAAGGCTGACGGGACGCTTTTGGGAATGGGGCTCATGGCCTAGCAGTCAAGCGTCTGAGTTCCAGGGTTGCCCAGAGCCATCCTTGCAGGCCAGGCCCAAGTCTGTGGAGCCGACCGCCATTTCCTGAGCTCCGTGGCAGCCGCCTGTCGCTGTATCGGAAGAGTGGGTGCAATTCAGCCGGATGGCGGGTGAGACGGTGTAAATGTGATGGTTGGACCAGGGCACCGCAGGACGTGTCTTCAGGTCAAACGGATTGTGGGACAAGGTCCAGAATGGAAGAGGCATTAAAAGGCAAGAAGTTCCGCCTGACCCCGGGAGCCGGCCGCCTATGTCGTGGGCGATCTCAGGCCATACCAGGGGAACAAGACTTGGGGAGGGGGCAGGAGCCAAGCGCCCCCTCCGAGTCCGCGTTTCTTGGACCCTGAAGTATGGCACTCAACATTCAGAACTTATGACATTTGTGCAAGGCAGGGACATCGAAGCCTCTCAGGGACCAAGTATATCCAGAGTCCTTCCTACAGAAGGTGGTGGGGGTGGCGGCATTAGCAAGGCATCCCCCCACACAACTTGTCGGACCCTGAAGTATGGCTCTCAACATCCAGAACTTATGACATTTGTGCAAGGCAGGGATATCCAGAGTCCTTCCTACAGAAGGTGGTGGGGGTGGCGGCATTAGCAAGGTATCCCCCCACACAACTTGTCGGACATGACCTCTGGATGTACTGGGTGTTCAATTTCAGAATTGAAACTACTAAGAAGCAATTAGAAGTGTTGTTTTCATGTTGCAGTAGGTTCCATGTAAATAGTTATTTAATACAACGTTTTATCCTGTTACTTTGCTGGTGTGTTGTATATATTTATAATATTTGCATAGTGTTTGTCGTTATTTTGGGCGGGGTGGGTGGCGGAGCCGAGCTGTCTTGCAGCCATCATAGCGTCGAGCTCGGTTCCTCTCTCTATATTCATGTTTTTTCTAACGATTTATATGTTATAGTTTGCTAGCACGATACAGCGGATAGTCCGCATTTTATATATATGTCCTTTTTAAAAACTAAATAGAGTATTGCGACTTTATGCTTATTTGTGAACAGAGAATGACCCAAAGAGAATCAATTTTGAACAATCATAGGCTATTGGCAGTGGGCAGAGAGGCCATGCCACAGAAAATGGCTGTTACTTACGTGCATGATGGGGCCTAAAAGGGACTAGATGGCGTGGCCACTGTTTCGCGACTTTCACTTTACTTTTAACAATGGCTGTGGAGAACATAAATGAACGCCGCTTATGTATACCTAATTGTAGTCATTTTCCACAAAAAAGCTTTTGATATTTGTTATTAAAAAACAAAGAAAAACACTGAAAAAATCATAGGTTATAGACCATATATAGTTAAATATCTGAAGTCCATCTCTGCACTGCATGGAGATACAGGTCGTCGATCAGAAGATGTGCTGGCCACCTCTAATGGTAATAGCGTGGCCAGGGCTCTTGTCGTTGCCTCTGCAAATTGCAGAGGGTGCACTTGTTTGACATGCCCCACCATGGTATGTATGGAAAAGAAATATTTTTTTGCTGGATTTCTTCTTAGGAGAACCAAGTCACATATCGTGCAGGTTACTTTTGGTGCATTCACTTTCTTTTGATCTTCAGGATAAGTGAAAAATTGCCAGATGAAAGATTTATTTTTTCTTATTAAAGGTAGTCGATCATTTTGGTCAGATTCGGAAGATGAATGAGATACGGTAGCCATTTCACCAAAGTCTTCCAAAAGATGTAGGACGTTGTTGTCTCCTGAGAGTAGAAAAGATAGTGAGGGAAGTGGGTGGAGTGCTGCGTGTAAATTCCAGAATTGAAACTATTAAGAACCAATTGAAAGTGTTGTTTTCATGTTGCAGTAGGCTGCCATGTAAATAGTTATTTAATAAAACGTTTTACCCTGTTACTTTGCTGGTGTGTTGTGTATCTTTATAATATTTGTCGTTATTTTGGGTGGGGTGGACGGCGGAGCCGAGCTGTCTTGCAGCCATCATAGCGTCAAGCTCGGTTTCTCTCACTAGTTTCATATTTCTCATGAGGGGTTGTTCCTAATTTTTCTATTTTAGCGAGGTCAAAAAGAGATCTCATCAGTGGCCTACTGATTTTGCTCGATTCCTTTTGTTTTTTCTAACGATTTATATGTTATAGTTTGCTAGCACGATACAGCGGCTAGTCCGCATTTTATATATATGTCCTTTTTATTAGGGGTGTCTTCCGGTGGAGTCGGACGATCTACCTCTAATAAACGGTCCCGGTTGAACCAACTACCATCATGATTTTGTATATCTTCTGAGCTGGATTTAAGCGCACAATTGTTAAAGTATGAAACGTTTTATATTTCTAAAAAAAATACCAAGGTGTGTACATCCGGTAACGCACGAAAGTTTAAAAAGACATTCGGCTCCATTTACTGAAAAGTTTCATAAGAATAAAAAAGAAGTCTAGGTACAGTCTCTTTGACGTACTATAAGTTCTTTGAGGGGTGTATGAAGAATTTCAATAAGTTCAAATCGCAACGTTTTCACGAAATATATAGGCCTGTGCGCGCACTCGGTCGCGCACGAAAGCCTGGAAATGCGATATCCATTTTATTGACAACTGTTGCCGAGAGTGCGCACACCGGGTCGCGCACGAAAGTTTATTAAGGCTATTTTTATTTACAGACAAATTTTAATGTGTTTAAAAAAAGGCAAGGTACAGACTTTCGAATTCTGTATTGCTTTACAAGGAGTCTCTATGGAACTTGAACAGTGAAGAAAATGGCTTGTTTTCGAAAAAAATATTGCCAGAACTTTATTGCCAAAAGTATAGGTTGCATACACGACATTTTTCTGAATTAGCATTTTAAAAACCAATGAAATTCACAGAAAAAACCATAGGTTTTACACACGTTATAGTTAGGAAGTAGCATTTAAAAAACCTATGAAATTCACTGAAAAAACCATAGGTTTGACACATGTTATAGTTAGCTGGAAATTTTACTGACATAAAACCAATGAAATTCCACGTTATAGTTAGTTGGACTCACTATAACTTGCACGTGCAATGCACTGCTGATGACGTCACATATTACATCACTCATGACATGGTCAGTGACATCACTCATGACATCACTGATGACACCATCCAGTGAATATGTGTCTTTCTGAAAAATAAATATTAGTGAGTAATGTTTAAATATTTAAATATATATATTAGTGTTTCACTTTGTGTATAAGTGGCTACATGTGTTGGTAAGTAGCTACATGCGTATGTATATGGGTTATTAGATGTTTCTCTTAGTATCAGTATGAGTGTCTATATGGTTTGGTGGGGGTATTACTTAGCACATAGATGCATGAGTGACTGACTCTTTGTTTGTATGTGTTTTGAAGACAGCATATGTGCAGGACTGTATGGGTGGATGAGTGTGTATATGTGTTTGTTAGTGAGTGAATGACTGTCTCACTAGTGTCTTTATCAGTAACGACATATGTTTTAATCTAGTATATGTGAATATTGATGTATATAAGTGAGTATATGTGAGAGTAAGAGATTGAAAGAGTTCATGTTTAAATAAGTATGTGTTTCTATAAGTGATTGTTTAAGAGAATAAATATGTGTAATTTTCAATAGAAGTAAGGTGGAAGTGTGTGTATAAGTCTATATTCAAATAAATGGATGTTCAATAGTTTATTTGCACGTGTGAGTATGTCTGTGAGTAACTTTTCGATGATTGTCGGTGTGTAACCGGATGTATAGGTGTATCATTTCATATGATGAGTGAGTATATGTATGAGTGGATGTGTATATAGATGGTGGAATTTCTTGTTGTAACTGATATGGGTATCTGCATTTTTTTTTTAAATTTCAGTTTCTATTTTTGAATATGTGTTTCAAGGATTACATTACAGTGAAAGGAGGTCTGTCACTATGTCACAAGGATGGTGTCATCAGTGATGTCATGAGTGATGTCACTGACCATGTCATGAGTGATGTAATATGTGACGTCATCAGTAGTGCATTGCACGCGCAAGTTATAGTGAGTCCAACTAACTATAACGTGGAATTTCATTGGTTTTATGTCAGTAAAATTTCCAGCTAACTATAACATGTGTCAAACCTATGGTTTTTTCAGTGAATATATATATATATATATATATATATATATATATATATATATATATATATATATTCACTGAAAACACCATAGGTTTCACACCAGTTATAGTTAGGAATTTGCATTTAAAAAACCTATTAAATTCATATAAAAAACCATAGGTTTCACACCAGTTATAGTTAGCTGGAAATTTTACTGACATAAAACCATTGAAATTCCCACGTTATAGTTAGTTGGACTCACTATAACTTGCGCGTGCAATGCACTGCTGATGACGTCACATATTACATCACTCATGACATGGTCAGTGACATCACTCATGACATCACTGATGACACCATCCTTGTGACAGAGCGACAGACCTCCTTTCAGTGTAATGTAACCCTTGAAACACATATTCAAAAATAGAAACTAACATTTTCAAAAAAATGGAGATACCCATACCAGTTACAACAACCAATTCAGAAATTACACCATCTATATACACATCCACTCATTCACCAACAGTTCTATATAGTCACTCATACATATACTCACTCATCATATGTAGTGATACACCTATACATCCTGTTACACACCGACAGTCATCCAAAAGTTACTCACACATGCAAATAAACTATTGAACATCCATTTATTTGCATATACAACTATACACAAACTACCTCCTTACTTCTAAGGAAACTTACACATACTTACTCACTTAAACAATCACTTATAGAAACACATACTTATTTAAACAGGAACTCTTACAATCTCTCACTCTCTCATATACTCACTTATATACATCAATACTCACATATACTAGATTAAAACATATTTTGTTACTGATAAAGACACTAGTGAGACAGCCATTCACTCACTAACACACACATATACACACTCATCCACCCATACAGTCCTACACATATGCTGTCTTCAAAACACATACAAACAGTGAGTCAGTCATTGATGCATCTATGTGCTAAGTAATACCCCCACCAAACCATACAGACATTCATACTGATACTAAAAAAACATCTAATAACCCATATACACACACATGTAGCTAGACACTTTTTTAAAAATATATTGTTCCATCGACCTTTCCAAATACATATATAAAACATATTTATTTTTCATAAAGTCACACATTCACTGGATGGTGTCATCAGTGATGTCATGAGTGATGTCACTGACCATGTCATGAGTGATGTAATATGTGACGTCATCAGCGGTGCATTGCACGCGCAAGTTATAGTGAGTCCAACTAACTATAACGTGGGAATTTCAATGGTTTTATGTCAGTAAAATTTCCAGCTAACTATAACTGGTGTGAAACCTATGTTTTTTTATATGAATTTAATAGGTTTTTTAAATGCAAATTCCTAACTATAACTGGTGTGAAACCTATGGTTTTTTCATTGAATTTCATAGGTTTTTTAAATGCTAATTCCTAACTATAACTGGTGTTAAACCTATGGTTTTTCCATGAATTTCAAAGGTTTTTTAAATGCTAATTCCTAACTATAAATCTCAGTTTATAAGTAAGACTGTTAGCGCACTAGTTGTTCTCTGGGACATTCTGTTATTGAGCTATATTATGACTTTTTTTGGCTGTTTTTTTGGCTACATTTTTTTTTTGTTTTTTGTCTCTGGTGGCCATCTTTGGGCTACATAGGGCTACATTGGGCTACATTTTGGCTCTAATATATATATAGCCCAATATATATTTTTCAAAGTTAATTTTCGTAAAAATGACGTGAGCATATATCTTGAGACATAGCAAAGGCACATTGGGCTACCAGTCCCTACAATTTTGCCTATTTTTTAAAAAAATATATATAAATATATTATTATTATTATTTATTTTTTTTGCCTTGGTGCGCTCCCGGAGCGCACCCCGGAGTGCGCCCCAGAAAGCGTAATTAATTGAAGCGCCCCGGGGAGCGCACCGGGGAGCGTCCCGTATGCGCCAATATCGTTTTCTTAAACATGATAGTGTCGTATCGCGTAGCTGCGTCTGCGTGAAACGTACGGCGTAAGCGCACCCGGAAGCACTTGTGCGAATATGATCGCGCAATGTAAACTTCCGACGCGCTTACGCGACGCGACCCGGGGCGCTCCCCCGGGCACGCCCCGGGGCGCGTAACGTAAGCGCGGCGGGTCATGTGAACTGAAAATAACACTTTTCAATGGTTCATAACAGTTTTGGTTTCATAATGATGAAGCCCCTGGTCATGTGACCTGAAAATAACACTTTTCATTGGATCTAATTTTTTTTTTTCCTTCTGATGAAAGACCCCACCTTTTTCCTTTCTTCTGACTTTGTCCTTTGACTGAGGAAGACCTGCTTGTACCTCTCTGTACAATTTTCATCTTCATAATGGCTTCAGTAGCAGCAGCAGCTGGTGCATCTGCACCACCACCACCACCACAACAACCAAAAGGACCACCACAAGTGTTCATTGGTGGTCAAGAAGAGGAGGAAGAGGAGGAGGAGGAGGAGGAGGAAGAAAGGACGAGAACATTTCTCCAAGAACACAATATCCCATACCAGCCTAGACCACACATTATTTGGGAGTTTTTTTCTCTTCCACAGGGGAAGAAAAAGGTAAATGCAGCCAAGGTGACTTGCCTAATCTGTGGCATGGAACTTTCCAGAGGGAACCCTCTTAAAATATATTCCTTTGGAAATCACACAATGATCCGCCACATGCAGCGCAAGCATCCTATAAACTATTCTGCTGCAGAAATGAAGGAACTGGCCAGTAACCCTTCCCCATCAACAAGAACCAGCTCAAAAAGAAAGCAACCCACTCCCTCAACTCCAGACGAAAATGAAACGATGCGTTGCGTTCAGCCACGATTTGCAGATTTCAGAATCACATGCAAATATTGTGGGAAGACCATCTCCTACGGAGAACAGAACGTAAAGCTCATCGTCCTTGCTGGGGACAACCACAAATGCCCCAATCGACCCTAATTATTTCTTTTCTTTTTTTTGCTCCAGTTGAGCCATTTCCAATTCCCTATTTTTTCGTTTCTACCCATGAAAAATACAAAAAAAATATAAAAGTGTTCTGAAAAGCCAAAAAAAGTTCAAAATGTTCATAAAACATAAAAAAAATATAAAACAACAAAAAGAAGAATAAAAACAGTTCTTTTCAGAACTACCTCCAATTTCTAATAAAAGGCTACTTCTTTTTAAAAACTGTCATTCTTTTTTCCCCATGGTAAGCTTTCCGGTACGCTCGGCGGTGCGCGTACCGGGCGCTGCCCCCGCGCAAATCCCCCCCAAAAAAATAATCTTTTGCCCCGCTGGGCCCTTTTTTGGCACAAACAACAAACCTAGTGGGTCAGGGGGGTCTATCCCTGCCCCCTTATTGTCATTTCCCCTTTTTTTTTTAGCCACCTCTTGTGTCTCGATTTTACTGAGACACAAGATGGCGGCCGCTCCGGACTGTTTCGAATGTTTACAGACACCCGAGAGCCAATCAGCTTTCCATGCGCAAGTCGCTTAGCACGCCCGGTGCGCACCCCGGGGCGCGTACCGGGGCGCTGCCATAGATATATATATTTTTTTGAACCTAAATTACTCAAAATCCACTGGAGCACATATCTTGAGACATAGCAAAGGCACATCGGGCTACCAGTCCCTACAATTTTGCCAAATTTGGTCGAAATCCATTCAGCCTTTCGGGCTAAAAGTGAAATCGACCGCCCTATGGAAATTAACATGGGGAAAACGCATTTTGGGACCCCCCTTTTATCTCGGCCCCCGCTTGACGAATCCCCCCCAAACTTTCAGGGAAGGGCCGAAACACCGCAAGGCCATTTTGAGGAAATTTTCAGTCAGATTCGACAACCGGCGCCAAAGTTATCCCAAATAGAATTTTGAGATTTAACATTGAAAAAAATCCTAACTATAACTACCTACTGGCGACTGCCAGTAGGTAATATATATATATATATATATATATATATATATATATATATATATATATATATATATATATATATATATATATTACCTACTGGCGGTCGCCAGTAGGTATATATAGTTAGGATTTTTTCTCTATGGGATTTTTGAAAATTCTATGTCTAATAACTTTGGCGTTTGTAGACGGAATTGGCTGAAATTTTCAGGAAAATGGAACATTTTGTTTCTGAGCAGCCCCTGACAATTTGGGGGGGTTTCATCAAGGGGGGGCTGAGAAAAAAGGGGGGTCCCAAAACGCGTTTTTCCCATGTTAATTTCCATAGGGCGGTTGGCCTCACTTTTAGCTCGAACGGCTGAATGGATTTGCACGAAACTTGGCAAAATTGTAGGGACTGTTAGCCTGATGTGCCTTTGCTAGGTCTCAATATATGTGCTCTAGTGGATTTTGAGTAATTTAGGTTCAAAAAAAGATATATATCTGGGCGGAGCCTAACCACACATCTGATCTGATTGGCTGTCAGCACTTCATCCAAGAAGTGTTGGCAGCCATCTTGGGACCAATATACATGATAGCACCTCATTAAAAAGCATTGTAGTTAATAGAGGGTTTTAGGACTTTAGTTACATTATAAATCATTTGTTGATGGTACCATACTCGTTTTAGGAATTGTGGTGGGTTCTAAGGTGATTTTACCATGTGAAAAAACCTTCTGCTGTGATATCATGAATATTGTTTGAAAGAAAACTAATATCTCATGATTTTCCCACAGTGGTTTGGAAGGGGATCTATAAGCTAAACTGAAAGCATATTTTCTGTAAATTCACATTATCTTTCTCAGTCATGTGAAAATGAAGTCTGACATTCTCAGTAAAACATGTACATCCAACAAGGACAGAGACTGTCAGTTGATTCCTTTGTGTTCTACTGCAGCCTCCTAGAGTGTTCTAAAGAACAACTAGAGCGCTAACAGTCCTACTTATTACAAAGGTATGGCACACCTGAAGCCATCTTGATTGGAATAAAGTGGTAACTCTTAAAACATTTAATTTAAAAAGAAACAACATGAGGGGGTATATGTTGCCATAGAAAGTATGATTAGTGCTGCAGAATGAAAAATTAGGGCACATTTTGAGTGACTTCTCAAATCCTTTTCTATTTCATTAAAACATTCTGACATGCAGTCTCCCAAAATGGCCACCAGAGACAAAAGAGCCCAAATGTAGCCCAAATATCACCCAGATGTAGCCCAAGTATAGCCCAATGACAGAATGTCCCAGAGTGTTCTAAAGAACAACTAGAGCGCTAACAGTCCTACTTATTACAAAGGTATAGCACACCTGGAGCCATCGTGATGGGAATAAAGTGGTAACTCTTAAAACATTTAATTTAAAAAGGAACAAAATGAGGGGGTATATTATGCAATAGAAGGTATTATTAGTGCTGCAGAAAGAAAAATTAGGGCACATTTTGAGTGACTTTTCAAATCCTCTTCTATTTCATTAAAAAATTCTGACATGCAGTCTCCCAAAATGGCCACCAGAGACAAAAGAGCCCAAATGTAGCCCAAATATCACCCAGATGTAGCCCAAGTATAGCCCAATGACAGAATGTCCCAGAGTGTTCTAAAGAACAACTAGAGCGCTAACAGTCCTACTTATTACAAAGGTATGGCACACCTGAAGCCATCTTGATTGGAATAAAGTGGTAACTCTTAAAACATTTAATTTAAAAAGGAACAAAATGAGGGGGTATATTTTGCCATATGAATTATGATTAGTGCTGCAGAAAGAAAAATTAGGGCACATTTTGAGTGACTTCTCAAACCCTCTTCAATTTCATTAAAAAATTCTGACATACAGTCTCCCAAGATGGCCACCAGAGACAAAAGAGCCTAAATGTAGCCCAAATATCACCCAGATGTAGCCCAAGTATAGCCCAATGACAGAATGTCCCAGAGTGTTCTAAAGAACAACTAGAGCGCTAACAGTCTTACTTATGACAAAAGTATGGCACACCAGAAGCCATCTTGATTGGAATGAAGTGGTAAGTCTGAAAACACTCAATTTAAAAAGGAACAACATGAGGGGGTTAATTTTGCCACAGAAAGTATGATTAGTGCTTCAGAAAGAAAAATTAGGGATCATTTTGAGTGACTTCTCAAATCCTCTTCTATTTCATTAAAAAAATTCTGACATGCAGACTGAAACATGCACTTTGAATACCAGCAGCAGACGTCCCTGGTGAGCAGTAGCTTTACTACAGTGATCTAATGTGCAACTAGAGTGCTAACATTCAGAATTTATGGCAAATGTGTGACACATCTGAATGCCTTCTTGATGGAACCAAAGTAAACAAGCATTGAAAATGCAATAGATCTCGCCGTCGTTTAAGTTAAAGCCATTCTGTTTGTAATGAGGTGGCTTTTTAGCTTTGCTTTTATTAGTGTTTTTTCAACTTTCATGTAAATAACATGCATCTGTATGCATATAAGTATATGTATGCATGCATTTATGTTTGTATTTATATAGATATACAGATGATATATGTTTATATATGTATGTATATATATATATATATTCACTGAAAAAACCATAGGTTATAGACCATATATAGTTAGGAATTAGCATTTACAAAACCTTGAAAATTCACTGAAAAAACCATAGGTTATAGACCATATATAGTTAGGAATTAGCATTTACAAAACCTTGAAAATTCACTGAAAAAACCATAGGTTATAGACCATATATAGTTAGGAATTAGCATTTACAAAACCTTATTTTACTCACACAAAACCATTGAAATTCCATATATAGTTAGTTGCACTAACTATATATCGCGCACCCGCAATCCACTGCTGATGATGTCACATATTACATCATTCATGACATGGTCAGTGACATCACTGATGACATCACTGATGACATCTCAATTGACATCAATGATGACATCACTGATGACAACATCCAGTGACTGTATGTTTCTGTAAAGTTAAAATATGTCTTACATATTGAAGAATGAGTGGATGTATAAGTGTCTGGATGAAGGATTTAGTAGGTGCATGACTGACTGTATGAGTGAGTGATTAAATGTGTCTCACTGAGTGCATGGGTTAGTGACTAAACTGTCTTAATTTGTGCATCATTATGTCTGTTGTTCTGTAAACTGTTGCATGTGTTGATAAGTAGCTATATGAGTAACTATATGGGTTATTGATTGGTTGCCCAAGTATTTGTATGGGAGACTGAGTGTGTGTGTGGGTGGCTGGGAGGTGTATGACTCTGTGCATAGATGTGTGAGCAGTTGATTCACTAGATGTATGGTTTCAAAAGTGCATGTGGAAACAGCTGTATGGGCGGTTGACTGTGTGCATGAGTGTATTGATGAGTGAATGGATATCTCAGTGCTACATGTCAAAGTAAGTACATATGTAAAACACAGTACATGTGAGAGTTGACATATATAATAAATGTGCATAAGAGCCAGTGAATGTGTGAGTGGCTGTATGGATCATTGTGAACTTGTATCAGGGATTGTATAAGAGAGTAAATATGTGTTAGTATATGTTTGAATAAGTAAAGTTTGTATAACTGTATAGTTGAGGAAATGGAGGTGTGATTGATTCTTTGCATGACTGACTAGGTGTGTGAGTAACTCCATGGATGAGTGACAGTCTGTGAGTGTCTGTTTACACTGATTGTATCTAAGGTTATATTAGAGTCTGAAGAGGTTCATCGTATTATCACATGAATGGTATCATCAGTGATGTGATCAGTAATGTCAAATGAGATGTCATCAGTGATGTCATCAGTGATGTCATTTGAGATGTCATCAGTGATGTCATTTGAGATGTCATCAGTGATGTCATCAGTGATGTCACTGACCATGTCATGAATTATGTAATATGTGACATCATCAGCAGTGGATTGCGGGTGCGCGATATATAGTTAGTGCAACTAACTATATATGGAATTTCAATGGTTTTGTGTGAGTAAAATAAGGTTTTGTAAATGCGAATTCCTAACTATATATGGTTTTTTCAGTGAATATATATATATATATATATATATATATATATTATTACCTACTGGCGGTCGCCAGTAGGTATATATAGTTAGGATTTTTTCTCTATGGGATTTTTGAAAATTCTATGTCTAATAACTTTGGCGTTTGTGGACGGAATTGGCTGAAATTTTCAGGAAAATGGAACATTTTGTTTCTGAGCAGCCCCTGACAATTTGGGGGGGGTTTCATAAAGGGGGGGCCGAGAAAAAAGGGGGGTCCCAAAACGCGTTTTTTCCATGTTAATTTCCATAGGGCGGTTGGCCTCACTTTTAGCTCGAACGGCTGAATGGATTTGCACGAAACTTGGCAAAATTGTAGGGACTGTTAGCCCGATGTGCCTTTGCTAGGTCTCAATATATGTGCTCCAGTGGATTTTGAGTAATTTAGGTTCAAAAAAAGATATATATCTGGGCGGAGCCTAACCACACATCTGATCTGATTGGCTGTCAGCACTTCATCCAAGAAGTGTTGGCAGCCATCTTGGGACCAATATACATGATAGCACCTCATTAAAAAGCATTGTAGTTAATAGAGGGTTTTAGGACTTTAGTTACATTATAAATAATTTGTTGATGGTACCATACTCGTTTTAGGAATTGTGGTGGGTTCTAAGGTGATTTTACCATGTGAAAAAACCTTCTGCTGTGATATCATGAATATTGTTTGAAAGAAAACTAATATCTCATGATTTTCCCACAGTGGTTTGGAAGGGGATCTATAAGCTAAACTGAAAGCATATTTTCTGTAAATTCACATTATCTTTCTCAGTCATGTGAAAATGAAGTCTGACATTCTCAGTAAAACATGTACATCCAACAAGGACAGAGACTGTCAGTTGATTCCTTTGTGCTCTACTGCAGCCTCCTAAAGTGTTCTAAAGAACAACTAGAGCGCTAACAGTCCTACGTATTACAAAGGTATAGCACACCTGGAGCCATCGTGATGGGAATAAAGTGGTAACTCTTAAAACATTTAATTTAAAAAGGAACAAAATGAGGGGGTATATTATGCAATAGAAGGTATTAGTGCTGCAGAAAGAAAAATTAGGGCACATTTTGAGTGACTTTTCAAATCCTCTTCTATTTCATTAAAAAATTCGACATGCAGTCTCCCAAAATGGCCACCAGAGACAAAAGAGCCCAAATGTAGCCCAAATATCACCCAGATGTAGCCCAAGTATAGCCCAATGACAGAATGTCCCAGAGTGTTCTAAAGAACAACTAGAGCGCTAACAGTCCTACTTATTACAAAGGTATGGCACACCTGAAGCCATCTTGATTGGAATAAAGTGGTAACTCTTAAAACATTTAATTTAAAAAGGAACAAAATGAGGGGGTATATTTTGCCATATGAATTATGATTAGTGCTGCAGAAAGAAAAATTAGGGCACATTTTGAGTGACTTCTCAAACCCTCTTCAATTTCATTAAAAAATTCTGACATACAGTCTCCCAAGATGGCCACCAGAGACAAAAGAGCCTAAATGTAGCCCAAATATCACCCAGATGTACCCCAAGTATAGCCCAATGACAGAATGTCCCAGAGTGTTCTAAAGAACAACTAGAGCGCTAACAGTCTTACTTATGACAAAAGTATGGCACACCAGAAGCCATCTTGATTGGAATGAAGTGGTAAGTCTGAAAACACTCAATTTAAAAAGGAACAACATGAGGGGGTTAATTTTGCCACAGAAAGTATGATTAGTGCTTCAGAAAGAAAAATTAGGGATCATTTTGAGTGACTTCTCAAATCCTCTTCTATTTCATTAAAAAAATTCTGACATGCAGACTGAAACATGCACTTTGAATACCAGCAGCAGACGTCCCTGGTGAGCAGTAGCTTTCCTACAGTGATCTAATGTGCAACTAGAGTGCTAACATTCAGAATTTATGGCAAATGTGTGACACATCTGAATGCCTTCTTGATGGAACCAAAGTAAACAAGCATTGAAAATGCAATAGATCTCGCCCTCGTTTAAGTTAAAGCCATTCTGTTTGTAATGAGGTGGCTTTTTAGCTTTGCTTTTATTAGTGTTTTTTCAACTTTCATGTAAATAACATGCATCTGTATGCATATAAGTATATGTATGCATGCATTTATGTTTGTATTTATATAGATATACAGATGATATATGTTTATATATGTATGTATATATATATATTCACTGAAAAAACCATAGGTTATAGACCATATATAGTTAGGAATTAGCATTTACAAAACCTTGAAAATTCACTGAAAAAACCATAGGTTATAGACCATATATAGTTAGGAATTCGCATTTACAAAACCTTATTTTACTCACACAAAACCATTGAAATGCCATATATAGTTAGTTGCACTAACTATATATCGCGCACCCGCAATCCACTGCTGATGATGTCACATATTACATCATTCATGACATGGTCAGTGACATCACTGATGACATCACTTATGACATCTCAAATGACATCACTGATGACATCACTGATGACAACATCCAGTGACTGTATGTTTCTGTAAAGTTAAAATATGTCTTACATATTGAAGAATGAGTGGATGTATAAGTGTCTGGATGAAGGATTTAGTAGGTGCATGACTGACTGTATGAGTGAGTGATTAAATGTGTCTCACTGAGTGCATGGGTTAGTGACTAAACTGTCTTAATTTGTGCATCATTATGTCTGTTGTTCTGTAAACTGTTGCATGTGTTGATAAGTAGCTATATGAGTAACTATATGGGTTATTGATTGGTTGCCCAAGTATTTGTATGGGAGACTGAGTGTGTGTGTGGGTGGCTGGGAGGTGTATGACTCTGTGCATAGATGTGTGAGCAGTTGATTCACTAGATGTATGGTTTCAAAAGTGCATGTGGAAACAGCTGTATGGGCGGTTGACTGTGTGCATGAGTGTATTGGTGAGTGAATGGATATCTCAGTGCTACATGTCAAAGTAAGTACATATGTAAAACACAGTACATGTGAGAGTTGACATATATAAATAACTGTGCATAAGAGCCAGTGAATGTGTGAGTGGCTGTATGGATCATTGTGAACTTGTATCAGGGATTGTATAAGAGAGTAAATATGTGTTAGTATATGTTTGAATAAGTAAAGTTTGTATAACTGTATAGTTGAGGAAATGGAGGTGTGATTGATTCTTTGCATGACTGACTAGGTGTGTGAGTAACTCCATGGATGAGTGACAGTCTGTGAGTGTCTGTTTACACTGATTGTATCTAAGGTTATATTAGAGTCTGAAGAGGTTCATCGTATTATCACATGAATGATATCATCAGTGATGTGATCAGTAATGTCAAATGAGATGTCATCAGTGATGTCATCAGTGATGTCATTTGAGATGTCATCAGTGATGTCATTTGAGATGTCATCAGTGATGTCATCAGTGATGTCACTGACCATGTCATGAATGATGTAATATGTGACATCATCAGCAGTGGATTGCGGGTGCGCGATATATAGTTAGTGCAACTAACTATATATGGAATTTCAATGGTTTTGTGTGAGTAAAATAAGGTTTTGTAAATGCAAATTCCTAACTATATATGGTCTATAACCTATGGTTTTTTCAGTGAATTTTCAAGGTTTTGTAAATGCGAATTCCTAACTATATATGGTCTATAACCTATGGTTTTTTCAGTGAATATATATATATATATATATATATATATATATATATATATATATATATTTATATACATACATATTCTATCCCAAATACCTCCTCCTCCCAGAAGTAAGCCAGGACACCGGGAATTTGTTTGCAGAATTTATTTCGGCAGAAATAAATTCTGCAAACAAATTCCGGGTGTCCTGGCTTACTTCTGGAAGGAGGAGGTATTTGGTATAGAATTTAAAGGCCTGTCGGTGGCCTATCCGGGACCGTTCCGTGAAAGCCCAGGGTGCACTAACCGGCACTGGAGGAGAGCATATATATATATATATATTACCTACTGGCGGTCGCCAGTAGGTAGTTATAGTTAGGATTGTTTTCCATAGGAAATCCTCAACATTCTATTTGGAATAACTTTGGCCCTGGTGGATGAGTCTTTGCGAATTTCTCAAAGAAGATGGCTAGGTCCGCTGCACTCCTTCCCTGAAAGTTTGGGGGGGATTAGTCAAGTGGGGGCTGAGATATAAGGGGGGTCCCAAAACGTGTTTTCTCCATGTTATTTTCTATAGGACCTTTAGACTCGGCTACAGTTCGAATGGGTGAATGAATTTATAAGAAATTTGCCAAAACTGTAGAGTCTTGTTCGCAGATTACGCTTTTTTTGGAATGGTGTAAATCCGTTCAGTAGTTGTTGAGAAAATTAAAGTTAAAGTCAATTATATATCTATAGGCGCGCACACGTGCGCGCACCCAAGCGGCTGCGCGTGAGCGGAATTTTTTTTGGCTGCGTGACGTCTGTTAACGTTCGATTCGAAGGAAATCAGGAAGTTTTGTCCGCCATTTTGTCACTGCGAGTAAATATATTGTTCATTTCAAAGCGTTGAAACATGGAAAGGGGAGAAGGTAGAGATTGTCTTGCTGCGTAGCTTTTCTCGGGGTGTGCAGTAAGGCCCTTAAACGCAAAAAATATAATTTTTCCCCGAAAAAAAAATACGGGGTGCGCGCACCCGGTCGCGCACACCTATTTACAAGAGTGTGAAAATGGAGGTAAATCAGAAGTTTGAGTGCTTAGATATAAGGTGGCTCTGAAAAGAGCCCTTGTGTTAATTGAGTGTTTTCTGCATTGATAAGTAAGTACCGATGCAGAGTCTGATGTTGCAGAGGAAGATTCTGTTTCCCTCATTCGTGAAATGAACACCGTCTCTCCTATAGACGTCTTGCATGTGGTATCGCAAGTTGTTGTGGTAAATAGAACCCATGCTATAATCTCTGAGGAACGCAGAAACCGATTTATTTACATGTCTCCTTGCTTTCTCAAATTGTGCACAATGGTGATTGGACGAATTCCATTTCTGTCTTTGGCATATATTGGAATATACCAAGGCAGATCGAGGAAAAAGTGTCATCAATTGTCGAAAGGTGTCTTTTAGAAGCATTTCCAGACCTACCCCAGTGATTGTGCCTAGATAGTTCCCACCACAGTGCACAATTATAAGGTCTGGTTCTGGGAGATGCATAAAAGTTTTCACCAATGGAATCAATTGGTGACATTTCAATCCTCTTTTGGAAATCCATGTTATGTGTACATTTGGTAAGCTGAGGTTGCAAATTCGTCTGCTTACTGCATATTTTTCACTCCAGTGAATATAACTGTGTCCTATTAACCAGACCTTCATTTTCAAGGGATTTGTAGTCGTCCTCCGATCGGTTCTGGAAGTGGAATGGTAGTTAGAAGTTGAAATTCTAAATAAAGAAAAAGGAAGAGGCTGGGTGTGGTTTAAAAAATAAAAATGATTGGTTGATTGTAACAAGTGGAGATTGAACAGGTTAATGTTTATGTTAAACGAAAAGTACTATTGGGTGTGAAAAAACAAGACATGTAACAGAGTTGTGGATTGGCAGGTGTTTCTGGAGGGAAAACAGTGTTCTTAGTTTGCTGTAGAACGTTGAGACATGAACTTTTGACCTGTGCCTTCAGCAAGGTGCAGAATTAGGTGTAACCATGGAAACAGCCGGAGATGGCAGTTGGTGATGGGTTCACTCTTTGGTGCCTCTGCATCTGAGTCTGTTCTCTGGTGGCAGGCGGAGAACTGTTTGTTATTGTGGAGATGAAAGGGTGATAAGGAGAGAAATACGACATAGCGTCTGGCCTGTAGAAGCGTGGGAGCAGTGATTAACTCTGAGTGAAGCGGAACTGTGTCGGTGCTTAGTAACAGTAAAAAAAAAATGTTAACAGTGGTATAACTGTCTTTACGGTGCGCGACCTACTAAGAAAGAGTTCACGGGCCGTATTTGGCTTGCAGGTTCTAGTATCAGTAAGTGAGGTCGAGAAAAGAAAACATTCAGGACTTTATTTATGAAGACCTTGCGCCACCGGTGCGTTACTTTTTCCCATTTTAAAAAATGAGGCACTGGCGGCGGAAGGTCTTCATAAATAAGGTCCTCAGTGACTACAGTTAAGGTTATGTGGAACCCATGAATAGTTTTTCAATATGAAATCATTTCAGTTGAGATTATGGATTAAAAGAGAAACCGTGAATATTTGAAATGTTTATTTAGAAATGTACTATTTTAAAGGCAAATCATTATGTAATATGAGTACAGAAATTGCAAAAAACACAGTAATTGGTATTGTCAGTAGTACATGGAATACAAACGCTATAGTTGAAGAAAAATGAATATAGTTGGAAAAAAACATTGTACAGTCTTATAAGGAAGTATATTATATTTTAATAAATGGAAGAAGGTTTCTGGCCTTTCAGTTTAGGAACGATATATGAAAATGCAAGCGGTTATACATCATTACTTTATGAATCAGCTGTCTAATAACACGAAATCATAATGTCCACTGTTAGTAAAGCAAATAGGTCTGTTCTTCAAAAGAAAATATGGAAAATAACGTGAAGAATATAGAAAACCAAAAGGAAATGAGGACGTCAATGGTTTGTTTGAGAGTTATTGAAGCATTGTTTAGGCAAAATAGGTAGCTTCTGCTTGTAACAGGAAATCAGTTTTATCATTTGAAATTATGTCAGCTATCCAATGGAAAAGAGTAAAGCAGTACTGATGATCTGTTATAATCGGAGCCTCTTTTACCATCAGAGGGCAGCTCGGTGGGTTTTCGATGTAGCTCGCTGTTAGGAAAGAGTTAACCGTCCATTGTGTAGGCAAAGTATGCAGCAAGTGCCTCTAACATGAAATCATTGTTATCATCTGAAAACATGTCAGCCATCCAATTGAGAAGATGAAAGGAGCATTCATGATCTGTCATTATTGGGGCGTCTTTTACCATCATAGGGCAGCTCGGTGGGTTTTCGATGTAGCTCTCTGTTAGGAAATCTTGCGCCGCTGCGAATATATTCCAATGACCCAGAACTCCTTGTATCGCTGCAAAGGCCATAAACCCTCCGTTGTAACAAAGCTGTTCATGATCAAGTAACGGATTCATGAGGTGATTGTAATTCGGTTCAGGAGGTACCAAATTGCAGAGACATAAATCCAGGGCCCACGTGAAATCACAGCTCAGGCAATGAAATACAGGCTGCACACAGGTGAAATACGAATATCGAAATGATAATCGATATGAAGTATTCAAAGTTGAGAGTGGTAATGTGCCGTAGTATAGAAGCATTCGCTGTCGAAATAGTTCTAAGTGGCCCGGCTCGTTTGCGAAGGCAGGAGGGACATCCATTTTGAATTTCCCAAGATGGTACAGGAAACGGCGCAGCACCGCTGGTTGTATAGCAACTCCACAGAATTAGGTCGCCGGCTATGCAGTGGAGAGGAGCAGAATGACTTGATACATTTTCTAGGAGTCTAGTCACTTATATATTGCTTAGTGGTTATTAAAGAAGTAGCTTTTTTTGAACTGGAGGATGCGTTAAAAAATAAGGGAGTGATTTGAGGGAGTTGTAAAGCAAGGTCAATTTTTTTTACATCAATGCTGTTTTCTGTGAATGTTAGCTTAGTGAAAGATATGTGTGTGAGCAGATGCAACGTTCAGTTTTAAATGTGACAATGGAGCTCTTGTTCATGTCTTCCGATTCAAGGTCGGTATTCGCTGCCAAATACAAAGATTAAGAAACGCATGCGTGGGGTACATAGTGTGCATTCTTAAAGGAAAGCAAATGAAGGGTTATTTTTACCGCGTTAGCATTGTCGTTTAAAAAGTTATAGTGATTTCTATTATATGTGAAGAAAGTGTCACTGATGAAGACTGAAAATAAATCCTTATAAATGATACGGACTGGTGTATTTTAGAAAAGGTGTGTAACATTACATGAATTGTGGAAAAAAAATAATGTAATTGAAAGTGTATGGTTTGAAAATGAAAAGTAGAGGTTTATAGTTCATGTTTTGAAAGCAGTTCTAGAGGGTCAGATGAAAGTGTATGGTTTGAAAATGAAAAGTAGAGGTTTATAGTTCACGTTTTGAAAGCAGTTCTAGAGGGTCAGAGGCATGATAGATTTATTAAAAATAGAACATGTTTTTAAATAGTATTTTGGAAAAAATATGTGCCTTTATGTACTATTTACATTATGTGCCTGTTGCGTATTCTTTGAGTTTTAGTAATCCTGTGTCTTATAAGTTTTCTAGGGGCGGTTTGAGGTTCATGGTGGGTTTGGGCAGGGAGGGTAGGTTGGGGGTTTGTAATAGGGGGTTCGGCTGGGGTGGAGTGCGGAGTTTAGTGAAAAGTGAGGGGGGCGGGGAGTTACGGTGTTTGGTAATGGAGCAGAGTCAGAGGACGCCACATTTGTGTTATGGGGTGCCACGGAAATATGTATTTATTCTCAGAGGTTTATTATATTAAGGATATATATTAGCATGGTGGCTCTTGTCGTTTTGTGGTTCTGTGTATGTTTATAATGCTGGCTCTGTAGTTTTTGTTTATGGACCTTATTACGACACACAGGGGACCTACGTTGCACAGTTGGAGATCAGAGACTTAGGAAATGCAACTTTATAATTGTAAGGGCTGTAAGCGATAGAAATCGCCCGTTCTCGGTGTAAAAAATATCACCGCTATTGGTGGTATTTTCTACGGTGTTAGTACTCGAAGGAGAATAGTAACATATATGTGAAATAAAATTATGTAATAGGCTCAGCATTTCACATTATCGCGTGAAAACAAAAGTTGCTTTTACATAGCAATAAGTCTCTTATAATTAAGGGACGGAGTGTATATAGTGCTATTTAGTACTCTGCTATGTGATTGATATCGAATATTTCATAAGAGGAGGCTTTAAAAGTTTTTCGATAAACTGGTTTTCTAGGGAAGTGGGTGGAGTGTTCCGTGTAAATTGCAGAATAGAAACTAGTAAGAACGAATTGGAAGTGTTGTTTTAAAGTCACATGACTGCACATGCGTGTCTCGACGCGATAGGTGGGTGCGCGCACCCGGTCGCGCACTATAAGAAAGCGGCGAGAAAATATCAGCTAATATGCTCTTGAAGCTTGTTTTGGTACAAAGAGTTAGTTCTGAAAAGAACTTTTTTTTTTTTTTTTTTTTTTGGAAACAAGTGTTATGATGGTTTTGATTTCTTAAAGTTGCGACGACATTTTTCAGTATGTCATACTATCCAAATAAAGTGAATAAATGTAACTTTTCTTGGAGCATTTATGACTCTCAATTATTTGTTTAATTAGAGTAAAGCTTTGCTCTCCGTATACAAGAAGTTCGCCACAGTTCGTGCATTTCATGTGTACGTTCGCCAGATATGGTCTCAAGTCCATCTCAGCACTCGATGGAGATACAGGTCGTCCACCGGAAGATGTGCTGATTACTTCTGATGGTAATAGCGTGGCCTCGTTTTTCTTGTCAAAGGTGGTCGCTCATTTTCATCAGATTCGGAAGATGAATGCGGAACGGTAGCCATTGTACCGAAGTCTTCGGGAAGATGTTCGACGTTGTTGTCTCTTGAGAGTAGAAAAGAAAGTGATGGTAGTGGGTGGAGTGCTGCGTGTAAATTCCAGAATAGAAACTACCAAGAACCAATTAGAATTGTTGTTTAGAAGTCACATGACTTCACATGGGAGTGTCAGGTCCTGTACGCGATAGAAGGGTGCGCGCACCCGGTCCCGCACTAAAATAAAGCGGCGAAAAAACATCTTATAATATGCTCTTCGAGCATGTTTTGGTGGAAAGAGTTAGTTCTGAAAAGAACTTTTTTTTTTTTTTTTTTTTTTTGGAAACAAGTGTTTTGATGCATTTGATTTCTTAAAGTTGCTACGATATTTTTCAGTATGTCATACTATCGAAATAAAGTGAAGAAATTTAACTTTTCTTGGAACATTTATGACTCTCAATTTTGTGATTAATTAGAGTAAAGCTTTGCTCTCCGTATACAAGAAGTTCTCCACAGTTGTTGCATTTTATGTGCACCTTCGCCAGACATGGTTTCAAGTCCATTTCAGCACTCGATGGAGATACAGGTCGTCCACCGGAAGATGTGCTGATTACTTCTGATGGTAATAGCGTGGCCTCCGTTTTTCTTGTCAAAGGTGGTCGCTCATTTTCATCAGATTCGGAAGATGAATGCGGAACGGTAGCCATTGTACCGAAGTCTTCGGGAAGATGTTCGACGTTGTTGTCTCTTGAGAGTAGAAAAGAAAGTGATGGAAGTGGGTGGAGTGCTGCGTGTAAATTCCAGAATAGAAACTACCAAGAACCAATTAGAAGTGTTGTTTAGAAGTCACATGACTTCACATGCAAGTGGCAGGTACTGTACGCGATAGGAGGGTGCGCGCACCCGGTCTCGCACTAAAATAAAGCAGCGAAAAAATATCTCATTCACTTTCTTTTGATCTTCAGGATAAGTGAAAAATTGCCAAATGAAAGATTCCTTTTTTCTTCTTAACGGTGGTCGCTCATTTCCTTCAGATTCGGAAGATGAATCCGGTAGGGCAGCCATTTCAGCAAAGTCTTCCGGAAGATGCTCAACGTTGTTGTCTCTTGAGAGTAGAAAAGATTGTGAGGAAAGTGGGTGGAGTGCTTCGTGTATATTCCAGAACAGAAACTACTAATAACCAATTGGAAGTTTTGTTTTCAAGTCACATGACTTTACATGCGCTTCTCAGGACGTGTAGGCGGTGACACTATCTAGTTACGAACGTGATTACATACTTAGTAACTAGCATTCAAAAAAAACTATGAAATTCACTGAAAAAACCATAGGTTTTACACACGTTATAGTTAGGAAGTAGCATTTGAAAAACCTATGAAATTCACTGAAAAAAACATAGGTTTGACACCAGTTATAGTTATCTGGAAATTTTACTGACATAAAACCAATGAAATTCCACGTTATAGTTAGTTGGACTCACTATAACTTGCGCGTGTAATGCACTGCTGATGACATTACATATTACATCACTCATGACATGGTCAGTGATGTAATATGGCACAGTGATGTTGCTTTCGTGCATGCTCCAGGGGCCTTCATTTGTATTTGTGCGGCCTGGTGTTCAGTTGTGTTGTTCCTGCCAAAGTGAGCAACTAAAAAGTCTGCGGACCACCAAAGAAGGTCTTGCAGCCCACAATCAGCTTGCAGGCTGAACTTTGACAATTACGCAGGCTCTATCTTAACACACGGTCAATTCCCAAGCATGCACTGGAATTATGGAGTCTTCTTGTATTTTGAAAAACCAGACATTTGTTTAATAACAGAAACTTGGCTTCATGACCAGGCTTCCCCTGGTGTGGCGACCGCATTCCCACCTCAATACCACCTAACCAGATTAGATAGAGTTGTTGGTAGAGTAGGGGGGATAGCGGTAGCCTCTAAAGATGAGCTTGGAATCATCACATTAGACTTGTGTATTCCTGGAAAATGGAAATACTTATTTTTAAACTCATAATTCAATCAACTGGAACATGGAGAGGGGCCCTAGTTTATAGACCACCATGTCAAAAAACTAATTTTGCAAATAATTTACTCAAACTAATTGCCCCACATGTACTGGCTGCAGATAATTTTATACTTATTGGTGATTTTAATTACCATGCAGTTATCAGACCCCAACATGAATCAACAACAAACTACAGCTCAATGACAGCAAGACAGAGATCATCCTGTTTGGCAGGGTCGAAGAGTATTGGTCCAATGATCGGTGACCACAGGTACTGGGCCCATGCCCATCCCCCAAACAAGCAGTGTGCAATCTCGGAATAACAATTGAGAACAAGTTGTCAATGAAAAATCATGTACATGTTGTAATTGGCAAGTGCTATGGGATTCTGCAGAAATTACTCAAAATCTTTAGTCGGATCCCTATTGAAATCAGGAAACCATTGGTGCAGGGTCTTATTGTAAATCATCTGGATTATTAGCCTCCCTAAATGAAGACTTTTAGACCTGTCAGCCCCAGGGTGGTCTTTCCCTATTTTTTTTGCCCTTGCCTCATTTTTCCTACCTTCTTTTTTGTTGGCCGTAGGTCTCCGAGCGCCTTCCCATTGCCAATCAATGCTAAGGTGCAGGTGCTCTCTTCCACTAACATGGCTGCCACTGGCCCCTGCTACTGCAGCGTGGTCTTTTTAGTAGCACTCTAGTTGCCAGGAGCTGGCTGGAACCCTTAAACATTGTTGCCATACCAGCCTGCCTTGCCTGCCCATAGTTAGAGTAGGGAAGCTCCTGGAACCTTCTAGAATAGGGGCGGGGTCTGCTTTTGCCGCCTTAGACTGTGGTCAGCTGACCTCGGCATATATAAAGAAAGGAGGGAAAGTTTTTAGTCAGTTGGGGCATCACTGACTTGGGGGACCCTACGCAGGAGACTTAGGCGGTAGGGCTTAGTCAGAAACCTATACCACTGGGGTTGACAGGGTTTAGGCGCTGCCCAGCAAGCTGTGTGAGGAACACTGAACTAGCCCACTGATCTGGCCCAGCGGGAGGGGAACACAGGGACCACCTGCAGTGACCTGCTGAGGAATCCTGTCAGCAGCCTTCAACTCAACCCCCCCACTCTTCAAGGAACTGCCTACCAAGGGCGCTAGAACCACCAAGCGCCGAGAGGAAACCCACCTGCGCTAACCAGGACTACTGGGGATCAACCAGGTACCAGACTGTGCTGCACCTGCACCCCCCTGACTTCACCTGGGCCCCTGCGCTGTCCTGCCGAACTCCCCCTGACTAAACTGCCTGTACTGCTAAGCGCTCATCCTTCGTAGCGCTAGCCTCCTGAACTACCTACCCACCGCTCTCCTACTGTGTCCTGAGAAGCGCTGGAACCTGCTTACCTGCTGCCAGCCCCAGCGTTATCCCTGTTGAGCGCTGCTCTAATTGGTGCCCCGGCGCAGAGGCCCTTGAGTGCTGTGTCCCCCAGAAGCGCGGCCCGACTTACCGTGATACTGCGGGAGCCCTCTGAGCCTGCCTGTCCCCGCTGTGGCCCCCCACTCCGGGAGGCACCGACATCGCCATCAGTCGCCCCGGCGGCCCCCGGTGCCAGGAGTGGGCAGCCGTCGTGTTGCTATGGGACGCGTCCGGCCCAATTGTGTGAGGTCCCTGCAGCAGCCCCCGGAGCCTGAGGGAGGCCGCTGCGAACTCCGACTAGGCCACGCTGGACCCGAAACCACCATCACCCCTGGCACGTGGTGGCGGACGCCGGCTGCGTCACTGGCCGCACCCCTGCCTTTTCCGCACTGCTGAGTAGTCTGTGTGATCATACCCTATCCAGCCGCGCTGCCATTGGCGGCCGGCTCCACACCCACTCAGGGTTATACCGGATTGGTCCCAGGCCTGTGAGGCGGACTGAGAGAAACCCCAGAAGACTGGAGCAACGTCGGCTGTAGGGAGGCTCAGGAAGAGCGCCGGAGCCGCGTGGGCCTCACCTGATCGGCCTACTCCCTGCAAGGCTGGAAATACCAGTGAGGTGGGCTCGGGAGTCAGAGTGAGCCCCCTCCCTCTGCCAGCACACCGGAAACCTCTGCAAGGGCTCCCAGAGGAGCCGAAGAGACAAGGTAAACCCCCGGGGAGGAGGGCGGAGGGCTGGAGGAGGCCCCGAGTTCACCCCTCCCCTGGGGAAAGCTGTAGTTGGGCCCTTTTGGCCCCATTTAACTCTGAGAAGGTCCCCCCCTGACCGGAAGGTAGGGGGGGAAGTACCTGCAGGCCTGCCAGGCCTCTGAACTGGGCCAGGATATTGGTTAGGCCCCGTGACTGGTGAATGCTTGAGTTAACCCCTGGCTAGAGGTCTGGTAATGCTTTTTAAATGTTAATTCAACCTGCTTCATGAAAGCAATGCCCTGGTTGTTCCTGATTATGGAAAGGTTAAGTCTGACCCAAGGAGATGTTTACCTAAATTAATGTAATGGTTATCCCTGCCCCTCAAGCATTACGGAAATGATGATTAAGTGCCTAGAGTTATCTAGTGAGGAATGGAGTTATGACTACATGGATTATTGATTTGCCTGGTCTTTAATGGAATGTTTTAATCCTGTCTAATGTGGTGTCTAACTGAACGCCTACAGGTATAGAATGAGATGTTTACTGCGGAGTAATGAAGCCTTTATTCCCATGATGCAATGGTTATTTATACATGCGTTGATGAAATGCTCTGATGAAATGCTTTGATGAAATCTACTAAGTAGATGCTGATGCCTTGATTCCTGATTTCCCTGAACCTTGATCTAAATAAAACTTATTGATTTTTATATCAAACTTACTGGTGTGGTTTCATTCACTGTGTGCGTTACCTTCCTCAGTGGATGTGTGTGCTGTATGGTCCCTTTACACCTAAGCTTTCGGGTGCCTACTTGCTCGAGCCAAGCTACCCCCCGGGAACTGGTGACCCAGTTCCTACAAAGACCTATTTTTTAAACTTCATATCCTTTAGAACACGGCTGCTAGACTCATTTTAAATCTTCCATCGAGATCTCCATCTGCCCCCAGTCTGAGGTTTCTCCACTGGTTTCCAGTAAAAAAGGGAGGCCATTTTAAAATTCTATGCCTCACTCACAAGAGCATACACGGAACCGGACTTAGTTATTTAGCAACACAAAGGTAACTTGTATCAGCAAGGAAGACTGTTAAGATCTAGCACGAAACATCTACTCACCCCATGACGAATTTGCACTGCAAAAAGTGGGGGGCGATCTTTTTCCTTTCTCGCCCCTGACCTCTGGAACAAGCTCCCATCTTATCTTCTGTCCATCTCTGATCTTAAGCTTTTTCGAAGGGAACTAAAAACTTGGCAATTTGACGATCAATAATGCTGTTTAGATCTGATCGCTAGCCCTCACGGAGTCTCCGCAAGTGCATGAGACCGTTAAGGTGATTTGTGCGCTCAATAAGTGCCTTTGACTTTGACTTTGAGTACCACAGAGCTAGGGTGTCAAGTATGTATAAGTGGTACATGGAATAATTTAGTATTGGTATGTTCCTACAGTGACTACCCCTCAAAATATATTTTCACTGTAAATCAATCTGATCAAATGAGAAAAAATAAAATGCAATTAAAATACTATTTTTGCTTACTTTGGTTTGGTAAAAGCTACCAAATTGATTCAACACCTTTGTTTTGCATATATTAAAAATCAAATCGAATGGTGAAGTCAGATTATTGAAAACTATACATAAATAAAAACATTTTGAAAGGTATCAATCAATCAATCAATCATGGGCATTTGTAAAGCGCGCTACCCACCCGGAAGGGTCTTAAGGCACTGGGCAGGAGGGGTCCGCTACTGCTCGAAGAGCCAGGTCTTGAGGAGCTTCCTCAAGGAGAGATGATCCCGGGTCAGCCGGAGGTGGATCGGGAGGGAGTTTCATGTCTTGGCTGCCAGGTAGGAGAAGGATCTTCCCCCGGCGGTGGCTTTGCGGATGCGAGGTTCGGCGGCGAGGGCGAGGCTGGTCGATCGTAGCTGGCAGGTGGGTGCGTAAAAGGTCAGGCGGTTGTTGAGGTACTTGGGGCCCAGGTCGTGGAGGGCCTTGTGTGCGTGGGTAAGGAGCCTGAACATGATTCTCCTGCTGACAGGGATCCAGTGCAGGTCTCTTAGGTGGCCGGATATGTGGCTGTGACGGGGGATGTCCAGGACGAGTCGTGCGGAGGCATTCTGGATGCCCTGGAGTCTTTTCTGAAGTTTGGCTGTGGTTCCGGCGTAGAGGGTGTTTCCGTAGTCCAGTCGGCTGGTGACAAGTGCCTGGGTGACTGTCTTCCTGGTTTCGGTGGGGATCCATCGGAAGATCTTACGGAGCATGCGCAGGGTGTTGAAGCATGATGACGAGACGGCATTGACATGTCTGGTCATCGAGAGGGAGGAGTCCAGGATGAAGCCCAGATTGCGTGCATGGTCCGTTGGTTTGGGGGTGGTGCCCAAGGCAGGGGGCCACCAGGAGTGATCCCAGGAGGAGGGTGATGATCCCAGGATGAGGACTTCCGTCTTGTCTGAGTTCAGTTTCAGGCGGCTGTTCTTCATCCATTCGGCGACGTCTTTCATCCCTTAATGTAGGCTGGTTCTAGCGGTGGCGGGGTCGTTGGTGAGGGAGAGGATTAACTGGGTGTCGTCGGCGTAGGAGATGATGTTGAGGTTGTGTTTGCGTGCGATGGCTGCGAGAGGGCTCATGTAGACGTTGAAGAGGGTAGGGCTGAGTGATGACCCTCGTGGAACGCCGCAGATGACTTCGGTGGCCTCGGATCTGAACGGGGGGAGGCGGACTCTCTGGGTTCTTCCGGCGAGGAACGAGATGATCCACTTCAGTGCCTTCTCTCGGATTCCGATGTTGCTGAGGCGCTGTACTAGGGTGCGGTGGCAGACAGTGTCGAACGCTGCAGAGAGGTCCAGGAGGATGAGGGCCACTGTTTCCCCGTTGTCGAGCAGGGATCTGATGTCGTCAGTGGCTGCGATGAGGGCGGTCTCGTGCTGTGGTTGGCTCGGAAAGCAGACTGCGAAGGGTCGAGGGATCCGTTCGTCTCGAGTAAGGCGGCAATCTGTCTGTTGACGGTCCTTTCGATGACTTTGGCAGGAAAAGGGAGGAGCGAGATGGGGCGGTAGTTCTTGAGGTCGGTGGGGTCCGCTGTAGGTTTTGTTCAGGAAGGTGCTGAGATCGGCGTGCTTCCAGGTCCCTGGGAAGGTGGTGGTATTGAAGGAGGTGTTGATGATGTCCTAGAGGTGGGGTGCGATGATGGTGTCGGCTTTGCTGAAGACGTGGTGGGGGCAGCAGTCGGTTGGCGATCCAGAGAGGATAGTGTTCATCGTGCGGGTGGTGTCTTCTGTGCTGATCGGGGTCCAGGCGCAGAGGGTGGTGGTGGGGGGCATTGGTTCAGTTGTTGGGTGCATGGTTTGTGCGCCGAAGCTGTTGTGTATATCAGCGATCTTGCGGTGGAAGAACGAGGCAAGTGAGTTGCAGAAGTCTTGCGAGGGAGTGATGTCGTTGTTTCCGGCACTGGGGTTGGAGAACTCTTTGACTATGCTGAAGAGTTCCTTGCTGTTGGGCGTTGTTGTCCAGTCATTCTTTGAATGCTGTCTTCTTGGTGGTGCGGATAAGCTGGTGGTGTTTGCGGGTGGCGTGCTTGAGGGCCGTCATGTTGTTCGTGGTCTGGTTGTGGCGCCAGACTTTCTCGAGTGTGCGGCAGTTCTTCTTGGAGGTCTTGAGTTCGTCGGTGAAACAGGGGGCTTTCTTGCTTCTGGGTCTGCTGGGAGGGTTCTTCAGTGGTAGTGGTGCAAGGTCATCTGCGCAGTTGGTGAGCCACTGTGTATCTGGTTGCTGGCTGCTTTGTGGGGTCCGTTGTGTTGGCGGGAGGGTTCTGGCGGAGGGAGGTGATGAGCTGCTCAGCGGTGATCTTGTTCCAGCTCCTGCGAGGAACCTGTAGTGTATGGTGGTGGGTCGTGGTTTTTCTGAAGCTGAAGTGGATGCAGCTGTGGTCAGTCTAATGGAGTCCGGTGGAGTGGCTGAAGGAGATGTGTTTGCTGGAGGAGAAGACAGGGTCAAGCGTGTGGCCGGCATAGTGGGTGGGGGTGTTCACCAGTTGCTTGAGTCCGAGTTTAGCGAGGTTGTCCAGCAGGGTGGCGGTGTTGCGGTCCTTGTTGTTCTCCAGGTGGAAGTTGAGGTCCCCTAGGAGGATGTAGTCGTCGGAGGGGAGGGTGTGCGGGCTGATGAAGTCGGCGATGTCTTCACTGAATTGGGTGCGTGGTCCCGGGGGTCTGTAGATGAGGGTGCCTCTGAGGGTGGTCCTGGAGTCGGTGTGTATCTGTAAGTGGAGGTTTTCGGCGGTGGTGAAGGTGTCGTCGGGGTTGGACATGATGCGGATGGTGTTCTTGTGTACGATGGTGATGCCTCCTCCAGTCTGGTTGATGCGGTCCTTCCGGGTCATCTTGTATCCGTCTGGGATGGCTATGGCGATGTCGGGCGCTGAGGAGGCGTTCATCCAGGTTTCTGTGAGGAAGGCGATGTCAGTTGATGTTGTGTCGAGCAGGTTCCAGAGTTCGACGGCGTGTCTGCGGACGGAGTGGGTGTTGAGCAGGATGCACTTGAGGTGGTTGTTGCTGGTGCTTGGTTTGGCGGGCGTGGTGCAGGTTCGGAGGCAGGTGAATTTGCAGGCTTGGCATGTGAAGGGTCCGTGGGTACGTCTTGGGGTGGCTCGGTAGCAGGCTGGGTTCCGGCCGGCAATGAGTGCGTGGAGGGTGGCGGCGTCGTAGGTCTGTCATGTGGTCTGGTATCGGCGGGGGCCAGGGGTCCTGGGGCTGGGCGAGGTCCAGGCGCGGACGGGCGCAGACGGGCTTGCCTTTGGTGCGCCTCTGGCGCACAATCGGCGCGCCCGCTGCGCGTGTCAGCTGCGCGTTCGCCGTGCGGCCTCCATATGAGGGGCTGAGGGAGGGGGGAGCAGCTGGTAGGCGGGAGCGGGGTGGCGAATGGGAATGGCAGGGGGGCGGGGCACAGGGAGCAGCGGCGGGAAGCAGAGGACGAGCAGGGAGCGGGGGCACAGAAGGCAGAAGGGGGAGCGAGGGGGACACAATCACGGGTACAGAAGGCAAAAGGGGAAACAATCAAGGGTACAGAGGCGAAGGGGAAAACAATTACAGTCTACAGAAGGCAAAAGGGAAAAAACGAAATAAAACACGGCACAGGTTACCATGGAGAAAAGTTGTCAGGAACAGCTGTCAGAGCGTAGCACAGCCCACTGCACGGGGAGGACCGCGCGGTGGCTAGGGGGGCCACCTACCTGGTATACTTTCCTTATCTGAAAGCTCAAGTAGGCTAAGCAGCTTTAGACCAACTGATGTTGCCCATCTTCACTGCTTCCCCTTGATGAAGTGATCCAACTGCTCCCAGATAAGAGACAAAGAATTGGGGCTTTAGGCAAGAAGACGGGATTGTGAGGTATGTGACTCATCTCACCTCATGAAGGGTAGTATCTGGAGGTACAGAAACACAATCAAGTTGAAGGCGGCCATGAGACAGCCAGATCATCCACAATTAACTGTAATGTGAAACCTGTGGAAAAAGGATCTTTGATCCCACGGCCAACTTTAGCCAGCATGGCACTAGCCCAGTGGGGGTGGGAGCTGGCCCTAAACAAGATTGGTATGGATAAGGAAAAGGAGACTGCTCAATTCTCTAGACAAATACCTGGCTTGTCTACTAGCCTCTTTATGGGGCTGAAGGATTCTGCCATAGTGGATTTCACTAAGTATAGTGCATGCTTTGATAAGCTACACACAAAAAACAGGATGAATTGCAAAAGTGTTAAGGTTTGCCCCGGGAAATCTTTTCCCATTGATTAGGTAGTGTCAAGAAGATACCCCCACTCACTGGCTAGTACCTTTTACAAATGTAGCCCCTCAAGCAAGCTCCTCAGAATATATCTGGACCTGTGGCTGAACAGTAGAAGTCTGGTCCTGCTGTCTCTGACCTGTGTGGATACTTTAGAGGCTACATCTGCTACCACCTTTCCCCAGGTGTAAGAAGTGGCCTTTAAGGGTCAGGCGTAAGACCTGTGTGGCAACTGGACTACAAAAAGCTGCAAGACACCTTTTTCCCAGAGTTACCAGCTGACAAATAGCAACTGGACTTGAATTAGTCTGTGGGTGATTTCTGTAGCTGTGAGTTTTGTCCCTCTATACTATTCAAGATGCCTTTGGAGGCAAAACAGTGACTAAGGGCAACAGGTTAAAAAAGTAGGAACATTTGAGACTAGGGAAGGTTTTGGACTACCAAGACCTCAGCTTCACCACGATCTTGAAGCAAAGGAAACCCATTTTGAAAGAACATCAACAAATACAGCTTTAGTCTTGCCCCCTTGAAGATTTTGGGCTCCAAATGAAAGTACCTGATCAAAACTTGATGAATATCCTGTCCATTTTATTACAAGTCGAATAGTCTATAATATACCTATATTATGGCAGATGATTAATCCTCCACCTTATGATGGAGTATCCTGTCGACTAAACTCTCAATAAGGCCATGTCTGAAGGTAGAACTCATGACCGGGCGAAGTCTAAAAAAGTACCCACCTAATGAGAGGTTTTCTGTAATAGCGAAATAGAAATGTTCTTCCTACCCAGAACTTTCCCCACTAGAACCACAGAACTAAGCAGGCCTGCATCAAATGACTATCTGACTTCTAGAGAACTTCACTTGATATAAACTCCGCTGAAGGATTTGAATTTCCATTAAAAAAGTTAGATAATTGCTATCTACAAGAAAGGAGATGCCTCATTTCCTTCAAACTATAGGCCAATATGATTATTAGATTATGTGCAAATAATCCTTGCTAGTCAGGTCCTTGATAAACTACTAGCCTGGATAGAAGATAATATGATCTTGTCACCATATCAAGTTGGTTTTCACGTTAAAACCAGCACCAAGCGACACTGTCTTTAGGTTCTCATTACGTACCTGGAAATACGTATTGTTAAATAAAACACAAATTGTACGTAACCTTTGACAATCTGCAAGCTGCTTTTGACCTTGCACTCTGAGAACTGCTCTGCAAATTTCTGCTAGGGATGGGAACCTCTGTGAATTTGGTAAACCTACTAGCAAGCCTGCATGAGGGAAACTAAGCACAGATTAAGTGGGGGAACATGGCAAACCAACCACCAAGATTCTTATCCAGTGCAGCGTGTGCCAAGGATGCGTACTCACACTAATTTATTTTCGCTGTATGTTAATGAAGTTGTTAATGAGCTGAGGCACTGTGCAAATACTTCTCCCATTCTGAATGGAGCGAAAATATTAATCTTGCTGTTCACAGATAATTCTCTACTTATTTCTAGGACCCAGTGGCCTTCAGAAACTATCAGATACATCTTTGGCTTTTTGTGTATCTAGGGCTATGGAATTAAATGCGGAAAAAAACAAGTTCATGGTATTTGGAAAGAATAAGGACAAAACAAGAGCAGTGAGAAAAGCTGAGAAACCATTGAAGAAGGTGATAGCCTTTGATGACCTGGCGGTCAGGTTGACTGACATGCTTGGTTAGGAACTAAAACTTGACAAAAGTTACTTTATCTCAAATCCTAACCCATAATACGATTCCATGGACTTACCCAGACTCGGTCGATAACCCCTGCTCTGGAGGTCTATCGGGTGAAAGTTAAAAATAGAGCACTATATGGAGCAGAGATATGGGACCACGTTGACACACACAAGTTGGCGGTGTGTAAGAATATATACGTTAGATCCCTCGTCTACATCCCGGTTAGCACCCCGCTGACCCCATTGTTTTTCAATCTTGGGATGAAGAGGAGTAGACATGTGGCCTCACTAAAACCCTTAGGGGCATATTATCAAGGCAGGCAAAATGACATTATCGCTGCTTTAGTGGCCGTTATTCGGCCGCTAAGCAGCGATAATTCCATCACCCTCTTAGCAAGCTGTCGCTAACATCAGTTAGCAACAGCTTTTAGGCGATAGCGAGTGGTTTGGGGCCGCTTTGCATGTCAGCCACATTTATCGCTAATGACATGCAAAAGTGGGCGTACCCAAACTCTTACAGACTGAAAATAGTCCCTAACATCGGTATCGCCTATTATCAACGCAGGCGTAGCGATGGAAATATTTCCGCTAAGCGCGAATATCTCCAAAAACTAACGCCTGCTCGCACCAGTTCTTAGCCATTATATCCAATGGGAGGTGGATATAATGGCTAAGACCCTGTTAGTGATAATGCTTAAATATCGCTGCATTCTCAGCGATATTCACGGATTTCGCCGCTATCGCCGGAAATTGTATCGCTTTTAAGATAAACGTTGCTGATAGCACGTTATCTCAGCGATAAAATCTGGCGATGTATGGAGATAATAAAATTGTCGCTAAGCCTATTTACCGATAAATATCACTAGTTGTTGGTAATATGCCTCCTAATGTATTGGCTGTGTTTGTAGACCACGCTGGAGGTAAAGGATTATTGTGAACATCTGACGGAAGTCCTAGGAGTGGTGCTAAATGGATTCCATGGCTATTCCATGTTGAAACTTGGTGTAGAATCCCTGGGACTGATTAGTCTAAGGCAGGGGTACTCAAAGTACGGCCCGCGGGCCAGTAGTGGCCCGGCAAGCCTTCAGTGGCGACCCGCGGAGCTTGAGACACATTGCACCTGCGTGTTTTTTTTTTTAACTTCAGCAAACACCTCGGGGAGCAGCAGTGCGTAATCAGAGAGACTGCTCTGTGGGGGCCCGGGCGATTCCAGCCACAGTCAAGAGTGGAGCTGCAGGGGCACTAAGAGGTGAACAAAGCCTCATTAACAAACAAATGGTCGTTTAAAGACCTGTGAAGTACTGGGGTGCCTGGTAGGATGTGTCAGCCAGGCTGACACACAGGGGAGAGGGGGAGGAAGGCTGGAACTGGAGCGGTGAGGTGGGAGGGCCGAGCAGGGAGTGAGAGCCCGGGTGAGGGAGGTGGGAGGGCAGGGCAGGGAGTGAGAGCCCGGGTGAGGGAGGTGGGAGGGCAGAGCAGGGAGTGAGAGCCAGGTGATGTGGGAGGCAGCAGTGAGTGAGAGCCTGGTGAGGTGGGAGGGCAGAGCAGGGAGTGAGAGCCCAGTGAGGTGGTAGGGCAGAGCAGGGAGTGAGAGCCCTATGAGGTAGGAGGGCAGAGCAAGGAGTGAGAGCCCTGTGAGGTGGGAGGGCAGAGCAGAGAGTGAGAGCCCTGTGAGGTGGGAGGGCATAGCAGGGAGTGAGAGCCCGGTGAGGTGGGAGGGCAGAGCAGGGAGTGAGAGCTCTGTGAGGTGGGAGAGCAGAGCAGGGAGTGAGAGCCCTGTGAGGTGGGAGGGCAGCAGTGAGTGAGAGCCCGGTGAGGTGGGAGGGCTGCAGTGAGTGAGTACCCGGTGAGGTGGGAGGGCAGCAGTGAGTGAGAGCCCGGTGTGGTGGGAGGGCAGCAGGGAGTGAGAGCCAGGTGAGCTGAGACAAATAGAGATAGAGACAGATAAAGGCATATAGAGACAGATAGAGGAAGAGACAGATAGAGACAGGGACAGACAGAGCTAGATAGGGTCAGAGACAGGGACAAACAGAGACAGATAGAGGAAGAGACAGATAGAGGTAGAGACAGACAGCGACAGAGACAGACAGCGATAGAAACAGAAAGAGAGAGAGACAGACAGATAGAGACAGACAGAGTGAGAGAGGGAGACAGACATAGGGAGGGATGGGGACAGACAGAGGGAGACAGACAGAGGGATACAGGCAACCTTGTGCAATAGTGTATCTGTATTAGCGCAAGGCTGCCTAAAAGGCACCAGCACAAGGGAAAGGAACAGGATGCTTCGTGTTGCCATAAATACAACACATCCATGCGCTTTCCTTATGGCATTTTATTGTAACTGAGCCCCAATATTTATACAATTCAGATTGACTTTACTATACAATTTTTGTATTATTTCATATACGTGGTGTTGTTTTAATAACCTATATGATAAAGAATAAAGATGTCTTATCTTTAAGAATATATTTAACACAGACATTTTTTACAAAAGGATACAACCCACATTTAGAAAAGTGGAATTAAGAATTAATAAATGTGTGATACATGGCGCTTCAGAGAGTAAAACTATTTCTATTGTGTTTTGATTTTCAGACTATCTTCTAACCTATTCAGTGGTACACAATTGGAGAAATGAACAGCGGAAATCTGAGCAGTGTGGATTTTTTCTTGATTGTGGGGTTTTCAGATGTTCCAGAGTTGCAAGTCCCCCTGTTCTTTGTGTTTCTTTTCATTTACCTGGCTACAGTAGTGGGAAATCTATTTATAATGGGAGTAATTTACTCCAGCTCACATTTGCACACCCCCATGTATTTTTTCATTACAAATTTGTCATTCCTGGACATAGCTTGCACTGCAGTAATTTTCCCAAACATGCTTGTTCACTTCTTTGACAATAGTACCCAAATGTCCTTATCTGCATGTGTTGTGCAGATTTACTTTTGGGTGCTCCTGATAGCAACAGAATTCCTTCTCCTTACTGTCATGGGCTATGATCGCTATGTTGCCATCTGCAAACCCTTAAACTATGTGACTATCATGAATAGAACTGCATGCTTCCGGTTGGTGGCCGGAAGTTGGATTATTGGTTTCATGGTTCCATTGACCCACACAATAATAATATCTCAGCAATCCTACTGTCAGTCCCATATAATCAACCACTTCCTCTGTGATTTGACAGCCCTGATAAAGCTTTCTTGCACCAATGCCCGCCTTGTTGAGGGTATGAACTACCTCTTCAGCTCCATAGTGGCGTTACCATCATTCCTTCTAATCATCATATCCTATGTCAAGATCATCTCAGCCATTTTGAAAATACAGTCCAGTAAGGGAAGACTGAAGGCCTTCTCCACCTGTGGCTCACACCTCATTGTGGTTATTGTATTCTACGGATCTCTTTTCTCTACATATGCCCGACCTATATCCACATATTCAATAAAAGACAACAAACTGTTTTCTTTGTCATATGTCGTTGTCACTCCACTATGCAACCCGATTATATACAGTCTAAAAAACAACGACTTTAAAAATGCTCTGAAGAAGACAAAAATTGTAGCATAGCCTTTTAGAACAAATTCTGGCCTTCTGCGTTATTTGAATACATAATAAAATGAATATGCAATGTAAACATATTTCCAAATGGTTGTTGGAATTTTGTGCAAAAATAACACACATGCTGTGCTAACTTTAAACTAATGCATGCATTATTTGTAAGAACTCACAATTCCATGTAACATATATTGTTACTTTAGTTTCCATTTTTATGACAAAGTGTTTTGATGATTTCTCTTCTACTCACTTTCTTGATGAACAGATACTTTGACATAAGCGAAGGTACGTTTCTCAAAAATAAGGAAGAACTATCTTTTTATCGATCAGTATATTTTGCATGGATAAGTGTGGGTATTTAGAAATCATGGTGCTTATTTACAAGCCCCTTGCCCCACCCTTTCATCACTTTTCCCATGTGAGAAATGACGCAGAAGTGGTGCAAGGACTTGAAAAAGAGCCCACATGTATTTAGACAACATTGACATGAGCGTAGTCAGAGGATGCACGGTGAAGTAGATGTCTCTACTTCATCCTGGTCAACAACTAACTGGCAATGGTCTGCGCCTTGGATCCAAGTTCACAACATTAATTGCTAGATGGTGTATTTTTCATGGCAACACAAAAAGATGATGAACGGAATGCTAAATATTGTCAAACAATGAACCCCAGTCACAGATTTGAGATAGATTCATTATTTTCTTGCTCACCATGCCACCCCTAATGGGACCCAGCCTTATCCAAATCAGTCTTGACTCTGCAACTCATAGGAATAGTCAAGGCTGCACTGCCAGGCCTGGTGCTTCCTGGACCAGAAACAAACATCCTTGGACCAGTTTCAGGGTATCATCCCTCATCAGCCAGGCTAGCTTGAATCCAGTGGCATAGAGAGCACAGCAACCACATCTGGGCATACCCTTCCGACTTCGAGTGTTTATAGCAACACGAAAATGTGAAGGATGGGGTGCTGAAAATTGCCAAGCATTCACCCCCATCACAGATCTGGATTCAATCAATCAATCAATCATTCAATCAGGGATTTATCCATTCACCCGTGAGTGTCTCAAGACACTAGGGGAGGGGGTTGGGGGACCTTCAAGGTCATCCAAAGGGTCAGGTCATGAGGTACTTTCAAAAGGCTTGCAGTGGCAGACCTTGTCTGATGCTCAGGAGGAGTTTGTTCCAGATCTTGGCTGGAATGTATGAGAAGGGTCTGCCTTACGTTCATGCTCTTGGATGTGGGGGATTTTGACCAGGGCTAGGTTAGAGGGATGAGATTTTGCTTGGGGGAAGAAATGGAGATTCTTTTTTTGAGGTATTGGGGTCCGGTGTTGTGGAGGGCTTTGTAGGCATGTGTGAGCAACTTGAAGGTAAATCTTTTTACGATGGGGAGCCTGTGGAGGTCTTGGAGTGATGTGGTTGGGTCCTGAGATGCTGAGGATGAGCCTGGCTGCAGCATTCTGGATGGTCAGGAGGTTGTGAGTCAGAGATTTGTTGATTCTGTCATGGAAAGTGTTCCCGTAGTCCAGCCTGCTGGTGATGAGTTTGTGGGTGACGGTCTTCCTGATATTCAGGCAGCTGCTGCTCATCAAGGATGCAACATCCTTCATTATTTATGGAAACTGTGCCTGATGATGTCTGGTTCCTTGGTGAGGGAGAGGATGAGCTGGGTGTCATCAGCGTAGGATACTATGCTGAGTCCATGTTTTCTGACGATGGTTGTGAGGGGTGCAATGTTGTAAAGTGTGGGGTTGAGGGAGGATCCTTGGGGTACTCCAAATTTAATCTCTTTGGGTTTGGAGATGAAGGGTGGGAGTCTTATTTTTTGTGTTCTGCCTGGGAGGAAGGAGCACATTCAGTCAAAGGCAGTTCCCTGTATGAATGCATTGCAGAGTCAGGCGGTTATTGTGCGGTGGGAGACGGTGTCGAAGGCTGCTGAGAGGTCTAGTAGGATGATTAATGCAGTGTGGCCTTGATCAAGGAGTGCGCAGATGTCATCTGTTGTGGCTAGGAGGGCAGCCTCGGTGTTGTGGTTGCTGCAGAATTTGGATTAAGATGAGGTATGTTAGGTCTGTGTAAGGCTTCTTGAGGAGGGGTGTGACTATGTGGCTTTTCCAGTCATCGGGGAACGTATCTGTTTTGAGAGTGCAGTTCATTGTCCATCGTAGTTCTGGTGCGATGGCGGATGCAGCTCTGTGGAAGATGTGCAGTGGGCAGGGGTCAGTGGGTGCTCCAGAGTGAATGTTCCTCATAGTCTTAGCAGTGTTCTCTGTGGTGACAGGGGTCCTTGGTCTTGGTCGTGCAAATATGTCATAGAGTGTCCTGATCTTGTGGTGGAAGAAGGAGCTGAGTTTTTTGCAGAGGTCCTGGGAGGGAGGGACATCGGAAGCTTTGCTGTGGGGCCTGGTGAATTTTTGTATGAGTTTGAAGAGTTCCTTGGAGTTGTGGGAATTTTAGAGGATTCTGTTCTGAATTAAGTTTCTCTTCGTAGATCTGATGCGTTGGTAGTGTGCCATCGTGGTGGTCCTGTAGGCGGTGTGCGCTTCTGGGGTTTTGCTACTCCTCCATGCTTTCTTCCGTCATCAGTACGAGTGCCTGGATTCTTGTAGGTCCATGGCCAACCAGGTGGCTTTCGTGTTGTGATGTCTGCCGGAGTTCTGGAGGGGGAAAAACCTGTTTGCGCAGTCTGCAATCCATTGTTGGAGGTCATTGGCTGTGGAGTTGGCATCGGCATGGTCGGGGAGGAGTGTGGCTGAGGGCGAAGTTCTCTAGGAGGGCAGCAGTGGGGTTAGGGTTGCTTATGTTGTCAAGGTGGTAATTCAGGGGCGCAATGTAGTCTGCAATGATGTTTGTGAATGGTGGGCAGGGTCCTAAAGGTCTGTAAGTGAGAGTTTTGCATAGAGTAATTCTATGGTTGGGCTGGATCGGATAATGGATGTGTTCCTTGGGGGGGCGAGGTGTCGTTCGAGATGGGGGTTATCAGTCGGAGGGAGTTTTTGTGGACAATGGCAAGGACTCCTCCAGGGTGGTTGGGACAGTCTCTCCTTATAATCTTGTATCCATCGCGGATGGCGGTTGCGATGTTGAGAACAGAGTTGGTGTTGGTCCAGGTCTCTGTGAGGAAGGCGACGGGTGAAAGGGTGTTGAGAATATCCCAGATTTCTATTGTGTGTCTGTGCAGGGAGCATACATTGGGGAGGATGCAGCTTAGGAGTTTGGGTGTGCTGGTGTTTGGTGGGTTGGCTGTATCTGTCTGGGTCCGGAGGTGGGCGAAGGTGCAGATGCAGTGTCAGCCGGAGAACGCGGCTTGGTAGTTGCTCGGCGTCAAAAGCTAGCAGTTGTTGTTGTGTCCACGGTTCAGTGCGTGGAACATTCTGGAGTCGTAGTGGCAGGGGGTGGGAGGACCAGGGTCGCTGGCGCTGGTTGCATTCAGGTCACAGATAGGCCCAACAGGGTTTACCTTTGGCGCGCCAGCAGTGCGGCCACACAGCGGCTGCCATTAACTTGGGGTCAGGCTGAGGGAGAACAGCTGGTAGGCAGGAGCAGGAACTCGCAGAGGGGAGGGATGGCAGGGGCAGCAGCGGCAGAAAAAACGGAAGCAAACTGGAAAAAAGGAAAACAGTGAAAAGGTGAAAAGAGGAAAAAAGGCAAAAGGACAGAAAGCAGAAAAATAAAATAGAGAGCAGACAGAAAAAAGGCTGGCAGAGCGGACCAGCAGAAGTGCCTGCGGGTGGAGGAGTGCCTTAAACACCTACCTGGAATCACAAAGGAGCAGGGGGCCGATCCTCAAGGAGAGAGCTGCAAGAGGGGAGAGCAGTTTCCCTGACCACCATGTCAAAGGTTTTGCTCGCTCTGTCACATAGAGGCTACCATTAAGTAGGAGTCGGGGAGGAAGAACAGCTGGGAGGTGGGAACAGGAACACAGAGGGGGGAGGGGCTGGTGGTGCAGCAGCAGCAGGTAAAAGTGAAGCAAACAGAAAAAGGAAAACACAGGAAAAAGTGAAAAAGAGGGAAAAAACAAAACGACAGAAGAAAAAAAGAAAAGAGAGCAGAGAGTAATAAGGCTGGCAGAGCAGAAAAGCAGAAGAGCAAGGCTCTCCCACTTGAGTACCAGGAATGAGGCGCAGGCATGAGCCCGCAGGTGGTGGAGGGCCTCAAAAACCTACCTGGAACCAGAAAGTCACATGGGGCAGAGCTTCAAGGATGGAGATGCACAAGGGATAGCAGTTTCCCTGATCAGGAGAAAAGAGGTCTTGCTGCCCTGTCAGGCAGCGGCCATCATTAAGTAGGAGTCAGGGGGAGGGAGCGCAGCTGGGAGTTGTGAACACACAGGGGGGGGAAGGCTGTGAGGGCAGCAGTGGCAGGAAAAGCAAAGGGAAACAGGTAAAAAGGAAAACAGTGAAAAAGAAGAAAAAAGTGAAAAAGAGAAATAAAGGCAAAAGGACAGAAAAAGGAAAAATCGAAAGAGAGCAGACAGAAAAAAGGCTGGCAGAGCGGACCAGCAGAAGAGTAAGTCTCTTCAAATGGACCACCTGTGGGTTGAAGTGGGCCTCGAACACCTACCTGGAACCAGAAAGGTGCAAGGGGCAGAGCCTCAAGGACAGAGCTGTGCCAGGGGAAAGCAGTTTCCCTGATCAATTGTTTTTTTGCTCAGCATACCACCCCAGTTCTGACCCTCCTACCCATGGGACCTGTCCACCCCTAACTGCCAGCCCAGGTCCTCTCTATTCCTTTTTGAATGTTTCACCCTTAGTGGGACGGGTATGCCCAGGCATGGGTCCCATGCTCTCTGTGCCACTGGAGTCAAGTTAGCCTGGCTGATACCCAAGAACCGGTCCTAGGGTGCTTATTTCAAGTCCAGGTAGGACCTGGCTTGGCAGTTCGGGCTCGACTGTTCCCATGGGGAGCATGGTCCAGTCTGATTTCCATATGGCTAGTTCCAAACTAGAATAGTATAGGCCTGATCTCTGTACTAGGAGTGCATGTTTCACATTGTTTTTCATTCTGTCCATCAAGTTTTCCTTTTGTATTTTTCATGTGGCTATCCAAGTATAACCTTACAAGAAGCATACCTGTTGGATCTTTTTTAATGATAAGGATCCACCATTCTAATTACACTGAAAAGCATTACAATGAATGACCTCATTTAAGGGAACAAAAAGTATAATTGAAAAGAGTGATAATAGACAATCATTTGTTAGTGGTATCATGCTAACAAAATGATATTGCCTCATGCGTTTCTCATGGCACTAATGGAAGGTGCTTCAGAAGATAAAATGATGGTACATTTTCATAAAATTCACAAATTGCATCTTTATCTATGAAAGATAAAACATCAGCATCATTCTGTCATTGCATTTCCCACGATTTAACTACAGCTTCACCACAGACTACTAATAAAAACCTACAGTGCTAACATATTATATTAATGACAATGTAAGACATTTCTGAAATCCATGTTGTTCGAGTAACAGCAGTACAATTGAAATGAGTTATTTTGGGAGAGACTGAAGTGAATAAAAAAGAGGGTTTCCTTTTCTTGCTAAAATTATGGTTAATGTTCCATATACATAAAATAAGGACACATTTTCAAATATCTTTCTCATCTACGTCAGAAAAAAGCCTGGCAAACTGAGTTAAACCTACTTCTACTGCAGCAGTCAATATCAGAACATCTGACACCCTACTGGACTCGTCCCGTCAATCAGATAGGAGATTCATATAGAATTCATGATTATGTCTAAACCTAACCATTTCATAATGAACAATTCATAACTGGACTCACTGCCTCAAGAGGATCTAGCTCCCGATGACCTTCCCGCTCTCCAAGGCCTTAGCCCCTTCCATGCTCATGACGAGCTCAGCTCGTCTTGCAGCACAGTGCTCGTGTGCTCATGACGAGCTGAGCTCGTCATGACCACACCAGTTTTTATTGCTGTCCAGCACAGCAGAGGAAACTCTCTAGCAGCGATGCAGTTAATGTCTGCGGTGTGAGAATCTTTCATAATCTCTGCACTAATGTACATTCAGTTTCTCTGTAATTTGTATACTGACATGCCCATGATATTGTTTATGCCCAGGAGAAATGTACATTTTAGTAGCCTCCTTGTCGGCTACTATTATGAGTTTTAGACAAGTGCAGATGAAGCTATTGGCCTAACAGACACTGAATGCTTTGCTGTAATCTTGATTTGATCAGTTACAAGACCATTTGATAGTTCTTCCCTCACACCCGGTTACCCCAGGAACTGAAGGAACCATGGCATCACCAAATTCTATTGGAGGGTCTGTACCATAGCTCACTCATTCTTACAGTCATCCCAGGTGGAAGAGGACCACCCGGTCAAGGATTTGTAGGGGTTGCACCATACCCTTAGTGGCTTGTAAGTGAAATTAGGGAGGTGATCCAAAAACTTTTCGACACATTTTGATTCAAATACAGCAGCATTTTTTATGTTGTACCGTGTGGTTCCGAGAGGCTCACACTCAGGTCTCCTTTCTCATTTCATATCTAACGGGGTTGCATCTTCTTGGGCTATAACTTTTGCTGAAGCCAATGACTTTATTATATATAATTGGCAGACTTTCATAACTGAGTTCAGTAGGATTGTTAATCAATGTTACTGATACGATCTATGGACAATGAGATAATGGACCGCAAACTGCTGAATTAGAATATTATAACTGGTTGATTATTGAATCAGGAAAGCCAGAGGAAAAGAGAGTCGCTTTGCTTTACCGAGGGGAACCAAGATAAGTTGGAGATTGCTTTGGCCCACATCGCACAGGAACCTATTCCAACATGATAGATGTAGTTTGGAGTTTATATGTTGGAAGGTGGGTTATTAGTAGGCACCTGCCACTAGTAATAAGACCATAATTACAATACAATGTCCAGTCAAGGTCTCAATACATTATTTCCTTGCTCAACCCTTGATAGCTGGCTGCAAGCAGCCAGGCTTACCTTAAGAGACAGGTGTGTAAAGCATTTAAAACACCAATACATTAAATAAGCAAGACACAGCACACAATACAAATCTGACACCAATTTATAAACATAGGGTATATTATTATGAGAAACATGACACTAAGCATGGGTGAATTTTGCGAATTCGCCATTCGCAAATTTGCGTATTTACGAATTCGCAATATTCGCGAACTCTGGCGAATTTGCGGATTTTTTTTTGTGTTCGCAAGGGTTTTGTACCAGTTCACAAACGCGAACTTACTTGTTGGGTCGCAAGGGTCGCAACTATGTTGTTTCTACGTCTGGTTCATCACAGCACCTTCTGTTTCACCACTGCCACCCTCTGGTTCACCCATGCCACCCTCTGGTACATCACTGCCACCCTCTGGCTCATCACTGTAGATTATTGGGGGAAAAGCAGAGCACACCTGCCCTGCTTCAACTGACATGAATTAATTTGGGGTTGATTAATGTGTCACTGAGTCTGGCACCTGCTTCCTTATCTGTAATTGCTTTCTGTTGCAGTGCAATTTTTTTTCACAGAACCTTTGTGGCCTACTTGTAGCTATTCTCTGAGCCTGCTGTGAGGGTCAGAGCAGGGTCATTAAATAGTTGCAAGTAGGCAACTGAACTCTGGAGGGGGCCTTCAGGAAGCACTACAGGGAATGGTTATTAATGATGAGGTTGAACTTTTGCACCTGCTGAGTGCTTTCAGTTTTGCAAAAATCTTTTTTTCTGCAATTTGGCAGGATTCCCGGGGCGCGAATTGGCGAGATCAAATTCGGAAGCCGCAAATTCGTGCGAATATGCGATTTGTTTTTTTGCGTCGTGTTAGTTCGCAAGGTTTTGTCCGTTTTAGCGAGCCGCTTGTAGCGCAACGGCGCGAAGTTACCCTCATGGTCGTTCAGAGGCGCGGCCATCTTGTTTGCGTGACATATTTCTGTTTCCGGGCGCTATGTGTAATCTCGCAAAGTGTGCGGCTCGCTAGTACAAGTTCGCGTGTGATCGCGAGGAAAATCTCGCGCAAACTTACCCGCGCGGTCGTGAACGGGCGCGGCCATCTTGTTTTTCATTCATTGCTATGGTTCTGGGCATGCTTTCTGTATCCTCTGTCAATCTCTGCCATCCTTTGCTTGTTTGAAGTTTTTTTTGATCTATTTTACTTATTATCTATCCCTCTATTTTTCTAGCTGTATATTTTTGTGTTTTCTGCTACTTTTGGTTAATTTTAAACTACTTTTTGAAACTCTTTTCTTTTCTTCTTCCCTATTCTATTTCTTCTTTATTATTTACCTTCCTTTCTGCCCAGACCATGGTAAAGGGAGCCGGGAAGCACCCTGAGAAGGGGAAGGGACCCGCACCCCATGCCCGGCTCTCGTGCGGGTGTTTAAGGGGGGAGACAGTCACAGCCCGGGAGATCTTTAGCGCGAAGGAGGTGGCCACACTAGTTTTTTATGGCCAGCGCCGCCTCCCCAGGACCATCATGGCAGGCGGCAAGATCGCAAGCGGCTACGGGATCCGGCAGCACCGGAAGCGGTGGGAGAAGGTGCGCCGGGCCATGTACCAACACTCTCGGGTAATGGCGCACCTACAACCAGGCCACCCACCATTGGACTGATCTCCTGGACCGGGAACGCAACTTGATCGACCTGCTCAGCCTCGAGATCCCCGGGCTGGGTGAGTAGTAGTAGCTATTTCTTCACTACTCTGTTTTCTCCTGCTCTGTGTGTTATTATATTGCAAATTTGTGTTTTTTACCAAGAGCAATAATGCTGCTGATTACATTGTAGGTAAATTATATTTCAAAATCTTCGGTGCATTTCAGGTGCACTGCTCTCCTTCTCAGTAGCGTTGCTACTATGCTTATTTTTTTTTTCGATTTTGTGTTCTTTTCATTGGCCTGAGAAATTATGTATGAGTGTAGTTTAACGAACTGCGTAATGCTAAACACTAAGGGTCAGATTTTTAATTACCGGCACATCCCTGCAAAGTAGCAGGGATGCGCTAGTAATTGTGTGCCACGCCACCACCACCCATGGTGCGCCCTATTTACAATGCGGCGCAGCATGGGCCCAAAACGTCACCGAAGCGTTACGCATCTGTGCCGTAAAGGCGGCGCATTGCTGGAGTTGCATCGCAACGATGGCGCAGCTCCAGCAATGCTCTGGGGTGCCCTATCTCCCCAATGCTGCGTCAAGCCATGCATCTGCTTCAAGCAGGCGCAGGGTTTGAGTCACGCATCATTGTCCTAAAAGTGACTGATTGAAATCTTGTAGATCTGCCTCAGCCACTTTTAGGATGCGTTCCTGCGCAGGAACACCCTCCCTTGTGCCTGATGGCGCAGAGCTTTACAACGTGATGCATCTCCCATATGCGTCACGTTGTTAAAATACGCCGCACCATGGCGCCTCTTTTGTTCTGCCGCTGCGTCACAAAAGTCACGCAACATTGGAGCAAAAGAGCCACAAGGGGCTTGTAAATCTGCCCCTACAGACTCAAGTCCAGTCCTTCCTTTGTACACCTGGCAATAAGAAGAAATAGTGGTGGTGGATTGATAGTTTGAGTATTTTAATGACTGGTTAATGTAGTAGGAAACATTTTAGTGTTGTCGCTGATCTGCAATCACGATGGAGTTTGTCTGTCACTTGGCGTGCTGCGGACTGCTGGCTGCCAGTCCTAGGCGAACCTTTTTAGTAGTTTGTTTAGTGATTTACATAACTTTCCAAGTCGACAGTCCGCAAATCAAGCAATACTAACATCGTAGTAGACCACATGAGATAGGTCAATATATCCCGTGGAATAGTTGTCTATTTGCTATTTCGCCAAAATATTTTGTTATTGTTCTTTTGAAATGTTTGATTTGGTTGACAACAATCATCCATGTTTTCGGGTCTTTCTTTCTTTCATGTTGTACATCAGCTCCCCCCAGGGGCAAGAGGACATTGGAGGAGGCTGCTGCTGCTGAACCAGGCCAGGATCAGTCAGGCGAGGGCTCCTTTGCTGGCCCCGGTAAGTTTTAATTTTAATATAGAGTACCTATTTTTTCCTAGCGTTCCTCATTCGATTTTTTCTAAATCGTCTTTGACCTTCTTGTAGACTGTATCTAAATTCTTATCCTGCCTCGACTATGACTCCCTGTGGTATTACTAGATTATTCTTATTAGTCTGTCTGTGTAGCTAACTAAGATTACACATTTGGCAAACGGTGTAAAACGAAACTCCCATTCTAGTCAGCAATAGCTCTATGCACTGAGTGCAGTCCTCTGGGATTGTCCATAATGTATTTTCAAGTCTTCTAAATGTTTATGCTTTGACAATTACCAACAATAAAAAGGTGAATGACCACCAAGAAAGAATAAGATACTACTTTACTTTTGGTTTGGATAGGAGGACAATCCATACTACTACTGTTGCAGGGACAAATCTGCACAAACAGAACTATGGACACTAAATAGTGCATTGTTTAGCAATTATAATAGGCGCAGGTAGACTTTCCACATACCTCAGTGATATCAGACTTTGAAGAACCCCCAATCTCCTTACTGACTAGATAGTGTGGCAGAGTCATTTAGCTCCCGAATTCAACGATGATTGATCCCCAATGATGATTATCCAACGCAAGACAAGAGTACAGAGTCAGAGTCAAGAAGTGTCAGAGGCATGGACTCATGCTTCCAAATTGCAAAACCTTTTGCTCATTTACTCATGACCAAAAACCACAGAGTCTATTTAAGTTTTAAAGCTTTATTAAAAGTAAAAATATTTATTAAAATCAAGCTTGTCATAAAACATAAACGGTTGATTAAAAATGGAAAAGTGCTTATAGTGATTTCTTTCACACATTTATGGTGAGCCGAGCCCTCACCTGGTTTTAACTTTAATTTTTCTTTTTGGTGCTGAATCATTGGGCCCTTCGTCCTAGTTATGATGATTTGTTCTTAGAAGTGAAGCTTCTGTCTGTTATGAGAAAAATGGTGCGTGTTAAAAAGCAAGCATTCATCAGTTGTGCCAAAAAGTGCAGCAACACAACACCCTTTCCTGGAAAAAGGGACATTTTTACTTTAGAGTAGACAGTCACAAATTATTAGATTGGTTTCTGTATTAACATTTCTTCATTCCTAGACAACATACTAGTGAGTGGTGTATGTCAATGACATCTAACATTCTTAAATGTACTTTGTAGGTGGAACATCTGGTGCTTAGGCCCAGCGCGAAGGTGGAGGAGGAGACCTCAGGGGAGGAGGTGGTGCAAGTGCCAGACGAAACTGCTGTGTGGGTTGCCACGGTAGTGGCGGGCAGTGGTAAGCTCTTATATTCCTTACCTATTGAGATTGCAGACTGCATAGTGTGCTCCCCGTGAGAAAACGTAAGGTTTATCCAGATGAGAGACATGAAGAAGAATGATTGACATATAGTTTGAATGGATGGAGTCCTGGATCATGGTACTATCTGACTCTTAGATAGCATATGTGTATCTAGAGAGAGTAGATGGTCACTGGATGAACTAAGTGTTACTTTGAAGAGCATGTAACACCGCACCCGCACGTCCGTCCCAGTGTAGGAAAGGTAAGGAAAAGAAGTTGTAATTTTGTCTGAATACTACCATGAATAGTAGCAGTAGTTTGTGTTGCAAGCACAGCATATATCCGGCTATTACGATGGCCACTCACTACCCCTGTTAATAAGTTTAGCAGAACTCGGTCATTCATGTGTGGATGTATCACTGTTCACTCAATGCAAAGCACTTAAAGTCATCCCATATGTAAGCAAATATATACCATGTGCAGTGATAGATAATCAGATTATTTATCTTCTTAATTTTCCTTTTGTAGTATTCATTGGCACTGTAGGGTGAAAGTTAAATTAATTAAGCAGTAGCCCTTGTAACAGAGTATTCTCAGTGCCACCCGTAAAAGAAAAGTAAGAGCATCACCACCTGCATGTACTGGACTGGTACAGTAACGCAAGTCTGTCTCACTCATCATGGCGGGCGTCTGTTTTTCTCGGGTGCAAGTTGACTGCGCTGGCATTATGCCGGCTTGCAGAAGTTAACGTACCAATTTTGCTAAACAAGAGAGAAGAAGAAGAATAAGACTGGTGTACTTTCATAGTCGACTCTAATGGAGTCCATAGTGCTCGTAGACTTGATTCCTTAAACTCCCACTAATGTTAGAGCAAGGATGAAGAAGTGGGAGGTTAGATAGATACTGGCCACAATAGTTATGTACTGCGCTTGCAAGTTGCTAGTTATACTGTGACACAACTTTCTGCTGAATCATTTTGTGTTAATCTGAAAGAGCATTGGTTACAGACTATGTCTTTCTTTCTTCATATAGATGCTCCTTCCAAACCAACCCGGAAGGAGCTGGCTAGACGGGCCCGGCAATGGAGGCTGGAGGCCACTGTCGCCGAACATCAGCGGCTAGTGGCCCAGGAGGAGGGGGACACGCAGTCTACCACAACATCTACCAGGATAGCTGCATCCTCCTACACGCTCCCTGGGTCACCCAGTCAGCGCAGCAGGTCTCCAGCGGTACGGAGCCGGGGTACTGCAGCAACCGGCCACCGCCGAGCAGCAAAGAAATCAGTTGCCCCCCACAGCAGTTGCAAAAAAAGGATGCAGTGCCTTTCCCTGAGGGTGTCCTACCTCGAGCAGGAGCTCCTCAACACCAAAACCCTGCTCGAGACCCTTCCACAAGTAGCATGCCGACCTGGCATGAAAAGTCAACAGCAGCAGCCAGCAGTAGGAGGAGACTGTCCCTTGCCCCTTTTTTAAAGACTTCTGGGGGGTGGGAATTGTAAGTAGTACTTTCGACAACCGTGAATGAAAGAATGAGACAGTACAGGGCTGCAGTAATAATTATGTGTTTTCACTTGCCTATCTCTCCACTCAGAGAAACACTTCTTACATTAAATTAGGTTTAAAAAATAGCACAAGTAAAACCTATAGAATGGCTGTAGGGATGAATTTAGAAGCAGAGATCAAAGAAATGCAGAGTCACACTCATAGAAGTTCACAGCAATAACATTACTTTAAAGATAATTAGAAAAGAACAGATACTGTATCTGTATGTTGTTGTAGTTGTCCTGTTGAATTTGGTAAGTTGCATGCATCAAACCATTCCTCTTATTAGCGGGACTCCTCCATTCCAGCTGACGGTCCGTCCATCAATGTTGGTGACCGGCCTGTAATTATTGATAGAAAATGGAAAATCTCATACTTTTAATATTTTTCGGCCTTCTTTCAATTCTGTCCAAAGGCGCTGTGCAGGTAGGCCCTAACTCCCCTTTTCCACCATGGATTTCCTGAAAAACAAATTCAATGCACATTAGACTGTTCCAGCAGTGCTCCCAGACCCCATAACCCACCCACAACAACCTAAAAGCCCGCCAAACAGCACCCCAAAGACAGGCAAGTGATCAAAAGCGCAAAATCTTTTTCTGCTCCGATTTTCTCCAAACCACTTTTATCCGGTATTAGACCTTCCCAGCAATGGCCCCAGAGCCGTCAACCCAGTCAAAAACAAGTAGAAGACCCCCAAACAGCCAAAAAGCAAAACTTCAAAAATGGGGACTTACATTTTCAGGCAAATTTCCAAAATCACTCCACGCGCGCTGTGCAGCTAGGCCCTAACTCCCCTTTGCCACCTTGGATTTGCTTCAAACCACTCTCAATGAAATGTATCCATACCCAGCGTTGCTTCAAGACCTCAAAACCCACCCACAAACACCAGGAAGCCCCCCAAACAGGTCCCCGAAAAGATGATAGTGAGCAAAAAGGCAAAAACTTTTTCCTCATGGATTTTCTCCAAACCACTTTTATCCGGAATTAGACCTTCCCAGCAATGCCCCAAGACCCGCCAACCCACCCACAAAAAAGCACAACATTCCCAAACAGGCAAAAAGCAAAAATGGAAAATCTCATACTTACAGTATTTTTCGGCCTTCTGTCCAAACGCGCTGTGCAGCTAGGTCATAACTCCAGTTTTCCACCATGGATGTCCTGGAAAACAAATGCAATCAACATTAGACTTTGCCAGCAGTGCTCACAGACCCCACAACCCACCCCCAAACACCAGGAACCCACCCAATCAGGCCCCCGCAAACACGATAGTGAGAAAAAAGGCAAAAACTTTTTCCTCATGGATTTTCTCCAAACCACTTTTATCCGGTATTAGACCTTCCCAGCAATGGCCCCAGAGCCGTCAACCCAGTCGAAAACAAGTAGAATACCCCAAAACAGCCAAAAAGCAAAACTTCAAAAATGGGGACTTAGTAATTTTCAGGCAAATTTCCAAAATCACTCCACGCACTCTCTGCAGCTAGGCCCTAACTCCCCTTTGCCACAATGGATTTGCTTCAAACCACTTGCAATGAAAAATATCCATACCCAGCATTGCTCCAAGACCCCGAAACCCACCCACAAACACCAGGAAGCCCCCCAAACAGGCCACCGAAAACATGATAGTGAGCAAAAAGGCAAACACTTTTTCCTCATGGATTTCCTCCAAACCACTTTTATCCGCTATTAGACCTAACCAGCAATGGCCCCAGAGCCGTCAACTCACCCGCAAAGAAGTAGAACACCCCCACAAGTGCAGAGTCTTTCTTCATTGGGCGTAATCCAGCCATCTGCTTTGAGGGAAGTAGGAGTCTGGAGGAGGAGGATAGAGGAGCATGTTCTTGTGAACTTGTGAACCTGAGGAATGCAGACTGCGGTACCTTCAAATCAATAAGCAAATAAGTGAAGACAGTTCTGCTGATGGGCTTGTTTTTGTGATCAGGTGATTACATTTTTTTTATGTAGACTTTGCAAAAAAAAGAAAGACAAACACACAGGAATAAAAGTGAATAAGGACGAAAAAGAAAGTTATTGATTCATTGGCTCATTTTCAGGGTTCGGTGTCAGGGAAGAAGAGTTCGTCCTCATACGCTGCGAATTCAGGCGGGAGTAGGTCACCTAACAGAGAAGAACTTCCCTCATCTAAGTTGGTGTCCTCCTCGTCTTCTTCCTGCGTGTATTCTCATTTTTTTTAATCTGGTGGTATGAGGTGCTGATTCATCTTGATCATTGTTAACCTCCCCACATTTTTGGGCGAGAGGCGGGTCCTTTTGCAAGTTACAATGCCACCAGCAGCACTGAAAACACGTTCAGAAGACACGCTTGCGAGTGGGCAAGACAAGTAATTTATAGCCAGGTTGGAGATTTCTGGCCACAATTCTTTTTTCCCATGCCAATACACCAATGGGTCATCATGAACATAGACCTCTGTTGAGTCATTCTGATAGTCCTGCACCATCGACTCAAGGTTCTACACGGTTCCTCCACTTTGCTTACTTTTTGCAGGGACCTTTTGAGAAGCAAACCCAAGCTGAGTTAGCCAATCCTCTTCTTCACACAATGTTACTGTTGTGTCTGGTGCAGATGATCCGGTTGCTGGTGTTTTTAACGGCTGAGAGGGAAAATCACTCACTTCTGCCACAGCCACAGGTGCAGAAGTGGATTCTTTTGACTCCGAATGGCCTGCTGATGCTGATGTACTGCTTTTCCTTCAATTTCCTGCGGTTCTCTTTCAAACCTCATGGCTGACATAGCTAGCCAACGTTTGTACTTTGAAACTTCTGCGTCACCAAAAGGAAAGAATACTCTGCCTGCCAGTGCCTTTTTGTAGCGTGGATCCAGAATAGTAGCACAAATGTAATGCTGTTCTGTGTGGATCTTTTGAAGACGTTCATCGCAAAGTAGGCGCTCTAATAATTTCTCTGCCAAATCAAAAGCTTCTTGCTTTTCTTCATCTTTTTGAAACGTAGAAGACACCGCCTTCAGTTGGTGCTCTAGCATGCACAACAATGGGATAGCTTTTCCCAAATTACAGTCCTCCCTACTGACTGCACGTGTGAAGACCTCAAAAGGACGAAGCATGTCTGTCAGGCTTTGAACTAGCTTCCATTGCTCCGCATGTATCCTCAGGTCCTTCCTAACTGCACTCTGTCTAAAGAAATACTGATTGACTACTGCACACTGCTCATACAGACGCTCAAGCATGTGGAAGGTTGAGTTCCAAGTGTTGCCACCTCGTGGAAGAGTGCTTTCACTGGCAGTTTATGTTGATGTAGCAGGCCCCTCAGATGCTTCTGGGCCTTAAAAGAATGGCTCAAATGTGCGCACATTCTTCGGCAGGTGGTCAGTAACTCGCACACTGGACTTTGTTCACTCAATAAATTTTTAACAACCAGGTTTATACAGTGCGCCAAACACGGCACTCTGAAATAGTTACCCATATACATGGCCTTAACTACATTGGCGCCATTATCCGTGGAAACATAACCAATCTTGCGTTTTCTTGGGGACAGCCATTGAAAGACCTTTGTGTTTAACTCCTGCAAAATGTTTTCTCCTGTATGACTTGTCTCCATGCCAAACATGGCTAGTGTTGCATGTTTCCGAGCAGCTTTAAAAACTTTGTCCGGGTCAACACCTGCGTTTAGCTTTGCTTTAACCCCTGAAAAAGAGACCCAGTGTGCAGTGATGCACATGTAATCAGTGGCTGCGCAACTGGTCCACATGTCTGTTGTCAGATGTATAGTGTGAACAGCACTCTTCTGCAAAGCTGCCCCAATCACCCCCAGCACATCTTCATGTAGTGCTGGAACCACAACAAAAAAGGGAGAAGGTCCAGCTCTAGCATTTTATCCAGCTTAGTGTTATACAGACGCGCTGTTGGGTGGTTGCGTTCAAATGGCGCATCTGAAAACAACATGCTTCTAATGGTGGGCTGGACCATGATTTTACGGGACGATGATGGTGATGACTTCTTCGACCAAGTTACGTTCGGTGATGATGAACTTTTTCGCATTGGTGTCTCACTCTCTCCCACACTCTTAGTGTGGCTCACAGGGGGTGTGCTGCTGTCAGGGGTACTGAGTGTAAGTGAAGTGTTTGACGCTTCTTCCTCCTCGTCATCATCAGATAAAACATCAACGGATACAGTTTGTTGACTTGCAATTCGGGCTTCCTTGATCTCCTTTAGGTGCGCATGCCATTGGACAGTGTGCTGTCTCTCAAGATGACCTCTCTGGCCTCCGGTACCATAGTTGGTATCAAGGTTACCACGACTAACTCCAAGCTTACAAATGGTACAAATGGCTATGTTTTCCCTTGTTGGGCAAACACTAAAGAAGTCCCAAACTGCGGACTTCGAATGTCTGTGGGGGCGGAGGAGGCGATACTGGTAATGCTAATGCCAGATGAAGTGGAGGATGTGTGTTGCCGAACTTTACTACGTTGTGTACTTGCAGCACCACTACTGAGGAAATGGAGGTGGAGGTGGATGGAGGTCCCTCCTGGCGAGAAAATATGGAAGCGGTAGGTGGTGGTGTAGTGGTTAACTGCAATGGTGGTGGTCCCATTGCCTCGTCGACAACATCACGCTCAGCAGCTTTTCGGGCTAGGGTAAAAATGTCTGTTTGCTGCATGCCCGCTGAGCCTGGAGTGACGTTTATGATGACTGCGTCGTTGTCGTGAGAGTCTTCATCAGCAGGAGTAGTATACGCCACTTCTTCTTCAGCACACTCCATAAGTATGAGAGTTTCGGGGACCTTCCTTTTACGCTTAGCTACCTTTGTCAGATCATGGTGGGCCTCACTCTCAGACGGCTGTGGTGGTTCCCAATTTAGATCTGTATCATCAGAAGGAAGGGGGCTTGAAGAAGATGTAGACACCATCCTTGATCTTTTACTTGCTAGGGATCTGGAAGACAATAAATTATCAAGAGGAGTGGCTTCCTCAAATGATACCTCGGCTTGAATGTCGATTATCTGAAGTGCCCCTACTTCAGGAGGAACAACTATTGTGGGCACTTGTGCCGCTCCATGCACCTCTGCTTGCACATCTCCTTGCGCTGACTCTCCTTCCACATGTACTTGGGCTTGTACTTGCACATGTGGTTGTTGTTGCGGCTGTGGATGTTGAACACTGGTCATATGAGTTACAACAACCTGTGTTGATTGAGGGATGCTGCTACTTTCTTGCGATGAGCCAACATCACTGGTCGATGGTGATTGAACAACTAGACTGGTTGCCTCTGCAGCACTCAAGGGCTTGGACTTAAGTTGGCGTGGTGGTGGTGGCACTGAGCCCAATGTAGCGGGGGTGCTGCTCCCAGCTTGGTCCCCAGCAGATCCCGCTGCTGCTGCAGGCGTACTTTTTTTTTAATCCCAAAAAATGTGGCGGGCGGCACACCAGTCTCCTTGGTAAGTGGCGCCACTTGCTTCTTCTGCTCCTTACTGGCAACTTTCTTGCTAGAGGAGCTACGGGGAACTTTTTTTGGGGCCTCCTTCTTCAGATGTAAGAACAGCAGGCCGCATTTACACGAGTTGCAGAGTTGTCTTGTCAGTGGCCACACGTGATGTCGTGTGACGTTATGCTGCACACACCGCTGCAGGACTTCTTCCTGGCACTGGTGGTTCTCTTCTGCACCTAAAAGCATTGGAAGACAGAGGAACATCAGTTACACAACCCCAAAAATTGAAAAACACACAAAAATCAGCACAATCCCATGCCATCCATGCCCTCCATGATGTTCACATTAAAGACAGAGACCCCACAGAAAGACTCAGTCCATGCACCACTCACAACCCCTGGGCATAATGGATGAAAGCTAGGCAAAATGGGTGCAGGCCTGAGAACACTGCCTGCATTCAAAATGGCCCCTTGTCCCCCAGCACATGGCCAGGGCCTGCCTGTACCAGCACTCAAAATGGCCCCCACCCACATGGCCATTCCCCATCAACACCCCAAAAAATCGAAAAACACACAAAAATCACCACAATCTAATGCCATCCATGCCCTCAATGATGTTTACATTAAAGAGACCCCACAGAAAGACTCAGTCCATGCACCACTCAGTACCCCTGGGCAAAAGGCCCCAACTGCAGCCAAAAAAATCGAAAAACTTACAAAAATCAGCACAATCCCATGCCATCCATGCCCTCAATCATGTTAAAATTCAAGACACCCCACAGAAAGACTAGGCCCATGCACCACAGAGTAACCCTGGGTAAAAGGCCCCAACAACAGCCCAAAAATCGAAAAACACTCAAAAATCACCACAATCCAATGCCATCCATGCCCTCAATTATGTTAAAATTCAAGACACACCACAGAAAGACTCAGTCCATGCACCACTGAGTACCCCTGGGCAAAAGGCCCCAACAACAGCCCAAAAATTGAAAATTCCAAAATTGTAGTTGCAGCATCTGTAATGCCCCAAACAAACTTACTTGTGAAATTTCTAATCCAAAAGTGATCCAAAGAAAGTCAAAAAGGCCCCAAATCCAAATATCCAGCAGCATCCATACAAAGTAATCCTTCCAGGTCAAGATCCAAATCAAAGTGACCAGCACATGAAGAAAGCACTGGGAGGAGCCTGCTGGACAGGAACAGGAAGTTGGAGACTGTGGGGCACTTCCTTCCTCCCACCCCCCCAAAATGGACTCCTTGCAAAAAAAAGTGCAGGCAAATGTCTACCTGAGGAGTTATTCTGATAAAAATCATCTTTTTCAGAAGGTTTATGCTGGTGGATTTCTTGTGCAGAGTTGCACATTTTGCAATTTCGCGAGTGCAAGATTGTTGCTGCCCGCCGCATCTACTTGTTCGCAATTGCGATGCGTGATCACGGCGTACTCGCGTTGACAAACTCTCGCTGTGCAAGGTGGCAAGCCAAACTCCCGCGGGATCCCGCAGCAAGATCCAAAAACACGCAAATCATGGAGAAAAAAAACTCTGCAAACGCTGAATAACTCAGATTTCTCTCAGCATACATCTCTAACCTGCTGGTGTGCTCTTGGGAGAATGACCAGTAGAGGGTCTCAACCGAGTAGCAGTTTGGATACTTGCAAGGCACCTGATAATGCTCCGCTTATCGTTGTGCCTGGAGCAGTAGTTTTCTGGGTTACTCTCACTAATTATGTGCCTGTGGACATCTATCCTAGGCTTTCCTGTCCTCACTTTCAGTAGTAGGCATGGGCATAAATGTAAAGACACTAGCAAAACTGACGAAAATCCAGTATGTTGTACTGCACACATTTTTCAACGTACGCAATTTCCCATCGTTTTGCCTACATAAGACTGGTTTATGCAGAAAATGTCTTGCTTCAAGGCAGTCTAATATCTGAGGCTTCAGAAGGGGTGAAAGAGTTGGGGAAATTTTGTTATGTCTGCACACATTTCTTAGCTAACACAAACAAGTAGATCACATCACTAAGGGAAGTGGTGTAAAGCAAGAAATGGAGAGGACCAAATTTAGAACCTTGGTGGACACCAGCTGGTAGTTGGGGGTGTGAGATGGTTTGTTGGATTGCCAGTCCGCACAGACATACCAGCCAAAGTGGTGGAAAAACCAGTTCAATGTCGAGCCTATAATGTTATGGGCCTTAGTAGTTCAAGTAAGGTAGGTGGTTAATGGTGTCAAATGTGGTGAACGTGATAACTCAGAGAAAGTAGCAATAGGCTGATTTTAGGTAGTTAGCTATATGAATGAGGGGAATTTCAGTGGAGTGGAGGGCTCACAATCCCAACTGGAACACATGAAGCAGGATGTAAGACTTTAAGGTGATTGAAGGCGAGACATTTATTTTTTGGGAAAAGGAGGGCAGTAGAGACATTGGATGGGGATGCAAGTTTGCTGTTTTTTTTAAAGGTATCTCCAACACAGTTTTAAAGTATGAGGGGTAGGAACCAGATAGGAGAGAGTGCGAAATAGGGATATCAGACACTGTAGTACTTTAGTGGTTAGAGCAGGAAGTTTAATGGCTGTGTATTTCAAGGGTAGAAAGCTTGCAAAAAGTAAATATATTTGAGTATCGGAGGACGGTCCAATGGATTTACAGGCAAAGTGTGGAAATAGGACAAGTTAGTAGTGAGGCTAGGGTTTATCTGAGGGTGATTTTGAATAAGAAGCTGGTTGCAAAGTCTGGCGCGGAAAGAGAAGAGGCAGACATAGCTGTCTATGAGGAGCAAGAAGATAGTTAATTGTGTGTGCCTCAGGGACTTTAGGAGGAGACAAACTTAGCATTGTCAATCATTCTAAATAGCTTGTCCAGGATTTCTAAGTATGTATGTACGTTTCTATTAGTCATGTTCATCTGCCAGTTACAAAAGGGTGTTCTATGTGCTGCCTTGCCTTACTTGTTTTTAACAAGGTCACACATATCAGGATTTTCATAGCTTTTTAAGGCCACAATGGATTTTGCATCTCAACTGCGCTAAATAAGTGATGCATCCCAGACAATATTTTAGTAAATCTAGGCCTGGATATTGTATAAAATGCATTTGAGATGATTGTGTAGTGATGATGAAGTCATTTTTTTAAGTAAAGAGATAAAATAATGAATACTTTTTACCCCTAAATGAGGGTTACTTGAGGACAATGGATGAAGGGCTACTTTTGTTAAATGATAAGCCAATCAATTTAAATAATATAAAGTTTAGAGGATCTTCAAACCCAGTTCTGCATTTCCTATTTGGTTTGTGTACAAAAATCGCTGGTTCCAGAAGTAAGACGTGCTATTGCATACAGAAATAGAGACTTTCATAGATAAAAACATACCACTCTTGCTGTTCCCAGTCAGGTTTTTAATTAATACAATAGGTGGGCGTGTGCCGGATAATGAAGTCCAGAGATTGATAATTGATTTTCAAAAATAGTCTTTATTTTCAATTCCTGTATTTCCTCATGATATTGAAACAATGAACGTAGCAAACGTGTTTGGTTCTCTCATGGAAAACTTCATCAGGGCTCAATCGGGCGAGTACCCTCACAATACTGATGTATTGCTACACATAAATAATGCTGCAATAAACTAATATTGGGCGCAGTGTAGAGTGTAAAAGGGGCCTGGTCCAGCCTAGTGCCTAAATAGAGGCACGAGTCCTTAATTAAGGAACTATTGAATTGCAAGTACATGCTCCAGAACACGTTGTCGGGCGATGCTTGGCAAGGCAGTAGAGTAAATTCTGGCCTCTGAATGTAGGGCTGGATTCTGTATATAAGGAATGGTGGCAAGGTGTGGTTGATGCTCCAGGCAGTAACACTGGACAGAAAGGGGGAATTCCCACGGCCAAGTGAGGCCTCGCAAAATGAAGTGCAACAGTCAGCGGGCCCTCCTTTGCGTCCAGTGTAACTGCCTGGAGTATCGACCACCCCTTGCCACTATTCCTTATATACAGAGTGAAGTGTTGTGGAGTGGAGTAGTGTAGAGAGGAGTGTCATGGAGTGGAGTGGAGTAGTGTGAAGTGGAGTGGAGTAGTGTAGAGTGGAGTGTCGTGGAATGGAGTAGTGTAGAGGTTAGTAGAGTGTCATGGAGTGCAGTAGTGTACAGTGCAGTAGAGTGTCATGGAGTGAAGTAGTATAGAGTGCAGTAGAGTGGAGTGGAGTATCATGGAGTAGTTTAGAGTGGAGTATTCAGTAGTGTAGAGTGCAGTGAAGTGTCGAGGAGTAGTGTAGAGTAGAATGGGGTGGAGTGTCTTGGAGTAGAGTAGAGTGCAGTAGAGTGGAGTGTCATGTATTGTTGTAGTGTAGAGTGCAGTAGAGTGGAATAGCGTTGTGGAGAGTGGTATAGAAAGGAGTAGAGCGGAATAGATTGGAGTAGAGTGAAGTGGTATGGAGTGAAGGGGAGTAAAGTGTTGTAGAGTAAAGTGTTGTAGAGTACAGTGGTGTAGAGTAGCATAGATTGCAGGACTACAGAGTGGAGGGATGTAGAGTGGAGTAAAGTAAAATCACATATAGTGGAGGGGCGTAGAGTGTCATAGAGGGGAGTCTCATACAGGGGCATAGAGTAAAAGGGTTCAAAGTGGAGGGCCATATTGTGAATGGGTGTAGAGCAGAGGGGGATTAGAGAGGCGAGGAAAGTCATGGAGTGGATCATCATAGAATGGAGGGTCGGAGAGTAGAGGGTTGCGGAGTGGAGTGTTGCGGAGTGGAGTGTTGCGGAGTGGAGGGTTGCAGAGTGGAGGGTTGCAGAGTGGAGGGTTGCAGAGTGGAGGGTTGCAGAGTGGAGGGTTGCAGCGTTGAGGGTTGCAGAGTGGAGGGTTGCAGAGTGGAGGGCGTAGAGTGGAGGGGCACAGAGTGGAGTAAATCAGCTTCGAATTGAATAGATTGGAGTGAATTGGCATAGAGTGGAGTCATGTAGAGTGACATAAAGTGTTGTAGAGTAGCTTGTCATAGAGTGGGGTGGTGTAGGGTGGAGTTGAGTGGCCTAGAGTAAAGTAGCATAGATTGGCATAGAGGGGTATTGAGTGTTCTGGAGCAGAGTGTCATACAGTGGAGTGATGTAGAGTCGGGGGATTACAGTGAAGGGGCATAGAGTGTTGTGGCATTTACTGTCGTAGAGTGTAGTGTCATAGAGTGAAGTATCATGGAGTGCCATGAAGTGGGATAGAGTGGAGTGGAGTGGAGCGGGTAGAGTAGAGTGGAACAGAGTGGTGTGTCGTGGAATGTCGTAGAATGGAGTGGCATAACATTAAGTTGTTTAAAGTGTCCTACAGTGAGTGAAACGTCATGAAGTGCATTTGAGTCAAGTGGAGTATCTTAGCATGGAGTACAGTGCCGTAGAGTGGAGTGGCATGGAGTGGTATTGAGTGGAGTGTTACTGAGCAGAGGGACATAGTGTGGAGGCACGTAGAGTGGGGAGGCATAGAGTGGAGGACCATGGAGTGGAGCGGCATAGAGTAGAATAGAGTGGAGTGAAATGGAGTAGAGTGATGCAGAGTGGAGTGGTGTAGAGTGGCGTGGAGTGTCTCAGGGAATAGTGGAGTGTCGTAGAGTGGTGTTGAGTAGAGTGTCTTGGAGCACAGTAGAGTACCGTGGAGTGTCATGGAGTGGAGGGTCATAGAGTCGTTGGTCGTAGAGCAGAAGGGCGCAGAGTGGAGGCGAGTGGAGGAGCAAAGAGTGAGGTGTAATGGAGTGTTGCATATGCATGGGCGAATTTTGCGAATCTGGCGTTCGCGAATTTGCGTATTTGCGAACTCGCAATCCGCAAATTCCGCGAATTCTCGCGAATTTGCGGATTTATTTGTTTTTATAGTGTTCGCAAGGATTTCTGCCAGTTTGCGAGGATTTTGTACCAGTTCGCAATTGCAAACTTACTTGTCGGCACACAACGGTCGCGACTATGTTGTTTCTACATCTGGTTCATCATCACAGGTTCACAGCACCCTCTGTTTCAACACTGCCACCCTCTGTTTCACCCATGCCACCCTATGGTACATCAATGCCACCCTCTGGTTCATCATCATCACTGTAGATTATGGGGGGAAAAAGCAAGCACACCTGCCCTGCTTCAACTGACATGAATTAATTTGGGGTTGATTTATTAATGTGTCACTGTTTTAAAATTCCAGTCTGGCACCTGCTTCCTTATCTGTCATTTGCTTTCTGTTGCAGTGCAATTTTTTTTTCCAGGACCTTTGTGGCCTACTTGTAGCTATTCTATGATCCAGCTGTGAGGGTGAGAGCAGGGTCATACAATTGTTGCAACTAGCAACTGAACTCTGGAGGGGCCCTAGTCAGGAAGCACTAAAGGGAATGGTTACTAATGATGCATTTGAACTTTTGCACCTGCTGAGTGCTTTCAGTTTAACAGAACTCGTTTTTCTGCAGAACAGCAAATGTAATGCCCCAAACAAACTTACTTGTGAAAGTTGATTTCTAATCCAAAAGTGATCCAAAGAAAGTCAAAAGGCCTCAAATCCAAAAAAGGGCAGGCAAGTGTCAACCTGAGGAGTTATTCTGATAAAAATCATCATTTTCAGAAGGTCTATGCTGCTTGCTAGTGGATTTCTTGTGCAGAATTGCAAATTTTGTAATTTCGCGAGTGCGAGATTGTTGCTGCCCGCCTCACCTACATGTTCGCAATTGCGAACTTACAGCGCATGCCACAAAATTGTATCACCAAGAAAAAAAAATCCGCTGCGTGCGAATTTGCGGATTTTCGGTAAATTTGCGAGCGTTCGCGGATCGCAAATTTACCGAAAATCCGCAAAATCCGCGAGCGGAACGGATTTTCTGCCCATGCTTAATGTTGCAGAGGGGAGGGGCATAATGTGGAGCGATGTACAGTGGTGTAGAGTGTTGCAGAGTGGTCTAGAGGGGCATATAGGGAAGTGTTGTAGATCAGAGGGGTGTAGAATGTAGTAAAGTTGCATAGTGGCTTGGAGTGGAAGAGTGTGGCCTAGAGTTAAGTGGCATAGAGTGGTGTAGCACAGAGTGGAGTGGCATAGCATAGCGTGGCATGGAGTGATATAGAGTGGAGGGGCTTAGAGTGGCACAGTGGCATGGCGTAGTGTGTTGTAAAGTGTTGTAAAATTGAGTAAAGTGCTGTTGAGTAGAGTGTAGTACAGTGGAGTGAAGTGCAGTGGAGTAGAGTTGAGTAGAGTAGAATTAAGTGGCATAGCAAAGAGAGGAGTAAAGTATCATAGAAAGGAGTTGCATAGCGTGGAGTGACAGAGTGGAGTGAAGAGGCATGGAGTGTAGTAGTTAAGTGGCATAGAGTGGCACAGTGTCACAGAGTGAAGTGTCATGGAGTAGCACGGAGTTAAATAGTGCTGAGTGTTGTAGAGTGAAGTGGTATAGAGTAGAGTGTAGTACAGTGGAGGGTTGTATAGTATAAGAATCGAGCGGCATGGAGAAGCATAGAGTGGAGTGGTGTAGAATGGTGTTGAGTGGAGGGTAGTAGAGGGTAGAAGAGTAGAGTGGCATAGAGCGTTGTAGATTGGTACAGAATGGGGTGCTATAGAATGGCGTGGAGTAGCATTGAGTGGAGTGTCATAGAGTGAAGTGGTGTAGCGTAGACTGGAGTGTTGCCACATGGAAGGTCGTAGAGTGGAGTACAGTGGCATGGAGTGTAATAGTAATAGAATGGAGTGGCATTAAGTTGCATAGAGTATCGTAGAGTCGCGTACTGTGTGGTAGAGAGGAGTAGCATAGCAATGAGGCATGGAGGATAGTAGAGTGGAGTGGCATAGAGTGGCTAAAGTGGAGTGTCATATAGTGAAGTGTCATAGAGTGGAGTAGTGTAGCTACTTCAACATCCACATTAGCTCATTGTGTATGGCATATGGTATACTGCTACATCAAGATTGAGTGGCTCTGTGGTTAGATGCCACAGCACTTCAGTTTCGCAGCATCTATGCAGATCTGCATGTAGCTGTTGTCACTGTACGACCTCAGACTTCAGTCCCACAATACACAACTACATTACGGAATGAGGGCAGTAAGTGTCACCTGGACAATGAAACATGTATATTGAGCACAGGGGGCAGACAAATGTGAACATTATGGGGTCAGTACATCGTGACTGGGTGGGTAACACAATGTTAACGTATGTTTAA